>NC_080670.1:151518747-151865577 GCF_030247195.1 Topomyia yanbarensis
AATAGCCTATAAATAATGATATTGGTTTTTTATAGGTCTAACCCCTCACGAATGCAAAATTTGTGGAAAACGCTTTGCCTTAAAGTATAATTTGGATTCCCATATTAAACGACACGAGAAGAAGGAAGGCACTGAAAAATATGAAGATAAGAAAGACACCGCTGAGAAGCGTACGTGGAAGTATTACGTGAAATCGGACAATTCTGGGGAAAAACATCATGTGACTTGTGAAACATGTGGAAAACTAGTTCATAAGCGGGAGATCGAAGGTCATGTGAACAAACACCTGGATCGCCGTCCCTATTCTTGTGATGAAGCAGGCTGTACACTCGCCTTCTATGGTCTACGAGGAATCAAGGAACACAAAATGGTAGTCCACTCGGATAAGATTCTTCGTTATGAGTGTAGTATTTGCAACCGATCCATCAAAGGAGCAGGTACATTTAAACGACATGTGATGATGCATAATTCAGACATGAAAGTAGAATGCCAATACTGTGGAAAGAAGTTCACATCTAAGTAAGTATCCAATAAACAAGGTATATTATAGTATCATGTAAAATATGTTTTATGCTGTTTATAGGAGTTATCTCAAAGCTCACGAACAAAAACATTCAGGTGAACGTCCATACGTTTGTGAAATATGTGGAAGGTCGTTTGCAATGAAACCATGTTGGAAAATGCATATGAAAACAGTACACAACCAAGACCGGCGTGAACTAACCCGGGTTCGCAAAAACGGGCCGACTGAAACTACTGAACAACATGCAGTAGTAGTCCATAATGAATCGTTACTGCCAGAACAACCACTGTCGTTGAATCCACCAATATCTGATCAACAGCAAGCACCAACGATTATTCCAGTAATATCACACTACCCTGCAACAAATTCAGTGAGAACTGATTATTCCTATTGAATTGTCGAATGTGTAGACATAAGTAAATAATTTTATTTTTTTAAATATACGTCCCACATTAAACTGGGTGGTTCAAGCATACAAAACGTGTTGTATCACATGGAAACATTTTTGTACAAATTTGTAATCCTTGAAACCCAGAATTCCCACCGTTCGACAAATATTTTCTAGTACAACGTGGGTTCTGCTTGGACCTTACGGTAGGCTATGAATACTTTATGATAATTGGAATTGTTCTTGCATAGGCTGCCTTGGAATTGTTCTTGCAAAGACTGTTTTTGCAACAATGCCGAGAAAAGTCTGTGTTTTGTGAATCCGAGCTATAACAGGTATTTTCACGCTTCCGTTGTACTGCTACAAGTATTGTCGCGTGTTGCCTACTTGAAGGCGATTTACTGGTGGTGATGAACATCGAAAAATATGTGAAGGGCAACCAGGTACTAGGCGTTTCGCGTGTTCTCTTTTATTTATTTATTTATTTATTTACATCAGGCTGGAAAACTTCACAGTAAAACAGCTGTTTACATTGATTCCAGCGGTTCCAATACCGGTAATCTAGTGTTGGTACCTAATCAAATCTCCTCGAGCTACAAAATGGCCTCTTGAATCTGACATGGCTCAAAAGCATCTGCATGTAAATCCGGTTCGAATCAGACAGAGGAAAGTGTCGTATCCATTGCGATTTGTGAGTACCCCGTGGACAAATGTTGACAGTACTTTTCCAGTATAAATTCGGCCAAACAAATACAAATAGGAACAACGAAGAGATTGTCGCAATAGTACGAGTGAGCCTCGGGATGACGTAGAACCCTGAGGTCGGAAACTTGGTAGTCGAATGAACGTATGTATGTCTGTAATATGACCTTCATCTCCTGTAATGCCGCTTACAGAGTGGCGGCGAGAAGCTGAGCTGGTGCTGACATTAGAACGCGAGATGCGAGAAACCTGCCTGCAGCAAAGTAAAGGGATGATGTCAGAGTGAAAGCGGGCAGTTGGCGCAGATCCGCTCGGCTTTCACTATGACATCACCCATTTGGTGTGCAGCAAGCAGGTTTCTCGCATTCTAATGTCAGTTTCAGCGCCAGCTCAGCTTCTCGCCGCCTTTCTGTTAGCACCCTAAGGCCGCTGTCAGAGTGGCGGCGAGAAGCTGAGCTGGCGCTGGAACTGACATTAGAATGCGAGATGCGAGAAACCTGCTCGCTGCAAACCAAATGCATGATGTCAGAGTGAAAGCCGAGCGGATCTGCGCCGACTGCCCGCTTTCACTCTGACAGGCTCCATTTAATATACTGCAGGCAGGTTTCTCGCATCCTAATGTTAGTTTTAGCTCCAGCTCACTCCAACTGCTTTTTTGCCGGACATCGCGCTTCACTAGGGTTTGCTCGGGAACACAAGTTGTTCCTCCGTTTTTTTGGAGTTAGCATCGATCCGGCGCTAAATTAGACCTGTCACTAAGTTAGTGTCGAATTCTCTCATCAGAACGCAAATTTCATAACTAATTTAAGATCTGCTATATTTCTTGCTTTGGGTTTGTCCTAGAATGATTTTATTGCCTTTTTGAACTCTGCAACTGACGAATACTGTATCGCGTTGTCATACACATCGTGGGTCAGTCAAATTCTAAATCCCATGTAAACTTTAAACCGTGGGCCCAAAAATATAGTTCCACCGATCGAGCTTAAAATTTGCAGAGTTGTTCTGGGAGCTAAATGGGACCCAAAAAAATACTCGGAGCAAAATTTTATTTTTTTCATACTACCATGTCCCACTCTAGTGGATACGCCATCTTTCTGTAGTGAATTTTAGTATTTGACTTGCTATCGGAAAATATCGACAGCCCATTTCTTCTGTCTAGCATTAGTTTGCATGTGCCTTCCGTGCTCTTCGTAACCCCAGCCCCATTATGTTATGGATTCCCAGTCACCGAAATAGGTAAACTATGAATCCAATTATGGGTGAAATTTTTTACGAATCACTTCGGACACAGGTATTCCGGAAATATTTGCAGTTTACATTAGGAATGGAGCTAAAAGACTTGAGCAAATAAGGAATAAGGCTTTGTATGTATACGGGTTTATCATTTTGGGGTGATTTTCGATAATGAGCACTTTTTACCAAGACATCATTCCTGTAGGTACTCATTTTTCGGTGCTTTATCTGTTCAATGGGTTATTCAACTTTTGTGGCTAGAAATAGAAATTGAAGAAGAAAACTTTCTACGTATGAATTGGTACTTTAGTAGGGTAACTTCGGGACAGATGCTGCGGTGGGTGAGATACCGGACTCTCTATATCTCGTATATAGAATCACTTTGGTACGGTAATGTGATATTGCGAGTTTGTCTTTCGAAGAATTACAATACTGGAGATGTAAAATAATTTTTATAGACATATATAATTATGAATCAATTTATCTAAATATTTAAACGGGCGATATGCATCTAAGTATGGTTATTTAGGCTTATTCTTTAAAGTTTCAGGCATTAACTTCCGTGAACGCATTAATTTGTATTGATGCCAATTTCGGGATAAAAACGAGTATTTCAACATTTTTTCAAAATGAAGCTTTCAAGAGTAAACCTAAGTGATATAAATTCATTGTACGGAGAAACCGTCAAAAACTACTTTTAAGGAACCCATACCAACACATAGATATATATCGCTCGTACAAACATATAGATAAATAGTACCCTTAATAAAGTTGCTCCAGTCTAATTAATACACAAGATCAACAAAGAAGAATATTTTTAGATTCTTGGATAAAAACAATGTTTTTGGAAATGGGAGTACCCCCTTAAGAAAAGTTAAGGTGCTAACCGATTTATAGATATAATCAAGCCTCACGAAACTTAGCTGAAGACACCTAATCACGAAAACATCAACGAGAGCTAAAAATACTTTTGTTCACTATTTTTCAGTTTAGGACCAAGGTGCGGCGTCTCACCCTCACATGCGACATCTCTCCCGAATTGACCTTTGTTTTTTAAATGTTCGTGGAAATTCGTTTTTTTTCACGACAAAAACCATTTTAGTATATTTTAGATACTTGTCGTAATTGATGAAAATAATTTCATCATATATTGTATAGTTTCTTTGATGCAGCATTGTTTTTTCTCCAGCAATTTCCTTATATCAGTGCAGGCGAATGAGTCTTCCGGACCCTGGTCAGCGATGTACTTATTCCATAATTTATAACAATTAGTTTACTTCTTTAACAGTTTCCTTTGCATTTGAAAACAATAAAATAATATAATGAATCATACAAAATGAGAATTATATACAATCTTCCATTGTCTATATTAACAATCTTCGAACACGCTCCATGTACCGCTTGCTTGGCAAGTTATTTCAATAGTACGTCTATCCTCGCAGAGTATTTTCAGGTGTTCGCCAAACTGATAGGAACTTCCTGCAATAATTTTTGCAGAGTTGGTAACCTTTGGTTTCCCACAAGATATTTCTGAAAAAAAATCGGCAGTTAGTATGAGCTATAATATGAGGTAGATATGATTTACTCGTGCATCTTGCCATCACTGGAGACCATTTTCCATCCACAGAACATTTAATTATAGGATGGCCTTGCATCGCATAACCTTCCAGGCAATTGTACTCGATTTCATCGTCATAATAGTATTGTGAATCCTTTGAGCTGTCAGCTATTACCATACCTGGAGGAAATGGAGGTTGCTCACAGAGAACACCCTCACAGAAACTGTCCAAGTAACTCCATTGTCCTTCTTTTGAGCATTCGACATATCCCGGGCCTTTCATTGTAAAACCCGTGTTGCATTCGTATATCATACGAACTCCAATGGAAACTGTTTCAGTGCGCTTTCGAAGTTTTTCAATCCGCAAATCAGCCGTTTGAAGTGTGAGAGCACTATTCTCTATAGCAATAATTTTACTATCAATTGGAGGATCTGGCAGAGAGTTCAGTCTACACGAATAAGTTGGAGTTCGCTTTTCTTCCGCTAAAGCAATAATCCTTTTAAGTGCATTTCTCTGATTTATGATGTCTCGCTGACGTTCTTCTTCTTGCATGCGAACATGTGTCTCGTAGATCGGTTGAACCACGTTTTTGAGTAGGCTTTTTACTTTGGAATTAGTATTTTCTCTTGAATTGATGTCCAACAAAATCTCTTCATCGAAGGAAACTTCTCGGTCCATCATAATGATGTCAATGAACAAGCAGATCACGAACCTATAGGAATCTTCAGCTTCTTTCGACAGACGCTGCGAATTGCTGATTGAACCAATTGTACCATACAATATATACTTCAATAGATTGTACACTTTCAAATTATTGTCAGGCTTTGTAGTTTTTTCTAGTCGTTCGAGTAACTTGCTGTCCATGTTTTGATACTCGTTTGAATCGGGTAAATCAAAGAAAGTGAGATCTCCCAAATCATGTGAAAATTCCTCTCCATCCTGGCAGAAATGTGACTTTTTCGTCTGATCTACTGGTTTACAACCGTAGAATAAATAGTCTCTTAATTGCTTCCAGAACCGAATATCAGTACGTCGATTGATTTTTATTATGCTCGGTACTTTTGAACTGCTTCCTGCTGCCAGTGAATAGAATTCGGTAGTACTCAATATGGATTCCTGAGGTATGCAGTCAGGCATTGACATGTCCCAACTTCCATTTTCCAGACAAGTTAGCAGATTTTCACCATCTACTGAAAATCCATCATCGCATCCCACCTCAGCAAGTGTTCCTATTGCATAGCTATTGAAAGTGTTGATCAAAACACCTCTTTCAGAGGCATAAATTATATTAGATCTCTGAGATGGAACTAATGCAGGACATTTAACCATACTAATACACTCCGGGAGCGAATCAGACCAATTTCCGTTAATCGTGCAGCGAGCTTCATCAACTCCGGATAAGTAAAATCCATCATCGCAAACAAAGCGAACAACGCCATTGTAACTAGTCTTAGACATGATGACCTTTCCGTTGAGAATCGAACCCAAAGAACCACAACGAATCACTGAAGGGAAATAAAATGTTTAAATTGTTAGAACTGCTACATTCCCATAATTTTAAAATATTCTCGCGTTCGCACCCGTGAGCCAGCGATAGGTGATAAATACAAAAAGGTTGAAAGTCTTCGGGCGATCGTTTACAACGTAGGATTGTAGGAAACAAAATTCTAAATATTTGATTATTAACGTTTAAAATTCTGTTATTTTTCGAGCCATCGATTTGTAATAGATAAAACTTTATGTAAGTTTTCTAGCATTAAAAACTTTTTTATTTAAGACACATTTTAAACTACTAGACAGTTCCATACTCGCAAAAATATTAAAGAAGGAAGGAGGGGGGATTTGAAATGATATTTTCGGTGAAGAAACTGTTTCAACCTTCAAAAAGACAAGCTGGTCTCAAAGGCCCGTTAGCTTACGAGTTTTTTTTAATTTAAATTAGTTGTGTATGAAGTAAAGACTTGTGCATGGAAATACCTTTAAAATGCGTTAAAATACATATTAAAATAGGATATCCTGAAACGTATGGAATCTTTAAATGTTTATATTTGGTATAGATTTTTGATATTATGACATTGAATAATGTATGGCTTTCTCAAAATACCATGGATTTCTCTACAGAAGGTTGCGCATCCTAACCCAGAGACAACAAATTTAGGCACCCAGAACGCTTCTATGAATGGCGTCATCTTCGACTATTTGAGGAATAGTATCGCTTGGGCAAGCTCTACTTCATCTATGCAAACACAAAAACGAAATCAAATGAAAATGTCTAACAACAAATATGAGAAAAAGAGTTGTAACATATATCCGTTGAAATTTAAATCAAATAGAATGACAAAAACTATGAATAACAAATGATTGAACTTGTAAAAAAATAGGTAGACCAACAAATTGTAAGCATGTGTAAATACAGCAACGCACGCTTCAAACAAGAGTAATGAAAACGTCACTTCCATGACAGCGCTTGTTGAAAAGCACACAGTGCGATGAACGAAACTTTGCTTTTTTGCCGGACATCGCGCTTCACTAGGGTTTGCTCGGGAACACAAGTTGTTCCTCCGTTTTTTTGGAGTTAGCATCGATCCGGCGCTAAATTAGACCTGTCACTAAGTTAGTGTCGAATTCTCTCATCAGAACGCAAATTTCATAACTAATTTAAGATTTGCTATATTTCTTGCTTTGGGTTTGTCCTAGAATGATTTTATTGCCTTTTTGAACTCTGCAACTGACGAATACTGTATCGCGTTGTCATACACATCGTGGGTCAGTCAAATTCTAAATCCCATGTAAACTTTAAACCGTGGGCCCAAAAATATAGTTCCACCGATCGAGCTTAAAATTTGCAGAGTTGTTCTGGGAGCTAAATGGGACCCAAAAAAATACTCGGAGCAAAATTTTATTTTTTTCATACTACCATGTCCCACTCTAGTGGATACGCCATCTTTCTGTAGTGAATTTTAGTATTTGACTTGCTATCGGAAAATATCGACAGCCCATTTCTTCTGTCTAGCATTAGTTTGCATGTGCCTTCCGTGCTCTTCGTAACCCCAGCCCCATTATGTTATGGATTCCCAGTCACCGAAATAGGTAAACTATGAATCCAATTATGGGTGAAATTTTTTACGAATCACTTCGGACACAGGTATTCCGGAAATATTTGCAGTTTACATTAGGAATGGAGCTAAAAGACTTGAGCAAATAAGGAATAAGGCTTTGTATGTATACGGGTTTATCATTTTGGGGTGATTTTCGATAATGAGCACTTTTTACCAAGACATCATTCCTGTAGGTACTCATTTTTCGGTGCTTTATCTGTTCAATGGGTTATTCAACTTTTGTGGCTAGAAATAGAAATTGAAGAAGAAAACTTTCTACGTATGAATTGGTACTTTAGTAGGGTAACTTCGGGACAGATGCTGCGGTGGGTGAGATACCGGACTCTCTATATCTCGTATATAGAATCACTTTGGTACGGTAATGTGATATTGCGAGTTTGTCTTTCGAAGAATTACAATACTGGAGATGTAAAATAATTTTTATAGACATATATAATTATGAATCAATTTATCTAAATATTTAAACGGGCGATATGCATCTAAGTATGGTTATTTAGGCTTATTCTTTAAAGTTTCAGGCATTAACTTCCGTGAACGCATTAATTTGTATTGATGCCAATTTCGGGATAAAAACGAGTATTTCAACATTTTTTCAAAATGAAGCTTTCAAGAGTAAACCTAAGTGATATAAATTCATTGTACGGAGAAACCGTCAAAAACTACTTTTAAGGAACCCATACCAACACATAGATATATATCGCTCGTACAAACATATAGATAAATAGTACCCTTAATAAAGTTGCTCCAGTCTAATTAATACACAAGATCAACAAAGAAGAATATTTTTAGATTCTTGGATAAAAACAATGTTTTTGGAAATGGGAGTACCCCCTTAAGAAAAGTTAAGGTGCTAACCGATTTATAGATATAATCAAGCCTCACGAAACTTAGCTGAAGACACCTAATCACGAAAACATCAACGAGAGCTAAAAATACTTTTGTTCACTATTTTTCAGTTTAGGACCAAGGTGCGGCGTCTCACCCTCACATGCGACATCTCTCCCGAATTGACCTTTGTTTTTTAAATGTTCGTGGAAATTCGTTTTTTTTCACGACAAAAACCATTTTAGTATATTTTAGATACTTGTCGTAATTGATGAAAATAATTTCATCATATATTGTATAGTTTCTTTGATGCAGCATTGTTTTTTCTCCAGCAATTTCCTTATATCAGTGCAGGCGAATGAGTCTTCCGGACCCTGGTCAGCGATGTACTTATTCCATAATTTATAACAATTAGTTTACTTCTTTAACAGTTTCCTTTGCATTTGAAAACAATAAAATAATATAATGAATCATACAAAATGAGAATTATATACAATCTTCCATTGTCTATATTAACAATCTTCGAACACGCTCCATGTACCGCTTGCTTGGCAAGTTATTTCAATAGTACGTCTATCCTCGCAGAGTATTTTCAGGTGTTCGCCAAACTGATAGGAACTTCCTGCAATAATTTTTGCAGAGTTGGTAACCTTTGGTTTCCCACAAGATATTTCTGAAAAAAAATCGGCAGTTAGTATGAGCTATAATATGAGGTAGATATGATTTACTCGTGCATCTTGCCATCACTGGAGACCATTTTCCATCCACAGAACATTTAATTATAGGATGGCCTTGCATCGCATAACCTTCCAGGCAATTGTACTCGATTTCATCGTCATAATAGTATTGTGAATCCTTTGAGCTGTCAGCTATTACCATACCTGGAGGAAATGGAGGTTGCTCACAGAGAACACCCTCACAGAAACTGTCCAAGTAACTCCATTGTCCTTCTTTTGAGCATTCGACATATCCCGGGCCTTTCATTGTAAAACCCGTGTTGCATTCGTATATCATACGAACTCCAATGGAAACTGTTTCAGTGCGCTTTCGAAGTTTTTCAATCCGCAAATCAGCCGTTTGAAGTGTGAGAGCACTATTCTCTATAGCAATAATTTTACTATCAATTGGAGGATCTGGCAGAGAGTTCAGTCTACACGAATAAGTTGGAGTTCGCTTTTCTTCCGCTAAAGCAATAATCCTTTTAAGTGCATTTCTCTGATTTATGATGTCTCGCTGACGTTCTTCTTCTTGCATGCGAACATGTGTCTCGTAGATCGGTTGAACCACGTTTTTGAGTAGGCTTTTTACTTTGGAATTAGTATTTTCTCTTGAATTGATGTCCAACAAAATCTCTTCATCGAAGGAAACTTCTCGGTCCATCATAATGATGTCAATGAACAAGCAGATCACGAACCTATAGGAATCTTCAGCTTCTTTCGACAGACGCTGCGAATTGCTGATTGAACCAATTGTACCATACAATATATACTTCAATAGATTGTACACTTTCAAATTATTGTCAGGCTTTGTAGTTTTTTCTAGTCGTTCGAGTAACTTGCTGTCCATGTTTTGATACTCGTTTGAATCGGGTAAATCAAAGAAAGTGAGATCTCCCAAATCATGTGAAAATTCCTCTCCATCCTGGCAGAAATGTGACTTTTTCGTCTGATCTACTGGTTTACAACCGTAGAATAAATAGTCTCTTAATTGCTTCCAGAACCGAATATCAGTACGTCGATTGATTTTTATTATGCTCGGTACTTTTGAACTGCTTCCTGCTGCCAGTGAATAGAATTCGGTAGTACTCAATATGGATTCCTGAGGTATGCAGTCAGGCATTGACATGTCCCAACTTCCATTTTCCAGACAAGTTAGCAGATTTTCACCATCTACTGAAAATCCATCATCGCATCCCACCTCAGCAAGTGTTCCTATTGCATAGCTATTGAAAGTGTTGATCAAAACACCTCTTTCAGAGGCATAAATTATATTAGATCTCTGAGATGGAACTAATGCAGGACATTTAACCATACTAATACACTCCGGGAGCGAATCAGACCAATTTCCGTTAATCGTGCAGCGAGCTTCATCAACTCCGGATAAGTAAAATCCATCATCGCAAACAAAGCGAACAACGCCATTGTAACTAGTCTTAGACATGATGACCTTTCCGTTGAGAATCGAACCCAAAGAACCACAACGAATCACTGAAGGGAAATAAAATGTTTAAATTGTTAGAACTGCTACATTCCCATAATTTTAAAATATTCTCGCGTTCGCACCCGTGAGCCAGCGATAGGTGATAAATACAAAAAGGTTGAAAGTCTTCGGGCGATCGTTTACAACGTAGGATTGTAGGAAACAAAATTCTAAATATTTGATTATTAACGTTTAAAATTCTGTTATTTTTCGAGCCATCGATTTGTAATAGATAAAACTTTATGTAAGTTTTCTAGCATTAAAAACTGTTTTATTTAAGACACATTTTAAACTACTAGACATTTCCATACTCGCAAAAATATTAAAGAAGGAAGGAGGGGGGATTTGAAATGATATTTTCGTTGAAGAAACTGTTTCAACCTTCAAAAAGACAAGCTGGTCTCAAAGGCCCGTTAGCTTACGAGTTTTTTTTTATTTAAATTAGTTGTGTATGAAGTAAAGACTTGTGCATGGAAATACCTTTAAAATGCGTTAAAATACATATTAAAATAGGATATCCTGAAACGTATGGAATCTTTAAATGTTTATATTTGGTATAGATTTTTGATATTATGACATTGAAGATTTGAATAATGTATGGCTTTCTCAAAATACCATGGATTTCTCTACAGAAGGCTGCGCATCCTAACCCAGAGACAACAAATTTAGGCACCCAGAACGCTTCTATGAATGGCGTCATCTTCGACTATTTGAGGAATAGTATCGCTTGGGCAAGCTCTACTTCATCTATGCAAATACAAAAACGAAATCAAATGAAAATGTCTAACAACAAATATGAGAAAAAGAGTTGTAACATATATCCGTTGAAATTTAAATCAAATAGAATGACAAAAACTATGAATAACAAATGATTGAACTTGTAAAAAAATAGGTAGACCAACAAATTGTAAGCATGTGCAAATACAGCAACGCACGCTTCAAACAAGAGTAATGAAAACGTCACTTCCATGACAGCGCTTGTTGAAAAGCACACAGTGCGATGAACGAAACAGCCGTAAGCGACATCGAGATATGGGCCATTCGCACACCTTCCAGCATTGACATGTTTAAATCATCTGATTTTTTCTATAAAACTGCTGTGCATAAAATTATTTCACACGTATTTCAACATTTTCGTGAAAAAAAATATTTTTAAGAATATTGACATATTTATATCTGATGATTCACAGAATTTCGTCAAAACTTCTGCCAATTAAACTTCATTATCGTCGGTTTTTATCGGATCAATGTAATTTTTTTACGTGATTGCATATGCTTTTAAAGTGTAGGGTAATTTTGGTAGAGATGCCGTACATTTCTAAAAATAAATCCTGCATCAAAGTAAACCATACAGTATTTGATAAAATGATTATTACCAATTGCGACTAGTATCAAAGGGCATGTTCAGGAGCGTTTTATTTTGTATAGGAGTTTCAAAGTAGAACTGGAACTGAAACATTCACATCCCCAGCAGAGCGCTTTGTTTTATAATTTCGAACAGTTATGTTTCAAAATTTTAAAACTGTTATACGACTCCGTTCTATTTGTTCTATTATGTATCTAGAACTGAAACACTCCTCAACATGCTCTAAAATATACTGAAATGGTATTTGCCAAGAAAAAAAATTCATCAAGTTTCCATGAACATTTAAAAGAAGGTCATTTCGAGAGAAATGCCGCAAGTGCGGGTGAGACACCGCACCGTGGTATCAAACTGAAAAAATGGTGAACAAAAGTAGTTTAGCTCTCGTTGATGTTTTCGTGATTGAGTTTCTTCAGCTAAGTTTCATGAAGCTTGATTGCGCCTATAAATCTGCTAGCATTTTTACTTTTCTTAAGAGGGTGCTCCCATTTCTAGAAATATTTTCTCATCCAACATTAAAAAAAATATTTTTATTTCACAGCCTTGTGTAATGGTTAAGTTGGAGTAACTTTATTAAGGGTACTATTTATCTATATGTTTGTATGAGCGATATATGTCTATGTGTTGGTAGGGATTCCTTGAAAGCAGTTTTTATGGTTTATCCATACAATGAATTTATATCACTTAGGTTTATTCATTAAAGCTTCATTTTGAAAAAAAGCTATCAATTCTTTAAAATTTTCGTTTTTATCCCAAAATCAATATCAAAACAAATCAATGCGTTCACGAAAGTTAGTGTTTGAAACTTTAAAGAGTAAACCGAAGGGACCAATACATAGATACATATCGCCTGTTTAAATATATAGATAAATAGACTCATAATCGTATACGTTACGGTCCTTTACCTTAGGGGCCATATACCACGTGGACGGTTTAGGGGAGGGTAGGGGGTACCAAAGAGTCCACGCTTGTCCCTGGAGAGGGAGTGGGGATATGAGAACTGTCCACGTGGACTATTGATTATTTTTTTCCTTTTTAGAGGGTAAAAAATTGCACCCTCATTGGCATAAGCGCTTGCTTTTTTCCATCAAATTTTTTTTCCCAATAGTGAGAAACACTTAAATCGCACCATTTTGCTCTCAGAAATATTTGATCCAATCTTCTCTAATTTCGTCAATTCCGATCAATGTTTTTGGGTTGATAACTTGATATACGATCCACTACTAATTTTTTTAAAATATTTTTATTCTTGTTTCGGTCCATTAAGGTATTTTTTAAAAGTTTGGAATAAGAAATCCTTTCTTTATAGAAAATATATCGTGATTAATAAATGCGTTGAATGATGTAATTTTTTATAAAACTTTGTATGGACATATTTAGTCGACCAATAATTACTTTTAAAGTACTTATACATTATTTTATTCTTTATGAACTTGGTGAAATGATTTTACATAAATCGTTAAACAACTTTAAATCTTGAATTCATTTCCCTATTCTTTTTTATACACAGTAATATCATCTATGATGTTTTGTTATGTCGTGAAATATTAAAGGTCCTAGTTTTAAAGTTTCTCGTGAGGTTTCTTGTGATTTTACCTAATATTCATGCATGCCCCATTTTTTCTGTGGGGTCAAATGTAGTATCATTAATATTCTTGATGGTAATTGTGAAATGATTAAGATTCTTTAAGATGGTTTTTATCTACGGACGTAAACAAAATGTAGTCGTTGCGCCAGAGATTAGATTATGATGAACGCAGCGCGCGGCGAGAAGAGTTCTCGGAAATATTAATCATTTTCCAATTTAACATAGCATATTTTAGTAAAATAGACAGTGCAGATGTTTTTAATTGATTCAAGTTTGTAGGAACTAAAGAATGATATCCGTATGCTATGCTTTTCAATGACGTTATGGAAATATTCGACTCTGTAGCATGCTCGATGGCAAACTACATCTCATACCGACTCGTCGTGTGCGGCGCGGTTCGACTTATGGTACGCTGCGTGACTGCCGCTCGGAAAGATTGAAATATTTCGCAATCCAAAGTGACCCCATAGTAAATTGTGTAGTTAAGAAGGACAAAATGTATATTTATTAATGAGTTCAGGTTGGTGGCATGTTTCATGAATTTCAATTGTATAATCGTAATTATAACACTACGGCAATAAAATTTTTGTGTCAATATGCTTTAAAAGCTTGTGAAATCGCGCGCTACAATAAAATAATGGCATAATCCGATCAGTATAACCGAAGATAATGAATTTTAAGTGAGAGAAGATTTGAGGAAATCTTTTGAATCATCAGAAATTGAAGCGTAGATATTTTCGAGAATCAGAATACGTGAGCCCATTCTTATCGTAACTCTACCCACTAGAAGCTGCTATTTAGTATGGTACGGTGATGTTTAACTATTATTTGCTATTCATGTAAGTTCAACGAGTTGGTTAACGTTTTGATTTAAGACAGTAAAAATTTAGGCGCCAGCATTTTCGTACCGCTCAAGCAAGAGTTTTTAATAATGTTCTTGTCATTTTTATAATTATACTTTTTCTTAGGAATTAAGCAATGATATTGGTAGTTTTCAGCCATTCGGCCGTGTTTCGATTCATGTGCCTACATATGCGATTTGCATCAGTGTTGATGAAAAACAATGTTTTGACATTTACTTTTGTTTCGTTCACATTCTAATGTTTCCTGTTGGCCACCGCCAGAGTATCGTCGTCGGCGAACAATATTTATCTACCATCTTAAGTGAGTCTTAAATTAAGTTAGCCTCTATGACATGCGTCAAGTCAAGCCGAACTGAACGCCATGATCTTTTCTGGTATCTTTCATGAGAAAATTCATTTTTCGTTAACTTTCCAATAACGTAGAACGTTAAGGAAACCTTAGGTAGGTATATCCTTTCTATGTTGTTTCTAGACATGAATCTCAAAGCCGTGCCCTCTTTGGCTTAAGGGTTTAAGTCGTCTACTACTACAGTTTCGGGAATAAATTTTATCATATCTATTCCTTTTAATTGTTCAGTTTGTCTTTTTTATTTGGAAAATTGTAAAATTTATGTAACGATCTGTAAATTTTTTAAATCTCCGCATCAGTTTTTCACATATTAGAGGTTATAAAATGTAACAAAATAAAATTGTTCATATCGTACACGGAAAACTATAGCGGTATGTTACTGTTATTTCATTGTCACCGAATTTTAATATTTAATGACGTTTCAAGGTTGTTAATGTTTTTTCGGATCTTCATAATTAAAATGTAATACTCGAAACATTTAGCTTCAAAAGTCTTCGAATTCTATTCAGTAGATACTTTGCAATTTATTACTCAAAAACAGCTCAATGTCGGGCCTCGAGAGTATAGGACCTTAACACAGGCCATATGGATCAACAATTTCCGCATAGCTTTGCCTCTTTTGCGCGGATATGAAAAAAATGCAACATTGTCAAAACGAGCAAAAACAAATCCTGGTGTTTGTCATCGAATATGCCTGTTAACCAGTTATTGCGCACTTCCCACCAACCTGAACTCCGCACTTTTAAAGTGCGAGTGATCAAACTGCTACTGAAAACTGCGAGCTGTCAAAACACATGTATTTCAAGTGATAGAGATGGTACTTTCATAGACAGACCAGTCGAACTAACCAGTCTATGAGAAGAATTTAATAGAAGAATAGTAAGTGCGCAATGCGGTTATAATCCAGTTTCTAGTGTCACAAGCAATAAATTTAATTTTATGCAATGCCCACAACACGCAGCGAAAGCGAGTAGAACTGTGGAAGCTTTTGGAATGGAATTTCACAGACATTGACATTTTGGCGACCATAGTTAATGATGTCTTGTTCGATATTTTGAAATAGCTCCTATTTTGGGAGGCGTTATTTACTTCAGTTTTTCAGCAACATCCCATTAGAAATGTTTGGTGTTCGTTGAACAAATGTTAGATTAATTGGTCTTACTGGGTCGATGGCGTAAATGACTACTGTCTAAATAAAGGCTATTGATGACAGGTCAATGTTGGTCGCCATTATGATACGTAAAAAGCTGGCTGGTCTTGTTTTCTCGATCTACTGATTTCACCCAGAAAAACAAGAAATCGAACGTAACGCTATTTGAAATTGTATAAGAAACTCTAATAGAAGATCACCCTATATTTCTCAAAAAATCATAATGATATTGCTTGCCGGCTCATCGGGACGAACGTAAGCTACTAGATTTCAATAATACTGAATTTTCTAGGTAATATTGCGTTTAGGAAGTAATAAAATATAGCCCTCAAATGAAAGCAAAGGTTGTGAACATTGAAGTGTGTGAGCCTAGAAGGGGCATTTGATGTCTCAATTCTTTTGTCTTCTACTAAATCGTATCCTTCCATCACTCGCGCTAGTAGACTGTATGCACGCCGCTATGCAAATCTAGCGAAATCGTTTTAGGGCACCAGCAGCTGCTTGTTCAGTGAGCCATTTACGCGACTTCCGGAGGGATAAACATTCTTTCTCACTCGAATCTAGTAACATACCGAAAGAGAAACTAACAATCTTTACTATCAGAATTGATAGGTAACCTCTAGCTGATGGAATGTCGATATAATGTAAAAGAAAATAATTTCTACAATATTAATTAACGCAAAGAAAAAAACCAACATACTAACGTTTACAGAAGCTGCTCGCGTCGCTCCATCGTGACGTTCGTAGGCAAACTACTTCATATGATCCATGCAGCTTATATCCATCATCACATCGAAGGTAGGCACGATTTTCGTAATATTCTACATAACCATTCTGTAGCGTTAGATTTCTTTCACACGCTCGGCAAAACTCTGATCTTTGAAGTTTTACATTGCCGATTACCTTCGATTTCAAATCAGTCCATTTGATAAGGTCGCCCTGGTATGGCTCACAGCTATGGTAGAACTCTCTCACTTCGTACCCACTGAGAGCTCGACTCCACACATCCAAGTAAGCTAATTTGCCTACGAATGCTTCCGATTCACTGAATCCACCTCCAAGCGAATCTTGCTCTTGACCAATAACAAACAAGCCATTCCCTTCGATCACGTTTCCATCGCTAAGATTATATCCGGTAGTGTGAAGGTCTCCATCAAGATAAATTTCATACAATCCTTTCTGGTTGGTCCATGCTACACAAATGAAGTGCCAATTTCCATCGTTAATATAAACGTTCGTGACAACGTACTGTCCAGATATATAGAGTACAAATCCACTGTAGTCTGTGAATGTAAAGGCATTATCTATGTTTGGCGTTGCATACGATATGACTGAACCGTAGTTGAAATCGTCATGTGTTTGGATCCAAGAGCACAACGAAATTTCAGAAAGATTGCGCCTAGGGCCGTCTATTTTAACATAATCGTTTGTTCCGGACTTCTCGAACAACATAATAAAATCCGGAGTTGTAAAGATTTCGCAATAAGGTCCATAGAAATAAGGCGGACAATCGCAGATAACCCTTGTGTATAGTTCATCGGTATCAGTATGTGCATGTTGGGTAATTTCAGCACTAAGATCTCTAAGTTTGACTGGCGTACAGTATCCATTATTTTTGCATGGATTTCGACTACATGGGTTGTCTAATTCGGAACAGTTTGCACCCTTTAAACCTTTGGGACATATACATCGATAGCTTTCTTTGTTTGCGTTGTTCTGACTAATGTCAACACAAATTGCATTTTTGGGACAAGGAAGGTAGTCACAAGGTTTCAAATGACATCGCTTTCCTATTCGACCGGGTGAACAAGAACAACTGAATCCTACCTCTTCATTGTGACAAAATCCTCCGTGTTCACATGGGTTTGGCAAGCAAAAATTTTTCACTTTTTCGCAACGTTCTCCCTCGTGGTTGGACGAACACTCACACAGCAGACGCCCTTCAACTTCAATGCAGGTTCCTCCGTTTTGACAAAATCCTTGCCAACAAGGATCAACGAACTGTTCACAATATATACCAATATGGGATTGTGGACAAATACACTCGAACGAAGTTGCATTTGTAACTATACATGTTCCTCCATTGGCGCATGGAGCTGAAGCGCAAATATTTAGTTCCTTCTCGCAGTGTGAACCTACGAATCCTTCGTTGCAGGCGCAACTGTAAAGATAGTCATTAACTGGTTCAGGCACACACTGTCCTCGTGTCCCGCAAACGGGTGGATCCATCTCGCATGGCCGGTTCCGTTTTGGAGCACAGTCTGTGATAGAGGTCGACCCTCGCGGAGAAGTATGATCTGGTGGACACTTGTCGCAACTGATTCTATTGTATAATGCTTGATACTCACCCGGGTCACATCGCCGACAAAATGGCATTAGACTTTTGTGATATTTTTGACTTTTCTCTCTCTTAATTACTTTCAGCTTCGCCACCGTTCCAGGAGGGCATTGAGGTTTACACTCCGAAGAATGTTTACTGTTCGGTTTTCGAGTGGAATGATGCGCTGGACAATGAATGCAATCAGATTGGCCTGTAAAGTCGTTGTACGTTCCAATCGGGCAAGAAGTGCACACGTTAGTGCTGTGATTGTGAAAGGTGCCGCGTGGGCATTGAACTGAAAGAGTTCTTTAAAATATCTTATAAACACTGAAGGAACTACCCGTTAATCTTACCGCAAACCAGCTTTTTGGCAACACTTCCATTGGGGCAACGGATTGATTCATCTAATTTCAATATGCTAAGGTCCATGTTCAGCTCGCCAAGTCGCTTCTTTAATTTCTCATTGCTATTTATGTTTTGTAACTCAAATTTGATCTTCTGTGAATAGAGATTATGTTTGTGATAGTAATGCAATGAAATAGAGTTAAATGAAAAAAAGTAATTCATTATTTTCAAATTAATAACGCATTTTACAGTTATTGTCATTTCATATCGATATAGTCGTCAACTTAAAATCGGACGGTGCCGTCTATAACAAATGCCGATAGAAAAAATAAAATAAAATAAGCTTTTGTGTTATTCCTATCAATATTCATAGTAGTGCGGAATAACACACAAAATTGACAATTCATCCGACCATACATAGTTTTTCCCGACTGCTTTTTACTGTGTGCAATATTCTAGCCTAGGTACCCTGCATATCGGTTGTCTTCACTGTGTTGCTTAGCGTTCACGCCAGATTTGTGACTCGTTTGATTTTAGTGCCTAACTAGCGCCAATTTAGTGCTGGTCTAGACTTATCTAACTAGTGTTAAGTTAGTGTTAGTTATTTACGAGGAGAACCCGAAACACTAAAAAACATGTTATGTTAGGTTTTGTGTCCTCATGCACAAAAAATTAGCGTTGTCCAAAATTTTTCCCGTTGGGGAATTTGTGCATACAATGAAGCGCTTCGAAATCTATGAAAACTTGCAGTGTCTTGCACAGTCCAAGCACCTATGTTACATTTGCGACCTTATTTGTTTGGGAAACTCGTCACAGTACACGGAAACAACTCTTTCTCGTATCAGACAGTTTCCGTAGTATTACCTTTGGCAGCAAAAAGAATATAATCATTGAACTGAATAGTATGGCGGGAGGATGATCATTATGGAAGCAGTAATCTTTTTATATACGTTGAATGCATATGAATGAGCTGTTTTTTAAATAAACAATTTATTTTTGAACAACGTGAACTGTTGATCGAGTTTGATCAGCTTCCAGAGAAATATTACAAGATCAAACGAAAGTTCCACCCGACGCCCCCAGCGCCAAAAATGAGTTTATTAAGTTATACGTCAATTTATGCCTAACTTCCATTATGCTTAACTTACGTATGCCTAACATCCGTATGCCTAACGTATTTATGCCTAATGTGGTACATGCGTCAATTATTTTGGTTTGATCTTGTCGGAGCGGCGTTCATTGATTCGAGTGGTTGTGATCTACTAGGAATGTTGATAACAGTCTACTAACTTTTTCCGGACAAAACCAGCCTATAAGCCGTGTGGCATCACAGCCAACAATCGATCCATTGGGTCCTACTCCTAAGTTGTGAAAGGTGACTGAAAACAGGAGTCCTCAAGTCAAGGTGTTTCTCCGTGCCGAGGATTGAATGGTTGGCAGGGCTGAAATATGCTAGTCGTGCATGCAGTGTCGTGGGTGGGTGTTAAGCGAATTTTTGACACAGTGGCCGATGGTTTCTTCGCAAATCGTGGAATTCAAATGATGGTCATGTCCCTAATACCACTTCGAGGTTCGCTGTAGGCAATAAACCAACGTGTTTGATATCTTCAAGTTGCTGTACAGTCAGTTCTGGTGATGAAATGTGCTCTGATCGATCATGATTAAAAAAGCACAAATTAATCTTCAACATAAACATACAGCAACTATGAATCTATCCCGCCTTGTGCATAAAGGACCAGCTTAGATAGCTGGGGTTCAAAAACCACATTTCCATGAAGAAAACTTCTATATTGGAAAGATACTTAACCCTGTTTTAGGAGCTTTCAACAAAAACGGTTGTGACAAATCCACGTGAAATGCCTCGTGCATGTAAAGTATCAACGAATGCATGTTTCAGAGAGTTGGATGTACGTCGAAACTTCATTCGTGTGATGTCTGCATTTCCGCCGTATTGGGCTCGCAGAAGATAATCAATGTGCTTGCGAAGAGGGTTACCAAGACATTGAACATGTTGTTTGGTCTTGCACTGAATATCGTTAAGCCAGATCCCAGCTACTATTTATCATTTCCCAAGAACAATAAATTATCATATATGATTATCCCCGCTATATTATTTGTTTTTTTTTGTTCCTTGCTACCCGCAAATAAATTATATTCGTTTGCAGTTAGATCAAACAATATAAATAAAGGAAAGAAAAAAACAAAAACTACAGAAAAACTATCAACAGGTTTACAATGAAATTCAATAAAATAGAATATAAATATAAATGTTTAAAATGATGATTATTCTTAGTATTAGGAAGTGAATTTTTATTATTACGTGATAGTCTTAAGAACTTTTGTAACATATTATGTTACAAAGAAACGCAGGCGTTAAAAAGCTTTTGCAAATGCCATGCCAAACAAACTTGTCTTCATTGATTTAACGATGTATGTATCGTTTAGAATTTTAAGCCTAGCGCGGACATATGGAAGAAGTTTTGGTTTTAGCCGTGATAACGATCCGAAGCATAATTCGATAGTAAAAAAGAAATTGTTGCTGTACAATGTGAACTCGACGCTTTCTCATACTTCCTTGTCTTCGGATTTAAACCCAATTCAGTATTTGTGGAACATTTTTGGTAATATTTCGAACAAAAAATTCGGGAGCATACAATTACTAGCAAGAAACAACTAAAAACAGTCTTCACGAAGGAAAAAGGAACAATTCCGCCAGAGACCACTCGGAAGTTAGTCCTAGTGATGAAGAACAGAGTGTAAGTTGCCCTTGCTGCAAAGGGAGGTCATACACGATCCGGATCTCAGTGTTTTGGATTTTAACGAAAGCTGTCCGAACAATTTTTGGCGTCTGCTTTATGTCTTTTTAACGCAGTTTTCTTGCATTACTTAGTCAATTCAAATTTGTTACATTCGTTCAAATGTTTACATAATAACGAATATGGATGTCTGCTCTTTATACTATCCAGGTGATAGTGACAAAAAATCAAAAAGTTGCGTGATGTAATTCAGGTGCTGATTGAGGGGAAGTGTGATCAGGGGAAGTGCTCAGGGGTACACCCACCAAAATTCTCAACTTGTTGATAAATTTTAAATTAGTTTCAAACTCACAATCATTTCAAACCCGATTTTTCACCGGTTTTCAATAAATTAGGTTACATATTACGTATTCTACAATCTTCATTTCAAAATCGAATTTTAGAATACCACCCCCCCATTTTTTCTTGATCCGCCCATGATGTGAATACATTGCTAGGTACGACTTTCAGAAAGAATAATCCCCAAACAACTATTGAATGATCCCAAACAAAGAATACAAGGTGCGGGCATAGCATAGTTGGTAAATCGATTGCCTAGTACGCAGCTCACATGGGTTCAATTCCCAACCCCGCACATAGGGTTAGAAATTTTTCTAAAGAGATTTTTCTAACCCGGAAAGAGACGAATGACCATTAGGTTAAAAAGTCTATAATCTAAACAAAAAAAAAAGAATATTTACCTTAATGTTATCTGATTTTTTCCCGTCATACTTCCAGAGTCCGAGACGTTTTGAGAGCTTCGTATAAACATTTATTTTGATGGTTGCTCTGTCATCCCGTCTACCTTGCTGCCTTTTAGGTTTGGCTTTATGTTCTGAAGTTACTTCTCTTTTCACAATGTGATATTTATAAGTCTCATCAGGTTCTTCAATACTACCGCATGCTGGGATCGTAGTAGTGATCGAGCAATCTTCCTGGCTACCACACAGATGTTCCCTCATGTTACTGACGAATATACTTTCGACTTCTGTTTTCGTGGCATCGTTGTTGCACAATGATTCTGCATCTGGACCTAAGCTGATGGTGATAATTTCTTCGACCGCCGTTGGTTTCTCTACCGCAGTACACTCTGGAACAGTGTCATTGGACCATTTCGAGTGGCGGTTGTCACAAAATAAAGTGACTGAACTACTCTCCTGATCATGGAATGTATGTTCGAGCTGACAAGTGATTTCGCACCATGTATGAGAAGAATTCTTTGCACAAACTGTTTGGCCATTTGGCGGCGATGGTAGACTATCACATTTATACTCTCTCACAGTAACATTTAACGTACATTCAGCTATATTACCAGAGCTATCTTCACCCAAGTAAGTTACCCGGTAGTTTCCAACGTCAAGGTACCCAAAAGCCATGCTTCGCGTTAGAGTAACATTTTCATTGGAGTTATCGAATACCGTCGGTTCATCCCATTCCACAAATGTTTCATTTTCGTTCTTTGATGAAGTGACATAAAAAATCGGAGGATCGTAACAATTTTCAAACTCGGGCGGAATGTTATCAATTATTGTAACCGTGAAGTTACATTTTGCTTTATTTTTGAATGAGTCAATCGCCACATATGTGAATAAATGAGTACCTTTGTACAACTTAGTGCCATGATCTTTAATCGCTGGTTTACTCCAAAATGTGAAATTATCGCCTCCATTGTCAAAGACATAAGGCTGATTTAGTCGTTTGACGATTGCGTAATTGAAGTCATCATGCATCGGAAGCGTGTAATTGTTGGGACACATAAGATGGGGAGGAGTGACATCAACGCACCGCGGAGTTTTTGTCTTTTGGGTCCATACTCCATTTCGTTTGCCTCCACATGACTTGGTCGATGGACCTCCTTTCAGTTCAAAGCCAAAATTGCATATTAGGGTACAGTTTGAACCGTGAGCTGATTTCTGATCTGCACAGTCCGTTGGATCGTACTCGCCGAAGGGTATTTTCGGGAGAGAAGGACAAAGTATCTCTGAAAATAAATTATTAAGTTGCTTAAAACAATTGAAAGGTAACAATCAATAGAAGAAGTGATTAACAGTTTTCTTATTTAAGCTATACTATTTTTGTGTTACTACAGGATAACAAGAAATAAGTGTACACAAACGGTTTCACACGTTTCTGGCAACACGGATTGGTGCAGGCCCAACCTCACGAAACATAAAAACCCAACCTCAGTTGGGTTTTTATGTTTCGTGTTTCGCTCGTCAGTAACTGACACCAACGAAAAATTCAAAACTCGAGCTAAAAATAAAAGCTCCTGTGATTGCAAAATTTAAAAATAATTGGTCCAGTAGAATTTGAGATTCGATTATTCCAATGAAACCTTTGAAATAAGAAGATAATATAAAGTATAAATTTGGGCAAGTTCTTACAAGTCGACTTCAGAAAAAAATAATAATGGTAAAATTGCCAAAAAATATAAGAAAGGATAAGAAAATTATGGTAAAGAACGTATTATGGATTGTCTTGAAACTCACAAGTATTTTGAATAATAGGAATTGTTATGTTCATAACCAATTATTTTGAGAATATAAATTAAAACTTCACAAAATACACCAACTTTTCATTACTTCACCACTAAGGGGTTAATTCATTCCATTAACTGAAAGATATGAGGCCTTTATTTGGTAGGAAATTTTCTCAGCTTCCAAATGGATCTGAAACAGGGATATGCAAAGTATACTTTTTAAGTTAGAGTTATTTTAAGATAAACAAGTTTTTTACAGAAAAACTCAAACGGTTGAGATTTAATGGTATGTTTAGAACGATTTTCTCCAAATATGATCCTCTATCACCCCTCCTTACTCATGAAACAGTAGTGCCATGCGTTAATGTTACGAGTACGGTATTTTGCCGTTTTGTTCGACCCCGAAACTGAGTCAGGTTAGTTCATACATTTTGACAGAAATTGGGGTTAGAACCTGATTGATTTTCACCTTTGTCGTATCTTTCTTTTCTCATAGACAAAAATAATTAATGAAAGGCTTTGTTGTCTCTGTACAATGCTACTTACGTTTACAAGACGTTTGTAGGCCATCCCACTTGGATAACGGTAAACAGTTTCGGTTACTTGATCCCACAAGATAAAATCCATGTCCACATTTTATTGTGCAGTCAGTATCGATCGGCATCGGTTCCGTTAATCGTTCAATCGACACACTGTAGTTTGCGATGAACGATTTATTTCTTGGCGAATAGTCGAAATATAGATTCAAATCTGAATTTTTACATACAGCCAGACCATAGTAAGGTATCTTTAACGATGGACACGTTTTTACTGAAATATATTGAAGATTCATTGAAGGCATACTTGAAAACACGCTGTTGTTACTCACAAACACATTTAGGATCATTTCCAGACCAGGATCCATTCTCTTGGCAAAGACGAATGCTATCACCCACCAGTTGATAACCTGACTGACATCTAGTGCCACATGCCGCGTTGAGAACTTGGCCACATGCATTTGGTTGCTTTACAAAATAACCATTCACCGGTGGAGTAAGCGCTGGACAGGTGATTACCTCGCAGCGTCCTGTTTCATCAGCTTTGTAACCATTCTTACAGACGCACTCGCTAGCAGTCATTGCTGGAATGACTAGTGTTACGTGATTTGCATCAGGGCAATTTGTACATTGATTTTTCTCATCCCAAAAAGTGCCATTGGGACAGGGCTGGCAACCTTCTCGTATGCCATCTCCGAAGAAGCCTGGTTGACATAGGCATGAGTAGTGACCGGAACTTGTACTACAACTGCATGAAGCATGCCCACCACAACAACCTGCGTTACGGTCATTGTTATATTTGATATCACTAGAGCATAAAGCATCACATAGACTAGAATTAACTGCTATGTTTTCTCCGCTTTTATAATCACTGTGCAAAGCCTTTCGAGCTAGCGTTTCGAAGTGATTGAAACTGTCTAGTAAGTAGCTGTGATCCTCTCCCGGTGTGCTGGAAAGGTTATAAAGTTCGCCATAATTACCACTTTGAATACCAATCGAATAAATGACCACATTGTTTTGCTTAAGAATGTCAGCCAACGGAATAGGATCACGACCGTTTGAGAAGCCGTCAGTAATCAGAAAGATAATCTTTTTGCTGTCTACTCTAGCTAACTTGAAAATACTTTCCGCCTCCTTTAGAGCACCATAGGTGTAGGTACCACCTCCGCTAAACTCAATTTTTGGTATTTGATAATTTAGAAGAAGGCATTTGTCGTTGTCCCTAATTGATTGCGAAATTTGGTCGATGTGACGGTACTGTGATGTAAAAAAACAGTGTTAGTTTTACGGTACTGTGATGTAAAAGAACAGTGTTAGTTTTTTATATATCAACAAGTGTGCTTACAATTTTTTTCTGTGAACTGAATGTAACAACCGCAACTCGTGTATAATTATAGCTAACGTTGAAGTCGGATAGTAATTTTTTCACAAACTTAATCTCACTTATGAAGTTAGCTTTACCCACACTGGAACTGGCGTCAATTAAAAACACAATGTCCACCCTTTTGTGTTTGGCTTTGATTTTTTCTATGCTTTTCTTGAACGACCCGCTCAGCCGGTCGACCTTGACCTTGATAACGGAGTTTTCATTTTTCAATATTTCGTTACTGATACCAAGCTCCTCCTCAGTATTATGCACTTCCATTTGCACTTTACTGTGCAACTGTATTGTATTCATGTCATCAACCGATGTCGGTAGGTCAGCGGTCAATGTAGCCGAATCGTCATACTCTTGATAATCGTCCACTGCTTGCGTTGATGTTTGTGTGCTCGTTGGGGGCTCGTCCGCTTTAGTCTGTGCAAGGGTGCCGGCATATGTAAATATAAACAACACTGTCAGACAGCATGGCGCCCAATTCTTGATTGGATGGCGCATGTCGTTCAGCTTTTAATCGTGGTGTCTTTACGTTCTCCCGCGAGCAGCTGTTGATAACGGGACCTGTGTGTTCAACAAAAAGTTGATAAATTTATAGAAATCATTCAGTCGTTTGCAAGAGCTCACTGTTGCATGAGCTATCACGCCTTGAAATATGCGCCATGTGGGTAGCTCGAGATCAATTTTTCGCAATGTGAAAACCAAAAAAAAATCGCATATTGCTCTCAATATCTGAACCCGACTCAGACGATCCCTGCGAGTGTATTTGGGTATGAAAATTTGAATCTCATACAAGAATCTTCAGCAGGCATTATTTGTGCTTCTTAAATTGTATAAGATTATGGTTTGGATCTTTAAAATTTTCGAATATTTGTGTGATAAATGGCTAATTATTATTTTGAGGTCATGAATTTAAAAACTTTTCCTTCCTTGATAGTATTGAGAAATGAGAATACTGAGTTCTGTTATTTGACCTCGACGTGCTATCACTAGCTCAGACCGTGAGTTGTTCGAGCTAAGGGCTTGTTAGTGGACTTGAGTGATTCGTAGTTATGCTGCCTAAGCTCGACCCCCACAAACAGAAGACGCCCGTACGATATTAAGCCTGTTCTTATGACCCTGACACTTTTAGTTTTCCGATTTGTAAACTTCACATCCTTGCTCTCACTTGGCTCCAAATTTTTTTAACTTTCCCTACCCAAAAATCTCTAGCTAATTTAATGTCGTTAAAATGTAAATCAGAAGTTATAGCTGTTCAAAAATATTGTCATTTATAAACTACATGAGCATAAAAGTCTAAAATGATTGTTCGACGTAAAGTATTTGTTAATGGAAGATATAAAGCATTTTTGTTATTAAGAGCCATCGTGCTCGTGGTAAAGAGAGTGCTATCGGAACCGATGGCATTTTAAGCTATCCGGGCATGACACAATCGAAAAAAAATTAATAATCATCAGTAAACCCATGGTTTGGGCATCCAAACTCATTTAGTTATCTCAGCAAGCTGTCGCCAACCAGATCTATTCTTACTTTCGTTTCTTGATGCTACTATTCATCTCATCCAAGCAGAGCTAGTTCTCTTTGAATTTAACTTCCGAAAAATTATATTAATGATGCATTGGAGTTTTTATCATGTTTTTTACCCTTTTCCAATAATTCTGTATTCGAAAATGGGATGGCAAAATATATTGAGGTTTTTTGCATATCGTAAAACACACTTTAATTTTCAAAAAAGTTATAGTATCATGCGGAAACCTATGTTTCGCTCCCTCCCGGCTCCTTGTAGTCGAAATGCAGTAGATTGGAGCTCTTAGGTTCATCGAAAATAAAAAGAAATCAAAGAGTGTCTTAAAGCATATTCAATTATCTTATCTATCACCCACAGGGGTTGTAATTCTCTCTCACTCACGCGAGAAGTAGCTTATCCGATGTCCAACTTTTCCGAGATAAGATGAGTCGCAAAATTCTCCGTCTCCACAAATAGCGTGAGAATGATTTTCCGGATAAAATTTATTTGACTTTTTCCTTCTCACCGGAGAAGGTGATAAAATTTTAATTTCGTGGAAATCAATAAAAACTTCAAAAAATACACTTAATTACAAAGAAAAGCGGCAAAGAAGTATGATGGACTTGTTTTATCGTGTTTTGGAATAACGACAGCAAAGCAGGGAACGCCAAAAGGATACCGTGATAAACTCATTCACTCATTCTCCGGCTGTTTTATTTATCCGGAGAAATAACACGTTGTATTTATCCGGAGAAGTTGTGTGAGTGCCAATAACTTTTCGTGTGAAAATGTGAGTTTTTATTGTCGCAGTAGCAAACTATCCGGGCGCATTTACTCATATGAGCGATAAATGCAATGCCTGATCACCCATTTCAATTATAAACAAAATGTTGAGCATATAAAAAGTGTAACTGGCTATCATTGCATCAAAAATATTAACTATTCAAATATCCTTATATATTTACCCATGCGGAGCTTGGTACCAACAGCTGAAACTTTGTTAATTGATCGAAGTTCTTCAAACGGGTTAAAATATGTATTCTTAAAATAATAAAATTTCCGAATATGCGAGAAGAAAAAGTATAGTTTCAATAAACAAAAAGACTGCTTGTGCCGTTTTTGCTTGATCCCGAAACTGAGTCAGATTCTAATCCCAACTGCTATCAGCTCAAACATTTTGACAGCAGTTGGGGTTGGAAGTTTCGCATCAAGCAAAAACGGCATTAGAATTCGGACACTTTATTTTTTTTTGCAGATTCTCTGGAGATCGGATAGGGAATGTTTCGATAGCTAATTGTTTGAAAAATACTCGTATTTCAGTGGAGAATATGTCGTCTAGACACGTGCAGTACTGAAAAAGTTGTTGTGGACAGAAGAAGAGAAAAGAAAATTTATCCAACAAATCCCACGCCAAAAATCTGACTATGTCAAAAAACTGAAAATAGTCGTTTCTGCAGGTTTCCGGACAAATTTTTTTTTCTGGCCACAGCACGTGATATTCCCAGTAAATCCTAATTTGTTTTCACCGATAAATTAACCCGGAAACTGATGATCTGACAAGGAATTAGTAGATGTGGACTCAAAACCAAGTTTTTTCTGAAACAACAACAACAGGATATATAAGCCAGTTTATCTGAAGAAATATACACATTTTATCATTAGGACTCACAAAGGTCCAGATGGCTGCACGACTAGGTTCTGTGACTGGCTTCGACCGTATCTCGTTCATCGTCAAGTTGCAGTTTGAATTGGCGCTGCTCAATCTAATTCCTTTTTGAACATAACTAGAGTTCCTCAAACCAGTAAGCTCCGACCACTGTTATTTTCGCTGTTTGTTAACAACGTTACTGTTCTAGATACTTTCAACAACTGGTGTGTGCAGAATATGATGTGTTTTGTGTATTCTCAACAGCCCGAGGACAACTTGACAGCTCCCATATATTAAACTTATAAGCAAATTTTGTGGTGATTTGGTGATGTCATGGCGTCTTGAATGGAGCAAAATTTGAAAAAGGCCCATTCCATTTATTATTTTCCATATCTGTACAAAATAAACAATTTAAGCATTTCTATCATCAAATTTATTTCGCTTTTCAAATTAGAAAATTTCCTCATTCCACCATACCTAAACAGAAACATAGATTCCATTTTGACTTTCAAATTCAAGCCACTTCCACGTATTGGAATTTCCGAAAATCATCGATATCTCCCCAGGCATGACATCCTCCGGTAGATGCCGTTCCATTAGGTTTCTATCAGACTGGAGCCAAATAAAATGCCAGAATAATGGTGAAGGGATCCGTACCAAAACCAATATCTTCCACAAAGAATTATTGCAAAAGTCGAACAAAACTCCAAACCGGCGTCGGCGGTAAAACATGATGATGAGTTATGTTCTATCAAAGACCATGCGGTAGACTTGGGTGCAACGCCCAACTCCTACTTAACGGAAGGCGAAGGACTCTTCACATTTCCTTTCGATCATGTCCATGTGAGCTTGCCTAGTCCCAGTTTTCCGTTCTATGTTTATAGCTGATTCGCTCTAGAATACCTATCCGTCCTTCATTTTATTTATTTTACTTTTTTTTATTTTGTTTTATCATCTGAGCTTGCCGGACTTAATGAAATATTTAATATTAAGCCTGAGTGAAGCCTCATGTAAACTCTTCTCAAATTGGCGTAAAAACCCCATATCTTTTCGGTCCAATAATCAGTACAATAAAATGCCATACACTACAATCAAATACAATAGAAATTCTTAAAAATAAATGACTAAAAATTAAAAATTACAACACGATACAAAAAAAATAAAAAGAATTCTAATAATCTAAATTTCAGGCAAATCAAAAACTCCTTAAGAGACGGTTCTTGATGTTAGTAGAAGACACGTTGAAGTCGAAATCCGCAAACACTTCGTTGAATGTGACAGACATGAAGCGAATAGGGTCATTACCACCATACAAAGAGTTCCTATGTTCCAAAAGCAAAAAGTTTCGTCGACGAAGCACACATTCGGGTGCATATAAGTGACTCCAAAGTGGCGCACTTGTAGAACACGCTCAAGGTTCTGATCTCCAATACAGTAGTCATATGAAATTGACTTATGCTTCCGGTGATACGATATTACAGTACATTTGTGAATACTGATTGTTAGAAAGTTTATGGAACACCACTCATCGAATCTGTCCAAGAGCTGCTGTAAAACTAAGTAATCCCGGATGCACTTGACCACCATGTATAATTTGACGTCATCATCATAAAACCCAGGTGGTAATATTGTAGCTAGATCATTAATAAATAGTGTAAACAAAAATGGGCCCAAATTACTTCCTAGAGGAACGCCCGATTTGTTTGAAAACAATTTCATTGCTTTCGTTTCTCTTAGCCTTAAATATGCAGAAAATAGCCAACAAAATCGATACAGTAGAACCTAGCGGCAATTGAAACATAGTAACATCACACTAATTTTAAGATATTTCATTAGGATATTATGTTACACGAACGAAGTCTGCAAAAAAAAAATTCTGCAGAATATAACAATTATCAGGCGGAAGTTAAAGAAAACCGGAAAAACATGACTCAGGCCACTGCACAAATGGCTCGATCTTGCCAAAAATTTACAGCTGATCAGTCTAGTGTTGGGTTCTCGACAAAGACGTGCAGGATAAATTTTCTTTTCTCGTCTTCCATCTACTTGTCCTAGATAATTCGCTATCAAAACTACATATATGACCACTAGAACACTGCTATATAAATAAACGTATCCAGATTCTACGCGAAACAGTCTTTAGTGCATGCCTTTAAATGACACAATTATCTTGACTTATTTAATAACTTATTCTCATTAACATGTTTATCAAGATTTCTGCAGGAGCATTACGAGCAGAAATTCAAATGGACACTTGTTTTTGCACTTCTCTTCGGACGTGTAATAAATACCAGTGCACCTCACCGTCTTGTGCGTACATCGAACCCAATTTAAAATAAACTATGCATGCCAAGTTGTCGAAATTATTGAATATGGTCAAATCAAGTGTCACCAACGTAATAGAAGTGTTCGGAAAACGTTTCTCGACAGCCAGGAAGACAGGATCGGGGAAAATCGCAAGCTGGAGGCCGCAACAACGATAAAAAAGAGTGGCCAGCTGTTTGAAGCGGTCCCCCACCTCTACATCCGAGATGTTGCACGCAAGCTAGGAATGCCGTCTACAACTGTGTATCGATCTGAAAAAAAAACGAGCCGGACTGTCGACTTACAGTAAGGTGGAGACTCCAAATCGTTATGATAAGCAAAACAAGCAAAATAGGCCAAAGAACGATCGTGAAAGGTGTACATAAAGATGCCTTGATTGTTTGGTATAGGATGACGAAACCAACGTCAAAGTAGACTCATAGCCTTTCTGGACAGAAATATTATACGTCGACTACAAGAGCAAACGTAGCAGAGATTTTCAAACACATTAAACTGTCGAAATTCACAAAGAAATATATCGTGTGTCAGGTCATCTGTTCCTGTGGTTTGAATAGCGACATTTAAATCTCAACCGGATCTACAAAACCAGGAAACTTATGTGCAGGAATGCCTGAAAACACCTATGTTGCCTTGCCTCAAACAACATAATTGATTGGTTTTATTTTGGTCGGATTTTTCATGTAGCTATTACGGAAAAGGCCATGGAATGATATGCCGCGAACAACGTCCAGGTAGTGACCAAGCGTACGAACCCTCCCAGCACGCCAGAGCTCCGCCCAATATAACAAAAATATGTAGATAATCATCAAGCGAAATCTCGCGGAAGAAGTCAGCAAGAAGGAGTTCCATTTTTGGATCGTAACACCCTTTACACAATTATCTAATTGATTGTCAAAGGCATTTTGTCATTAGCTTTTGACATTCAGTTACATTTTTGTCGTAGCACACCCTAACTAATAGAAATATAATTACTATATTTGTATAAATCGGAGAATACGACTCATTTTATCCGCAAAAGTTGAACATGTGGTCACGTTTTAGATGAGTAAGAACGCCGACACCTCGGTAGTTTGAAAATTTAACTGCCAATCATGGTTCTATTTCTGTAGAATGAAGCAATGATACTGATACCAATTTAGGCACACTCCATGGATTCTGGGCCTCCCAAAATGTTTCCACGCCGCAATGAAGGTCTCCACACACAACGGCAAGTTGCACCACTAACGGACTGATATTTTGCACAATGAGCAAAGTAAATTCAAAGAGTAGGAAAATTCTAAAATCTCTATGTTACCAAGTGTTGTTGTCAAACTTTTTGTTTTGATTTCGATGTTCTTGGGATTTGGGATTATCATTACTACTGATTTTCACTCTTCAATCACACGAGATGGCGCTTCCGTTCGATTCAATTGATTCAAGATGGCGCATCAGCTCAATTAAACAACTACTTAATCTTGAAGTCATGTACAAGTATTGATTTTGAGATAATTATCCAGCGAAGGCGATGTTTCTAATGAAATTTCACCAGGTATATTAAGGACGAATCGTTATTTAACTGAGAGTTCTTCAAATTAATGTGAGAAGATTTGGACTACTTCAAAGCTTTACCACATGATTAAAGCGTAAAAATCGCAATTACAACCATTACACTCAATCGAAGTGACATTAATCATGCAGTGTACTGATAAGGTCCTATTTTTACTTCCGCTTTTTCACTGTATGGCACATAAAAACACACTCACCAACACCAATGTAGCACTATTCACAGCTTGCGTAGATGTTTCTCGCTCAGCGATGGACGACGAACTAAATTCAACTGCTTTCGAGAGCAGCAGTTGGAGTCTCAACATATTTCGGCTCACTCTATTTACATGATTCATAGCATATTTTTACGATGATCCTTGTGCGCAATGCGATTCTTCGGTATGTTTGGGCACGAACGAGCACGTGGTCTGTTCTCGCTTCGCGTTGCTTAGAAACGAAGGGAATACGAGTGATACCACCACCAGCTAAGTGAAACGGTACAATTCAATTGTTTAATAATATATAAGGTTTATGTTTGCTTTTATTATCCCAGATTTACAATATTGTAAATTATTGTAAAAAGCAAACACAGATTATTACGTTGTTGCATTTCCTTTGTCATTTTTCACCTTCCGCTGAGTTAGTAGATCATTTTTTCATATATTAAAACATTATGATTTCGTGCGCACGTGATTGTAATTTATTATCAGTGTAAATGTAAGCGTTTATACGTTTACTTTACTTCTGATACACGCATTATTTGTTTTAAATAGTTTGTACCATACATTTTTCTGTTACTTGCACACCATTTGTATCATGCCCTTTACATTTTGTTTTTTTTTTGCGTGTCCCTTTTTCGTTTATTTTGAAATATATTTTGATGTAATACATCGTTTTATAATCGATACAACATCTTTTTACCTGGCGATCTCTTTTGGAATCCTAAAAATCAACGTAGGCGAAAAAGGACTTCTATTTTCAATTTACAATTGTATATGTTTGCTACTAGCTAGGAAACTAATCACATTCCTTTGTTTTGTTAATTAAATTTCTGTTCTACACTTTATTATCGATCATAGCTACGTTTATGTTGGTTTGTAAGTATTTCAGTTTATTTTCTGTTCCGTTTTGTAGGTTCAGCTCTATAGTCTCATATAAAATTTATCGGTCTTTTAGGATGGATTTACAGTGAGAACTATTTCGGTAACGCGAATGAAAGAAAAACAATCTTGTATATGGTTGGCAGAAAATTGTAACGAGTATAGCTGGTATTAGTAATGGTGGTTCTAAAAGAAAATGAACTGATAGATATTTTAAATATTCGGAGAAATATGCACAAATATTTGAGGTTAAAAGAAAGATAGAATGTTCCCACAAATGAGTTGTTCTTTAATTTCGTTGGGATTGAATTTTCACCTTCGAGAAAGGGTTGGTCAGTGATATCACATATAAAATTTTATATATAAATTGTTATACAAATTTGAACTTTTTCCAAATGGTAATTAAAATTCTTTTAAACCGCATTAGAAGAAAGATTTTGGTCACGTTTATGAACACAACAAACAGTGACACATTGATTTCCAACGTATATTGATTGGAAAGTTTTCAAAGGTTTTTAAATGAATGTTGGTAGTGTAGATGTCGAACAATTTGCTTGATATCAGTTTCGGTTCCTTAGCTCGATTATCTGACAGCTTGCTCAGTCTGAATATTGAACCTTTTTGAGGAACCTAGTATTGAGTTTAGGTGGTAGTTTCTACTACTGAAAACAAGATCCATGCCGAACTTTTGTAATTTTGTTCTAAGTTGATGAGCAATATTTTTGTTGACGTGACCCCTAAAGGCAAGAAGCTAAAAAGCTAGATCGTGAACATCAAGATAGCAATCACGATAATGACATGGGCGTAAACAACAACGAGAGAGACATGGGTAACCCCCAGAAGATGCAGTTGGCGAGGAAATGAAATGTTTCTCGCCGCGAAAAAAGATCTCCAGTCGCAGTGGCAAGTGGCGCGCGAGTTTCTCAATAATAATTTGTTTTTTTTTTAATTTAATTGTTATTTTTAACATCTTGTAAACACGTAAAAGACAAGACGGCTTCATTAAGCGTTCAGTCGTGTCAAATAAACGAATTATGTGTAAATAAATATTTTGTGAGAATTATAGACCGCATAATAAAAATAACCCATTCTAACGAAATGTTTTATTGTATATTTGTTGCAATCAAGACCAAGGATGCAAAATGCCTACCTTTTCTGCGGCTGTAATTTTTCTGCCTACATTCTCATTTCTCTTTTGACGCTACTGCCGTTCGCTATTGCAGTACGCCCAGCGCTGTACGGCAGTCTGTAAGCAAAGCAGTAACATGACAAAGAAATACTGCCCCCAGTACAGCCACCAGACGCGAGCGGTACAGCTTCTCTTTCCTTATTTTACACTTTTTAATATTTTTAATCTATTCAATATTTTCAATCACCAACGACCACAATAAATGCGGTTCGTTTACGCCACAGTCGGCATCAACGCTTTCGTGTGCGGGCCTCTCCCTTTGACTACGCAGAGAAAAGTGTACAAAGCGAGAGAACAAACTTTACTACGCCACACTCTCACCGAGCAGTCGGAGTACAGCAGCAAAACAAAAATGTATTCTACTGCTCTACGGGAAAATGTACTCGGTTAGGCTACCGTTCTGGCAAGAGCTGTAGTGATGCGTCGCTGTAGCGGGCTGTACGGCTTGTGCAAATGTAAATATACCGAAAAAAATGTAGTTTACCAGTACCTTTGGCATCCCTGATCAAGACTACAGTTTGAACGAATTTCAAAACGAATACAACCAAATGAATATCTCAGGAAATCGAAATTACGGCAACAAAATTATACTAAAATATAACATATAATTTGATATAATTGTGTTATACTAAATTACGCCATTTCTAATCAAAACATATTTTGGACCAAAAATCTATACAGAGACAATATTTCTGCGTGTATCTCCTGGAAGATTTTCTAGTTATAGGCGAACAAAATGGTTTTACTTTCAACTTTCGAAAATCATCTGCCTGTTTGTTGTAGGTATAAGCAAGAAAGCTTTTCTTTCGTCTGTTTGAATGGTTTGGTTTGAATTTGATTTATTTATTCTGGCGTTGTTCTTTAATTTCAACGATATTTGAAAAAAATAGTTTTTGTGAATTATTTCAAGTCTTTTAGACTACGAATTTTTCAAGTCAGTTTTTTGGTTAATATTGAAATTTTCTCAAGAATTTTGGATTTTTTATTACATATAGCAACTGAAGTGACACTGATTGATTGTACCATCTGTTGGAAAACGTAATGTCGAAAGTTGGTGCGTACGAAAATAATGAAAAATATTACATAAACATGCTGAAATTTAAGCATGGTTTTCCACTATCACAATAATCTAGCCATTATGTTGATACACACAGAGATGGTTTATTAATTATTTTTAATTTGTTGATTTTATTATGTCAATTGTTTTATGATTTTGTTATTCTAAAGTTCATTGTTTGAATTGGAAAATCCTAATAGTGTATTTATTTTCATAATAATCTAGTATCAACGGTATATTCTACTTTTCTTCTTTTTGTCACATATATAATATAGTTTTTTACAATGTTCATAATAATTATCATATTAACCTTTGTTTTTTATTGATCACTGATGTTTAATTTTCGTTTCACCGTTTTCAGTTTACCATCATTTAATAATTTGTTACCATACTCTAAAACTGTTTTATCATTTATTTCTTTCAATCTGTTTGTTAGACTCCGTTGTGATTCTATTTCTGTATTCATGTCACTCAGTTTAGAATAACATCGCTTTGGTTTTCATGTTAATTTTTTACCCAAACCACATGCACCTGGAATTGTGTGGTTTGAGAAATTTGTTATATAGTCTAACTGATTATTGATTTCGGTGTTAGGATTTCCCCTTCGTTTATCTTGCTCGTTTGTAATTGATTTGATGTACGCCACGTTTGAGTAAGTTAAATACTATTGCTCTATGAAAATCTCAAACGCGTTACTCTTCATTCTGCCATTGCTGTTCCACTTCTGATTGCATGCCTTTTATTGATTTACTTGCATCAATAATGTTTACATATGTTGACGTAATTATCATCTCTATGGTACATCATTTTTCTTTCACCTAATAATTTGTTTTTAATTTCTGTTCATTTTCATATACATTTAATAAATATAATGATTTATATTAATTTTGTTTCGTTAAAGATTGAAAAATATGTAATCATATAAACTTTCAATTTGTTCCGTTCATAGCACTATATGAATATATTTCTGACCATGTCGGTATTATTTTCCAAAAATTCCAAATAATTTGTTGTGCTACCTATCTATTAGAACTTAGGAAAGGTTAATCTGCGCATTCCAGTTGGTATGTTTATTTTTGCAGAAGGTTGTTTTGGGCAATGTTCAAGAGCTCTGTAACATATAATAGCTCTATAAGGAATAAAAGCGAATGTGTCGTTCTATGACAAGTTAAAAATCATATTCCTGATATAAAGCGGGATATCGCATCACTTGTACAAATAATCGCCTAGTGACTGATTAGTAGTACATAAATTCAAGATTAGTTGGCAATGGCACTGTTGTAACTTGTACCGTAGTTTTAAATATGCATATCATCATGAAGTTATCAATTATTGGAGCCCAATTCCAACCCATAACGTACAGCAACTCGAAAGCTTGCTCGAAAGTATTATTTCAATTAATGGTGAACTAAAACTCTACGGCCAAACTCGTTATGGTTGAAACTTAAATTTGACTGCGAAATTTAGCATGTAATGGAAATTAAATTTTGTCATATGATGAGAGTTTCGTTGAAAAAACTTGTGGGATTGAAGAAAAAGTCCCTTGATTCAGAAAATATATTTAAATATAGTCGTTTGACTATAAATGCAGCTCATCCGAATTCAGTTACTAACTCATGCTCATAAAATTTGAAATTTTTTGACCGAGAAAAGTGGCGTTTGGCTCTAAGATTAAAACCTCTATAATCGAAAAAAATAAACCTTTTCTGTAAAAACTGTCAACTCAATCCTATCCTGGTTCCAACAATTTTCGTAAATTAAACTGATTTCCGTATCTAAACCGGTATATCGTAAAAATTGCGCATTACAAATGTTTCATTCCATTGGTTGATCACAAAGATGTTTTAGGATATGGGAGTTACTTAGGATTTTTTCAAATTCTATATAATCATTCTAAATTACTAACCATGGAGACCACAAAGAAATTGATAACACCATCATTCTTCGTACAAAACTAACCGTGCAGTATCTTAGCCAATTGTTTCATGCGCCCACGTAGTTAAAACAGGAAATTCCTTCCAATATATTTATATCTTAAGCTGTCCACAGACAAGGCAACAGGACACACTATACAAAAAATATTCCATATGGATATAATTCTAGCTATTCTAACGCGGAATCCATGACCATACAGATGGGTACATTTTTTCTATGTATCAGTGTAGTAATTTTTTTCGATGAGACCTATAAAACAGGAGGATATGGAGAAGAAACCCATAAACAAATGACGTAGTGGGCTCTTCTGCTGCCATAAGTTTTGTTTCTGTTCGATCATAATTATTTTTTATTGATAGTTTCAAAATAAAAATCACTCCGAATCTGAAGATCCGAGGTATAGCTCGTCCATTTCTCTCTTTTCATCGTGCGCCAAAGAATCAGGATGTTCGTCTACATGTTTATGTTTACTTCCAGAGGCCCGGATGCCATGTTTAATTTTACAAGTATAAAACTAAGTCACTCAAAAGTAGCAAAAGTTTTCACCTTTCTTTCTCTTTATCTTGCGCGGCATCAGTAACAGCGTGTGAATAGCTAGAACAAAATCCATAGTGAATATTTCTTGTGGCGTGTGTACTGTTGCCTTGTCTGCGAACAGCTTTAGTGTGGAAATGATAAACATATTCAAATATTTATATGTACAAAACTTTTTCTAAACGCTATCATCAAACAATTGAAACCAATGGCGACTTCCGTCCCATTCTGCTACTGGATGAGAAAGCAGAAATGAACAAGCCTATACATAGCTCTGTACACTGCCAAATTTCTACAACAAATGACTGTAGATATTGAATATACTCGAGTCCGTCCAGCAGATATCCAAATAAAACGAAAGCTATGAATAGAGCTAAATAGAGCATGTAAAGTGATAAGAAGAGTTGTCCAGAATGAAACGTCATTGCATGGAGTCAAAAAGGTTGAGCCTAACAAGATTTTTTCGAAACATTCATTTTCACCGTTTCACTCATTAGCTTGCCATCTGAGTCAAAATTTCTCAAGTGGGCCACCCAAATTAGGTGATATCGCAATTTCAATGGAAGATTCAATGTTTCGGTTCTATTTGGCATTGCAAAATCAAATCCAAATGAATTTTGCGAAAAAAAATTGTTTGACCATAATATTGACATTAGAAGTTTTTAGGCCGTTTATTTTTAAAAAATGATTACGGGCGACCTAATTGACCGATTTTAACGAACTAACCAGCTATGAAATTGTAGCAAGACACAGATTATTCGTGATTTTTCAGATTCAAAAAATTTATATTTTGTGTATTTTTTAAACAATTGTTTATAACAGATGGAGATGGCTTTTGGTCACGGTTTTAGCCAATATTATTTTATTTGGTCTATCGCCTACGTTTCGAAGGTCTACGCCTTCATCTTCAGGGCAAAAAATGGTTACAATAATATCATAGTCAAGTGATTATGATATTATTGTAACCGTTTTTTGCCCTGAAGATGAAGGCGTAGACCTTCGAAACGTAGGCGATAGACCAAATAAAATAATATTGGCTAAAACCGTGACCAAAAGCCATCTCCATCTGTTGAAAACAAAGTGGTCGTTCTTCCAGTTAGCGAAAAAACAATTGTTTATAAAAAAATGAAATACATACTCTGCATGGACCAAAATGCCTGTTGCAGGTTTTCTTGCATTATCAAAGGATAATAAATGTAGGTAAAAGCGACAAGCAAGCGTGGCAAACCATTATACAGTCTATAACTTTGCATTGCATAAGTCTATAACCAATCGATTGCATTTAATGCGAGCTACAATTAATGGAGGAAAGTTTTTCGAAATTCATTGGAAATATGTCATTGCGTTAGATTAAAAGATATGGGCTGAATTAGTAAAAATTCTTAATTTCTTAATATTTCCATGATCTTTTTGTATATTTTCTATAAATTTTAAAAAACTCCATAAATTCCATAAATTAACTGAATAATGGTTTTCCACGCTTCCTTGTCGCTTTTACATTTATTATCCTTTGATAATGCGATAAAACCTGCAACAGATATGTTGGTCCATGCAGAGTCGCCGCAAAGCAAGCTGTTTACGCCATCAATCCATTGTTCGAAATCTGTACGCGCTGACGTTAGCCAGGGAATAACTTAGTTATAAATGGCGGACCATTTTTTCTCGAAGGCAAGTTGTTAGGCACTAAACGTACAAAAACAGCGCAGAACACTTTTGTATTTCATTTTTTATAAACAATTGTTTAAAAAATATACAAAATATCAATTTTTCGAATCTAAAAAAATAACAAATAATCTGTGTCTTGCGACAATTTCATAGCTGGTTAATTTGTTAAAATCGGTCATTAGGTCGCCCGTAATATATTTTTAAAAATAAACGGGCTAAAAACTTCAAATGTCAATATTATGGTCAAACAATTTTATTTCGCAAAACTCATTTGGATTTGGTTTTGCAATGCCAAATACTACCGAAACATTGGATCTTCCATTGAAATTGCGATATCACCTAATTTTGATGGCCCACTTGAGCAATTTTGACTCAATCTATTTTCTGTGTTGCACTACTCTTGAATATATTTATGACTATTTTAAAATTTAGAGAACCAAAATAATTATGAAGCATTACGGCACCCTGCACCGAGATTAGAAAATGCTCTTTACAATTTAACTGTTTCCTACTCAGCATTTTATGTAGTAATTGTAATTAGCGAGAACTGTTCGACCATTATACGACTACAACTAACAACGTCCAGCTTCAGGCAACGGAACATTGCTATCTGTGCACATGAATGAAAATACTAATAAAACTTCTACTAAAGCGTTATTAGTTAACTTAGTTGTCGTTGGAATACATAATTTCCTAGAATACCATTACATTTACTCTTATTCTCGTTTTCAATTGTTACTCTCTTCTAGTCTCTTCAGCGAACAAAATAAGGAACATAGTAGGAAAAAGCTTCGAACTGATTTGAGGTTAGTACAGTTTCATGTTCGTAATTTTTTCGCAGGTGGGCGGTGGGATAATTTTAATTTAATTGTGCTTGACGCTAGTTCCAAGTGCGTGGTTTATGCTCTAAACGAGAGAAGCTTTAGCATATATGCTTGGTATCAGCGTTGGTGGTATTTCAGTTTGGGGCGCCTTAACGACGTTTGGTTTTTTTTCCTATGGTTAATTACAGTTTTTACTCTCTCCATTTTGAAATTCGATTTATTGTGTTAAAATGGGAAAAGACACATTTCCAGTAAACTGCTATAGAAAATATACTTTTTGTAGTGGTATTAGTGCTTTCTTTTGCGCCTCATTATTTATTTGATGTGTTTATTTGTTACTATTATCTGCCTTAACATGACGATTTAGTCTATGTCTATTTTTGTATAAATTTTCTGTATTTCCTACCAATAACTACCAATGCGATGATAGAAATTTGTTGGATTTAACTATTAGAGGAGGTTCCGGTTCTAGATTCATAAACGCAGTAAAAGTATATACTTGCGTTTGAAATCTATATCGCTATTGAGAAGAGCTTCGCAATTACTGCAATGTCGGTGACTGTTTTTCGTCTGCATCGTGATGTCTTCAATTCTCATTCATGGCATCCAGGCATCGAAATTCTCGCGAGTAAGGAATAATCACGTCCATATTTTTTGGATAAAATAAATTCATTGACTTTTGGTTTGCGTTAATGGTATGAGAAAACTTTTTAAATGAAAATACTGATAATCGCTTTCCTCAATAGGTGGCGACATTATGTTTTTTTTTATTAACGTAGAAATAATCAAGTGCGCAAATATTCCCTCTCTTAGTAACAAAAAATAAAGGAATTAAACTGTTTGGACTTGGATTTGGAAAATAGAAAATTACCATGCCTGATGCTAACACAGTGAATGTTTCGAATCATACTAATACGTCTGTCGGTATTTCTATTACTTTTTTATCGATGTGCAACTCTCTGAGCAACTGAAGATATTAATCAGAATCTTTAAATATCGATATTTTTAAATTTTCGTAAATGTAAATAAGAAGATCCGGCCGTATAACAGAAATTCAAGCCGTGGAGTAGTAGGGACTAACATCATGCAAGGTAAACTGCCGTCTACTTCTTGTTCTGAATAAATGAACGAAACAAATTGAATGGCTGGCGTTCAAAAAGCGGTAACCCATATTTTTCGAAGATGACATTTTTTTCTTTTTTTAATAGTTCTAAGTAATGTACATTAGTCATTAATAGAAATTATTTTTGCTATTAGCAATCAAAGTTGACTATGAAGGTAACCCCAGTACTAACTGGCATCCAAAAAGGGGTATGGTTGTTGTGTCTTATGAAAACTTGAGATTTCCCGTTCATTTTCCGAGGCTTTCAGAAAAAAAGTGAAGTGGTCTGTCAAATCGGCATCTAGAAGTGTTAGGTTCCAGCTCACATACCGGTGAACTCGATATAAAACCAATTTTAATTGGATTGCGTTGTACGTTGACGTTTCTACCCGAACAGTCTGAAACTTAGTGCCGCTCTAATAATTGCTATGTATGGCTATTTTCTATCTAATATATGTTTCTTGCAGTTCTTGAGGGTATTTTTCGAATTCCAGTGTAAATGTCGTGTCTCTACATTGAAAATTGCCCGAGAAATGTGGGATTGAGAGAAAAGCGGCACACAGTGGCCGGAAAATGAAAAAAAGTAGGCGTTAATTATCTTTCGTTTTCGTTTAACAGTTATGGCGTCCTTGGAAAAGTTCCTTTGTAGCACGCAGTGCTTTATTTAATTCCATCAGTCTTTTTCCTTTTTTATTAACGACTAAGAGTGAGGTATTTTTTCCATTTTATGTTGTAACGACATTTTATTAATAAGAGACTGGAAGGTGTGAAGCATTTTTTTAATATTAAGGGCCATAGTACCCAAGCAAGAGCAAGGGGTTGAAGTAAGAAAAATTTGAAAAGCGTGGAGGTGGAATAGAGTCATATGAGCAAGCTTAGTTTCCCGCCGACCTAATCTTTTGTCCGCAGAAGTCAGGATGTTTTGGCATTTTTAAATGAGAATCACCTGAGTCTGCGGCAGGTCCGGACAAACCTAAAGTGGGTTAGCACTTTATGCTGTCGGAACCGACAAAAAGCTAAGTCACAGAAAACTTCCACACTAAGTACTTTGCGGCATTGAAACTCAAACGCCATTTTAGGGTGAACTGAATTAGATATGCTATGTTACTGAATCTCTTCAAAGTGGCGTTTTTCAGGATTTTGAAATTATGTTGGGTTACTGAGATATAGCGAAACACGGTTATTTCAAGTGCCAATTTCTAGATTGAACGAGTTGTGCTATCTTGTGGCAACAAAAAACCAGACAACAATCTTGGCATCAAGTCCGCATTGCAACTAAAAAGCCAACAGATGTCTCTGATGACATACATAATTCCTATGCATATCAACTATAATCATTAGCTAGGTTCTCGTCTTGGGAGCAAAACTTTTCTCACCATAGTTTTTTTATGCGCTTGGTTGGCATGTGTTTTCAAGATTATCGAACAAATTTCCTTTTAAGTTTTCCACTATTTTGGGAAAGTGTGCCGAAATGTAATGATGGATTATGCAAGGAGAATTTTTTTTGTCTGGTCGCTTTTTTTTATTCATTTCGTTTATTTGATAGGCACAAATGCGTTAGCTTGGCGGTGCCAAATTCTTTTGTTTTTACATTTTGTATATTTTAAAACTAGGAGGTTACAATGTTGAAATATTTTTTTTAAAAAAGAAAAATTTTACAGCTATCTTAAGACTAGAAATAAGATTCTATAATGTCTGGTCGCTTGTCAACAATAACTTTTATTTATTGTTTTTCCCGAATAAGGGAGTAAAATTGTGTGAATCAATGCCATTATTTTGTAGCCTGCTATTGCTGCTGCGTATAATTTTACAAATCATTTATGATTCATCATCTGTGCACATGCCATACATATTTTGTCATAAATACACACCTATGACACGTATGCGAACGACTTTGGTTTACATTTTTAGCAAAAACTGTCAATATAGTCAATGATCTTCGCATAAATCGAGAGGTATCTACAGAAAGCGTAGAAGCATCCATTGCCTTTTACGAAAAGCTTCTAACATTTATACATTTCAACATATACAATCTCACTCTTTAAGAATCGTTTTTCTCGAAATGTGCTAAATGGCGCTTGTCATACGATAGCACGACGTGTGACTATATGACACTCCGGCAGGAAATTTGTGAGCGACAAAAACTAGCTCATTCAAGAGTTTCAACGTTACAAAGTCTTAGTGTGGAAGCTTTCCGCGACTTAATTTTTTGTTGGTTTCGACCGCATAAAGTACTAAGTCACTTTACGCTTGTCCGGACCTGCCGCAGATTCAGGCATAAAAGGACCTTTTAAATTTCAGGAAGACTATGGCACTCTACCGTGTATCAAGTATATTGAGGAGACAATTTTAGGAACTTTGAATTGATTGAGGGACTGTTGATTACGGTGCACATCATTAGATTTGAATTACCAGTCCACGGGCAGGCACGTCATTCCGGTTATATTCCAGATAGCGCCCACCCAACTTTTTGCACAAACGAAAAAAATATGCTTTTATGATCTACAACTGATTAAGTTTTTCACATATTCTTCGTTCCAGTTTATAATAAAATAGGTTGCACCCAGCCATATATCGTGAGAAGATAGATGGCCACTTTATTCCTTTACTCTCAAATTCAGACTTGTCTTTCAAACTATATCATTCAAAAATGATCCTAAAATGGATGTCGAACAAGATTCGTCGCAAAAGACTCCGAGCTTCCATTTAAAATCAAACACATTGAACTGGGTTCGACAGTATCCGATCTTCTTTTGGATCAAAGATAGTCCGCGAAGTAGTCTAATATTTCGCAAGACTCAGAAATATTCAGCTGTGCCAGATATCTCGAAAGTTTGCCTAGATAAGCTCAGACTTGTGATATTTTGTCTAAAGCAAACAAATGACGTTACTGGCGACAAGACTTTCGTGAAGAACTAACGCGTTCGCATGCCCGCTCACAAAGTTGAGATCGATGGTGTAGTTATCAATTCGAACTTGGTATGCGTGGATATACTGAAGAACGGTATATCCACGCATCGAGAAGACTTTCATTTTCATGGTACGGGTTTATCTCGATCATAATTGATCTAGCTTACTCTACGATCTTTGCTACAGCTTTATAAAGGCGGCCTGCTTTACTGCCCATAACCATATTTCCGTTCCTCTTGTTCCTATAAAACTGAGAAAACGAGCGGAAAAAGTTTGCAATATTTTTCGCTGTTTTGTAGAAGTTTGAAGTCTTTGTCTTGCTCGTTGTTTACTGTGGACTAACAGGACCGTAGCGTAGTCTTCTACCTTTTGTAGAGTTTTAGTTATGTGCCTTTTTGCTGTCTGCTTTGGTTTTCAGTTTGACTTTCAAACAATAATTTTGTGTGTACCTGGGCATGATACTCTTATCCTGACTTATTTTCTGTCTCAACCTCACTTATTTTATAAAGCAGATCAAAATATTAGCGCCCCCAACCTGGCCAATCGCACTCTACGGCTCTGCGCCCATAATCAACGATAATTATTTTGTCATATATGACATCTCAGATTGCCGGGTAAGGCAAGTTCGTTAAATGCTAAATCACACGTGTAACAATACATACTTCTGACTCAATCTGCAGCGGGCCGATTTCATTGTTACACCACTGTGGAGCACGAAAAATAAGCACATTTGAGGACTTTTTGGTGAGCACATTTGAAGACTTTCCAACGAAGAAAACAGCTCGAAATTGTGAGTTAAGCGAAAACAAATATGTGAAAAAAAAATTCCCCCCAGCTGTGCAGAGTTAAGATTCGAACTTTCAACCCATGGGACTCCGGCCCAATGCACAAACCCTTACGCGATCCCTGGGAATTTTTTTAGTCAATCGTTCAAGAACACCACAGGTACATATACTAATGATTTTTTTTTAGTTTGATGCTTTCAGTTGAGCTGTTGGACTGGAATCGTAGTCACGGCAAACCTCTTTGAAAAAATGTTTTGTTTTGCGGAAATTGCTATAACTTCGACAATTATTGATATTTTTTTTTGTTCTCAAGTGGATTTTGCAAATTGAACATTGTACTACGCTAGACGTATAACAAGTATTTCATAAAAATATGGGTACATACCTTTATAAAAATTCAAACTTTTCCCTTTTTCCCGCATCTCAACATAACAGACCAAAATACTAGAAATGAGCGGATATGATTTTTTTTATACACGGACCCAAGCCGATCTCGAATACTATTTTTGCAAGTTTACTCGAACCCGACCCGTCCTCAGATTAAAAAAAATGCAAATCTCGAACCGTACTGCGTTAAAAAATTCAATCCCGTATCCGACATTCAATAAATTAAACCATATTTGAACCGAAATAGTAGGGGAGCCCGGGGTTAGTTGGTGGTGTTTTCATTTTTTATCTCTTTGGCTTATGCACTAATAAATAATTTAACTATTCCTGCAATAAATTAACATTTACCGTAAATAACGAAAATCGTTGATTACGCTCGAATATACGGTACTATCCACGAATTCTACAAAGCGCTTGTAAGTTTACAAAATGTAATGCAACCTAAACACATTGGAGGATGTATTTCGCACTGCTTGAGGTTAAAACGAGAGACAGCGCATTCGTCCAACGCAAATGAAGAAGAGGGGACACCGCCAACGCACCCCTACCGCTGCCTAGACCCTGGCTCTCCTAATATTAGTTTATCTTTCGGCATAAATCTTTGCATAATTTAGCCACATAATCTCTTTAATTATACTGATCTGTAAATTTTTGAGTGATCGCAAGCCTCAAAAAAACTTGAATATTTATTATTTGATGGCTAATTTCGATTATTTTCCTCAAAAAGGTCAATAAAAGTCATATATATCTTTGCCATGCACTCGTCTTTCTTTCTGGACGTCGCAAAGTTGAATTGTGAAATCGCAATAATTCTCCTTTCGGTTAAAAGATTACTGATCAAAATTAGCCCGAAATTTGAAAAAGAATATTTACAATAAAAATTCTTCAAAACTTCACGAGTTAGATCACAAAAAGTGAGAAATGTTTCCACGTTTTACTGTACCGCAAAATTTTCCACAATGAAATTGTCCAAATGATAAACTTCCAATTCAAAATCTATTAATAGTCTCGTACACTCGATAGATGCTCATTTATAAAACGAAGTTTTGATTGGTGATGTGGGAAAAACGGGTAACTGCGAAATGTTTCGAAAAAAACCCGACCTGACCCATACCCGGAATAAATTTTTTATAGTGTCCGACTCGTACTCGGTGATAACAGAACCCAAACCCGCCCTGATTCCTTCGGGTAAGGGTTCGGGTCAGGTAAAAATACACGTTCCCGCTCATCTCCAAGGGGTACCCCTGCATCCGTCAATAAGAAAGCTCGGTACTTGGTGATAACAGAACACCTTCAGGGGCCCTATTCTCACAGTCACGTCACTTGGTGACTAGAAGGAAATTTTCTTCTAGTCACCAAGTGACGTGACTGTGAGAATGGGGCCCGGTTCCCTGGCACCCTATCAGTGGGAAAAAATCAATAAGCCTATCATTAGGCCCCCGTCTTCCGAATCATCACTTTTATTCTCCCAACTGCTATGCTTGGCGATGTTCTAAGATGTCACTAAATACCAATTAGGGACCATTCATTAATTACGAAACGCTTTTAGGGGGGTATGGTGTACGACAAATTGTGACATATGGGGGAGGGGAAGTAAGGTAGAACGTTACGTACCATGTTTTTACTGAACAAATAAAATTCCAAAAATTTGTTACGTAATAGGGGAGGGGGAAAACAAAGTTTGGCAATTTGTTACATGGGGGGAGTCGATTGTGGACAATTTTTGCGTTACGAATGGTCCCTTACTTGCTTGGGGAAGAACACCGAAATTTCATGGATTGAAATTTGAAAAGGTACCCGGGTATCCTGTCTAAATGACAAAACAGAAGTTCATTCGAGTACATTTCCGGTTAACTAGAAAATTAACCAAAATAGTTGGTTTCAAGAAAAGCACGTTTAAAATTCGAGCTCAGGCATCGTTTAAAATTTTCGCTAAGTAGCATCGCGGTAGACTTAAATCTTTGCCAATTTCCATTATTTATCGCATCAGTTTTAGGAGTGCAACAATATGGTCTTTCTACAGTTGTTTAACCCCTTAAAGCATAAAGTCTGGAAAACTCGTGAATGTAGGTCCATACAAGTAACTCCATCTAAGCTTGAAAATCACCATTCTTCTTCTTGATTACGAGGAATGCGAAATTCGTTTGAAAGCGGTTCGAATGAATAGTAAGTCCATTTAATTTTTCTATCGTAAACGAGAATACGAATCATTTTCATTCGAATCTCGCATTCGTCGTAAACAAGAATGAGGGTGCATATGAAAACGACCGGATGAAAAGTTATCAAAACAAACGAAACATACAAGGGAAAGCATGATAAAAAATGAAAATAAAGGTATTTTTTCAGTGATGGTTATAATTATAAAATCATATTTGTTCATTTCTGTAGCTTTTCTTTAGAAAATAAAACTATGCACATTCTTTACGTTTCCTCTCTTTCTCTGGCTTCAGCTTCTTCAGCTGTGTTGTTTTATCGCGCTTAACTGTGTGGAGTATATGTTCTCATCCATCTATTGATACAAATAATTGAATCAATACTATCTTCTGGCGCGTTCATCTAACTCGTTATTTGTAATTTAGTTTGCTACCTAACAAAAATATTACAAAATGTAATGTGTATTTCTATTTTCTAATCAAGCAAAAAGACCTTGCTTAGTTTAAAGAAAAGACAATGAGGAATATAAGAACTTTATCTAGCGCGTGTTTCGTTGCGAATACGTTGCAATTCGTTTTCAGATAAATCTTCCTTCGACGTTTGTAAACGCTAGCAAACAGAATATTAATAGTAGGAGGTAAAGGCAAATAAACAAAACAAATTGGGTTATCCTAGAGATTAAATTATATCGCGTAAATAAGTTATAAATATCTTTAAATTTCAGTATAAATCGTCTCGTCTTTGCGTTCCTAACTCACTTAACTCACTGTTGGTGACCGTAGATTACCTACGATACGAAGTAAAAATGCATTCTAGTAGCAAAGTATAATTTTTCGATTTTTTCAGCCGAAAATTGCTCGAATAATACTATTCCGCATTGTACAAAACAGATTGTTTCCTATGTGAAAAATTAATATAATAATATAAGCGATATACATAGTTTCTTTTCCTTTTGTTCTCAGAATAAAGGAAAACCATTGTCCCTGCGCCTAAACGTGCTGATTCTGCTCTGAATATTTGATCTATTAAGTTCGATCATTTATTCCAGCTATACAGACTTTCGTCATTCGAATGCTAAAGGAATCAATTTGCAAAACGGAAATTTAGTAATATGTTCATACTAAAAATACAAAAAAAAACTAGTAAAGAAACCCTACTTGCTACATGTTCCACGTCAGCACTTATCTTTATGTATCTTTATAGTGAACTTTCTTCACTTTCGCCTCTCACTTTCAGATGTTAGCTGTCACTCGCATATAAATATCACTTTTTACCACGAATCCACATACAAATATTAAATAAAAAAATATTGATAGTTAGTCATAGGGTACAATCGAATCGAGGAATTGTTTGCCTCACTTAACCAAACTTAAAAAGTCTACTCAACGTTGCGTTGATGATGGTCTACTGGTTCTCCTTCGAGTAGTACAAGCAGATGTAATAGTAGTAATAGTAAATGCCACAGTAGTAGATTGACAGTTGAATGCAATGATACCAGCAGCTTTGCATCTATGGGTAGCATGTGTGCAGTTGTGTAAAACATGTGGCATCATATGTTGAAATTTGTAACTATCGAGGTGCGATTGTGTATAGGTTGATTGACACGGTTGTTTATTATGCCTGTGACGATACAGGCGTTTGACAATAGGGACACTCGCGTTGTGTTGTTGCACATGAATCGCACAGTACATAGTGATTGCACGGAACGAGTGTCACAGAGCGATTATTTTCCTCGCACTTCATACATTTAGTGGCCGTTTCGAGGTATAACACTTTTTCCACCTCTTCGATTTCGGTGCGTAATTTGGCCTAGTTCGTGAAAAAAGAAAAAGATGAATTTCTAACTCCACGCGGCAAGTATTGGTAATACTTACTTGAATACTCTTCAATTTTTGAAGTGGCATTCCCCTGAGGTCACTGGTACGGTAGTTGTTCGTGCAATTTCCACCTATATTCAAATGCTCTAGTTTTTCCTTAAGGGCCTTAACATGTGATAATGCTTCGTCGCGTTGCTGCTCGGCTATTACCGTCTGAAATTGATCATTTGTTTAATTATATAATTAGAGCTTCTGATAAGTTTTGATCCAGTAAATATTTCATTTGTGAATTGATAGCTGTATTCCCAGAACTCCATAAAAATATAAATATGCGATAAATTAGTTTTATGAAATTCTATGCGTATTAGGGTGTTTATGGAACCTAGTAAACTTGACCCCATCAATCGAGAACACCTATTTTTTGGCTCCATTAAGTATCCCGAACAGCTGTGCAAAAATTAGGATCAATTGATTATGACCCGGCACTCCCATTGTGTTTGAAATATACATGGAAAAAATTTTTTGCATTTTTATTTTGAAAGCCTACAATTACCCCGCATAGTCCAAGAAATTCCTTATAAGGTTGAAATATGGTGTTCTAGGAAAATGGCATAGCTCTTCAAACTTCGTTGCGAATGCGAATGCTAGCTTGAAGATCCTTGCGTCCGAATATTGTAAAGCAATCCACTCTGGCTTTTCGCTATTCGGAATATTAACAGCTGTCTTGATGCCTTATCTACGATGGATGATGTATGTGGTTTGAACGTTAGTGCCGAATCCATCATGACTTCGAGAACCTTGGTGTGAGACTATCTTGGAATGCTCGACTCGAAGAAATGGTAGTTAAACTGGATTTAATGGTGTTTCCGCGCGAACGTATTGATTGAGTGTTTAAAATCATTCTGTTTGGATCACACCACGTACTAAAATTGTCCAGTTCAGAAATTCAACATCCTTTTTACTCGTCGAAAAATCTTTATGTCGTCGGCGAAAGAAAGGTGAGATTTTTGTAAATTGATATTGACGTCATTAAAGTAGACGGGGAATATTAATGGGCCGAGATGGTTTCCTTGCGGGATGCCGGACAGAGCAAGGAATGATGCAGATGGAACTTAGGATAAATACTGTTTTGGAATTACCTTCCTTCAAGGTAGGAATCAAACCAGCGTAGAAGTTGTTCACGAATGCCGAGTTTGACTAGCTTCGCTATTGCGATAGCATAGTTAATTATGTTGAAGGCCGTAGATAGATCCATGTAAATAGCATTGATTTTAAATCGGCCAACGAATCCGTTGAGTACATATATTGTGAACGAGAGCAAGTTGGTCATTGTCGATCGTTTAGGTATGAAACCGTGTTGGTTGTCTGCAATGTAGTGTTTGCAATGAAAAAATATGGCATAAAACAACCAGCTCGAATAGTTTTGATACAGCACTCAAATACGAGATTCCGCGATAATTATCAATGTTCAATTTCTTTCCTTTTTTATTTATGTTTTTCCTTGTGGATTGCTTTTCAGCAGGTAGAGAATTTCGCAATAGTGCATGAGAGTTATGGGCCCGGGGAATTAGATGCTTTCAGCTTGGAATTTGCTGCAAGAATGGAGACCTTATCGACGTAGATTCGGTTGATGGTTCGTCCTAGAGAAGGAGTGCAATTGACGACGAAAGCGACTTATTGTTCTTCGTACAAAACGCTTGAAAATTTGGCGGAGAACAGTTGGTAAATTTTCTTAGTGTCGATGCCTAAAATTCGATGGAATGACATACAAAATGGTAAACCGGATTCTTTCCGCTGTTCGTTCATATGCTTCCAGAAAGACTGGGGCTTATATTTCAGTTGACGCTCGACGTTTCTCTGGTGTCTGAAAAGGCGCGTCTGCTTTGCTGCTTGTATTCGTGGTTGAGTTGAAAGTTGTGGTTTCCTAATGCAAGTGTCTTATGTTTCGAGAATTTTACAAATGCAGCTCCTTTAGCAGTTAATTTGATTGGACGGTTAATTGCCAGTGAGAGTTGAACAGTACTAATTGTTCGCTTTGGAACACTGTGGTCATCGCTGCATCGTTCGTGTCGTCATTGTTAAGATTTTCGTCTTGTTTATAGCGTTTCAAAAATCTTGGGCGATAGAGTTTGTGACGTCTTTAAAGTTCACTCCTAGGTTACCAGCGAGTGCGAGATATGATGACGCTTAACTAAAGGAGTCGGAGCAATGCAGCAGTATGGAGCGTAATCCCGGGCACCCGTCAGACCAGGCAAGTTGAGGTCGCCCAGTCAATATCATCCAGTCAGGGCACCGATCGAGGTGATGAAAGAAATGGAGTAAAGATGTACATCCATCATGCTGAAACCACGAATTCTATCATGTAGAAAATTCACGACCGGCAAAAACAGATTGCGATCGGCAAATTTCACTGCTAGCCACACTTGCTGGGAGTTCGCCCACCGGTCATCGTTGATCACTCGTGTTTTCATATCATGGCGAACAGCGATAAGCACACCACCACCTGATGTATTGTGGTTTTTGAGAGCGTTGCGGTAACAGCGGGAGACATCGATTGTTGAATCAAACATCTGACCAGACAGAGTATGAGAGCCTCGGTCAAGGCGATGACGGCATAACAGTCTCGGTCAAGGCGATGACGTCATGGTCACGCGTAAATTGCTGTAAATTGATGAATTTAAGCAACCAACATGTTGGTAGTAAACCTCGATGTTATTGGAGGACGGATCAGATTCAGCAGAGAGCGAAGCCATGTTGCCGTTTTGAGCGCGTTGGCAGTTGCTCTCGTGAATCCTTCGAACAGTATCGCGACGACTGACGGTCGCTTGGTCGACCGTGCTGGGGAATTCGAGGTATCCTGAAGCAACAGTGTCGCGCTTCAGAATGCGATCATCGTCAGCGAGAGAAATGGTTGATATGTGGTCACAAAATTTCGGAGCAAGAGATAAATTACTGGAAGCGAAGCAGATGTATACCTGCCATTTGTTGCGAGTGGGAAGTCCCTTTAACCCATCCCACACACAAGACCGGGACGACTGATGATCGCTGGCTGCGGGGGGGGGGGGGGGGGGGGGTGGTTAATTCGTTTTTTTCTGGACAAAGGACAAGCAACCTGCTTATTTTGAAATATGGTAAGAGCTTGGGATACATATAAGCCACAAATTCCTCCAAATGAAATCAGAATATGAAAACATTTCCAGCAAATGACGAAAATTTAACTCAAAAACTAATATTTTCATTTGAAAATATGTCTCCACTACACCCCCTTCTAGCAAAAAATTATACAATTTGTTAGAGACAGCTGTTTTTTGCGCTCGGCTGGTCTTACATAAAGTAGAGGTGTGCGCCGCGCCGCTGATTTCAAGTAAAAATCGGGGCCACGTCGGCGCGCTTACTATTTTTACCTGCAATCGCCGGCGCGGCGCACACCTCTAGCACAAAGCATATAAAATTCAACCGCAACCAATTGTGTACATACCTTCCTATTGCTCTCTTCCATCTGTGCTTTCCACGCCTCACATGCATTTGTCGCTTGCATAACCTGTTCCTCCCAGTTGATCATTTGTGCATTTTTGTTGGCAAGTTCATCCCGTAATCGACCCATATCGGATGCTACCAGCGGTGACATTGAGTATGGATGATTAGAACTAGAGTTCTTGGATGCAGCTGCCATCACTGCTGCAGCTGCATGATGTTGCTGCTGTTGGTGTTGCTGAACAGCTGCGGCCGCTTGTTGCATGTGATTATCGAACAGAAGGTTCGTATTATTGTTGCTAAGTTCATTGTTAAGCGAGTTAAGTTCCGATATTCGACTGTTGGTAATAATAAAAATACTAGAATAAATATCAAGTTAAATAATTTTTGACAAACAAAAATTACCTAAGTTCCGGACTAGCTGAAAGACCTCCGTCGCCACCAGTCAAAACGGGCGAAATAATATGCGACTGAAAGAAAAGACTATCGTTACCACTGTGACCGAACGACGTGGCAAGCTTCGGCGCAGAACTGCTGCCAATGTGATGTGTTGCGCTATTTCCGAACATTGCATCGTTTAGTCCAAAAAGGTTAGAGTGTGACGATGGACTAAAGTTGTTGCTTAGTGAACTGCCAGGGATGTTAACAGGGGCAGAAGTACCTTGAAGAAGCCCTAGAAAGCAAAATAAATCAAGTCAAATACGATTCTGCATAGAAAAACTGTATGTTTGAACGAACCGGAGATAGAGTTGCCCATGGGAGAGCCCGGGATATTAACCGGTGCTGAGCTACTCGCGAGTAAGCCGGAGGAAGCTATTCCAGCTGAAATTGAATTGTCTAGTCCATGAATGGTATCACGCCGCGTTAGATCATCTTACGTGTTGGATGAGGTGTGATGTAACACATTGGTAGCGCACGTGAAAAGTGGACAAGGATAACAGAAAGAAGAAAAATGTTTGAAACAAAATAATACCGATAATCTATTCCAGGGGGCATTTAAAACGATATGAGGGTGCAAATTTGACAGATTTCATAGTTTATACTTACAACATCCACCATCCAAAGAGGAAGCTATGTTTCTAAAATTGAATGTCAGACACATGCGTTTCCGTTGTTCTTTTTCCAGTGGGCCCATAGAGAGATCGTTGTCAATTGCCAATAACTGTAGAAAAAATAAAGCAATTATTAGTTTGTGTCGGTATATGCCATCCAAACAGATCTAATAAAAGTTTTACGCGATTTTCTTAATAATATTCATTTTTTGTATCTAATGTGTCCAATTATAATTGATTCTGATCAACTGATTGCTATGCTTTCAGATCATTAAGAGATCCAATACTATGAATGTTGCAATACAAAAGTTTCTCATTTCATTCCTATTATATTCGAGCATAGATTTGTTATTGTTGCCCACAGTACATTCTGTTTTAGATGACAGTTTTGTACTTGCACTAAATGTGGAATAATCTACTTTTCGTAAACCCTGCTAAATAAAATTTTTGAAGACAGCAAAGAAAGCGCCCAATAAAATAAAATTATTGACTCATATCACTGGTACAAAATATGTAGTCAGAATTGTTTCGCGAGTGTCTCCTGCCCATGTTACCATAATTTAATTGATCACATACTTTAAGATGCTTATGGCAGTAATACAATCAAATGAATGCAGTGATTACAAAATTTGAATAGCGCCGCACTCGTTGCTAAGACAGCAAGTCGTCTGTGTTTGGCTTACTATTGTAAAGGTTGGAAAGTCTTTTATGCCTTATGAACCACTCAGTTTGTTACATGTTATGCAAAACTATCGCGATAACAAGTAGAATCAAGTTCTTTCAAAAATTAACAGAATTGCGATTACAGATAAAAAGAATTGCGACTACGGTTAAGTAAATCATGACATCTTTGCTGTGCTATTGGCTCTAAAGAAATAATAACATTTCTAGGTTGATACCTGGGAATTTCAAACCGACTGCTACCGAAATGATTAAAATAAGTACCCAGCGAATTGTGTTGTTGCCCAAAATTCTACCGATTTTAAATCAAGTAACTAAAGTAAAATTATGTTGCTCAAAGTCTGTATAACGCGTAAAATTCACCACAATCCTCAATTTTCGACTCGATTGTAAATAACCAAAGAATGAAACGATAAATAATTCGAAGATATGCAACATATTTGTCCGCTAGTTTTGTTTTGTCCCCCACCTGTGCCCGCAGCTCCGGCGTGAATTCCGGAAAGTTGTTGGATAGTAGTGAGCTAGCAGCGGTACCACCGTTGTTGAATAGCGTAGACTGTAAGCTACCGATACCGTTGTTGACATGACTATGAGCGCTACCATTGCAGTTGGCAACGCCTATGAGACTATTACTATGTTTTTGTTGTAGCTGTGATCCAGGTGCTTTGTTGTGAGAGCTATGATTTGAGCCGAGACTGCTAGTGCTCGCGGATTCACTACTTTCTGCGCTACCGTTCTGCAGCAGCTGGAAGAACGAGTGAAAATTCTGCGGTTCAAGTTCAAATGGTAGATTCTCCTGCCGTCCTCCGTCGAGATAGCTTAGTACACTCACCGCTAGCTCGTGTTTATCCTTTTTGCTTAGTGGACAGCCGAGACCCCCTCCCCCACTATCGGGGGGTAAAACTGACGATATCATGTCACTAAGTGCGAGGGCCTGGCTGTCCAGATCACGACCCATTTCCTCTGCCAACACGTAAGCTGAAAAAAAAACAAATACAACAGTTATTATTCTTTATCGCCTAAAACACTTTCGAATGTCTTACGTTCAACGTGCGCAAATGCACAAAACACTGACCGCGGGCAATATCCGGCTTGTTGTACGTCATTGCACTTTGTTGATTTGTAAATCTCCGGATGGAACTGTTGCTCAGTACGTGTATGACAGTATTGACAATTGTCTCCGGCTTCACAATTTGCCGGCTCGCCCCATTCTTCACCATGCTTTACATTTGGGCAAGGTGTTGATCTGTGGCAAAAGAAATTCAACATATTAACTGATAATCTATTGAAATGAAATCATTTTACCTGTATTTATACTTCCTAGGACTGCGCCTCTTATCTTTACTATTGTGATACTGTGGGCAAGCGTATCCTTGTCGACACAGGCGCGGAGGTCGCTTGCAGGGTTCTGTCTTATAGTTTGCCAGAACATAGTTGGTATCTTGCCATTTTGGATCTTCATTCATTAAATTTCGCTCCTTGTCCAATACGTTAGGGCCATTCAGACACTCTCCGCTAGCTTCGGCTGCTTGCAGAGCCTCTAGTTCTTTGATGTCATAAACCGGTGGACGCTGATCGTGAATCCCGTGGGCAAATGCGCAATGATGACCATTCTTCACACAGTATCCACGTGCATCTGTGTCGTGTACGCACATGCACGTTTTGTAGTAGCGTAAATGATACCGCCTTTCGGTGTCGCCAGCTGTACGGTGTAAGAATGGGCAACTGTAAAAAGGAAAAATAGAACAAATTGTAGGACAGTGTGTTCCATAACAAAGCTACATAGCTTGAGTTCTTTTATTCTGCATTTCAACCATTTAATATTTTTGTATTATATCGACTGTCAATTGATGTGAACAAACCAACAGTGTGAGTATCGTGTGTAAGTGTAAGTAACAAACCAACAGTGTAAGAATCGTAAATGAAATTCTGACTACTGTGGGATGCCACCTGATTAACCTGATTATATGCGCAATGTTGTTTTAAAACAACACTGCGAAACTCATCTCAAAACTATCACACTGACGTATTGAAGCTATGAAACCATTTTCACAAAATTAAAATGAATGCGCCTTTAAAGATTAACATATGCCGCATAAAACGTGCTCGGTTTCAAAATCCAGGCATTCGAGGCCAGAGTAGATGAGCACAGTCTAAGCTCACTCCAAAGTACTTAACTACTTACATAGCTTAAGATGCAACTGAAGTCAAATCGTTCAAGTTGGAATCGGCCTAAAAATGTGAATATCTCGGAAACTAACATGTGCAGGTTGATCCAATTTGACGTCAAAGTATCATCCAAAGCAAGAGTAAACCGCCATCTAGTAATAGATCAAACAAAACCTAAGCGAATTGACCGTTCGAAACATTTGTTGTTCTCAATATATATAGAAGAAGCATTTGTGTTTTCTTGAATGAAAGTTTTCAATCGATGCAGGGTCCAAAACTACCAGTCTCATGGCTCATTAATCTTGTACATCTAATGAGTAAAAAATCCTTCAGTTTTAATATCTGGTGTTAAGGTCGAGAGTAAAATCTAAATCGATGTCTTTAAAAATCACGTGCTGTCATGGATTAAAACTAGCTTCGATATAGAATGTCGTTTATCGACATCGGGAATGTTTTATACTATTGAAATCTGAAGTAGCTTACATTTGCATTCAGAACTATTTTGACCTATATTGCAAAAAAAATATTTGTTTTGGTGTGTCTGACTTTTTAAAAAGATACAGTTTTATCAATATTCATTGACAGAACTGGAAGAAACATTGAAACGTTGCATTCTAAATATTTGTTTGATTCCCTTGACAGCTTACACATTCTCATACATATGTATTTTATTTAAAATTATTATTAATTAATTTAATTCAGAAAACAATTAATACTGAAAAGAAGGTTGAATTTCAAAGAATTAATTCGTAATTTAATTGCAAATTAAAAACATTCCCAAAATATACCATGCAAATTTTAAAGAAGGCACATCCATTTCATTGTTTTATTGTATTTTTGTATTTATTTATAATTCCTTTGATTTATTACTGCCCAAAAGAAGGCTAAATATCAATATCTGAATGTATTTCCAAAGAACTAGCAATGTATTTCCAAGGAACTAGCACTGTAAAAAAATTTCAGAGAATAGTTCATATTCACAACATTCCACAAAAAAATCTAAAAAAGTACGCATATTTTTAAGAAGGCAGCAACTCATAAAGATACACAATCTGTAAAATTCCAAAAATATTCTGGAAAAAAAATTTTTTTTTGAGAGTTGTCCTACTGTCCTACTGGAGCTGTAGAGCTAGGTACTCGGAAGAGCTCCCCGTCAGAATCACGCACTACAATTGCAGACGAGACAACTAAAACACTGTTTTAGACCAATTGCAGCGGGCCGTGATTCTGGATTTGCTATTCATTGTACGGTTCAGGTATGTGCGGGCGTAGGGAATTCGCGACCGTGCGTATCATCGCGAAGGGCTCAAGCATTTGTACTTTTACGTGTTCGATCACGTGTGCATTTCTATGTCGCGTGTGCTAACGTGTATGTAACTTCGCGCGTATAAATTCTATTTTATAACCGCGTGCCTTTCGCATATTCGCGATGATCGCGCGCGGACCGTGAATCTTATACCTTATCCTTGGTGTACGGCTCAGATGCTAGAAGAAAGTGAGATCTTCCATATCACTAGAGTTTCCAGCCATGTCGCCATGGAACGTGTTGTCTAGTGGATATGAGCTTTACTTTTTGATTGGTCCTACTGCATTATGGACCTAAGTAAATGGACAGAAGATAATGGTTTCCTGACGTGACCGATTCATGATCGCGCGATAAAGTAAACGTTTCAGCACTTACGAAGGTGGTGTGGATGGTCGCGAAGGCCTCAAGCATTTGTATATTAACGTGTTTGTCACGTGTATGTGACTTCGCGTGTAATCGATTTTATAATCATGTGCCGTGTATTCTTGAATGATCGCGCGCGGACCGTGAATCTGATGCTTAATTTTTAGTGTATGGTACAGATGGTAGAAGAGTCAGTTTTCCCATATCACCAGAGTTCCAGGTCATGTCATGTCATGTGTTGTCTAGTGAATATGAGCGTCATTTTTTCATTGGTTCAACTGAAGGCATTAGTCTAGACTGCTAGGACCGAGGTTGGACTTCCGGGCGTGACCGTTTCATGATCGCGCAAGTGGTGGTTTAAAGCTTGAGACCGCGTTTAGAAGTTTATGGGTGCTACGTTCACTAAACTACCGGGGTGTTTTCATGTTGACGAAATCACGGGCGTAAGTATGTGTAGATTATATCAATTGCATGTTCGCGTTTGTGACTAGGTTTGTTTTATCGCGAAACCTACGAGCGTTCGTACGTTTGTACCTATATGAGTATAGATAGAGTATAGTAGAGATATACTAATAAATAGAATCATAACATGCCGAATAAAAAAAGATGCAAAGGGCTTGATTTGAAGTGTATAAATTGACCGATACTATTTTGGTGTACATGTATGTAGCGGATATATAGATGTAATTAAGGAAAATAAAATTACAAAAAAAATAATACGTAGTAGTACGAAAGACTACAATTATTACAAAACGACAGCTAATAGGTTTCTGCTATTGTATTTTTTAAGTTAATGCAAGTATTAAGTTAATTTAATTATTAAATTAAGTTAATTATTAAATTAATTTAATTAGCCTATGCACGATGTCGAAGTCGACCGATAAATGGACACACAATGACTCTCACTGTGAGCCCCGTCCACGAATACCGCCATCAAATTGTGGAACAATGTTTGAAAACACGGCATACAGCAGAAGTCCACGTCGACCCGCCAGTCGGCCACGTCATCGCGCACAGACTAGCGATTGAGCGTTAGTATGCGCAGGTGCAGAGTATGAAAAAACATTAAACATAAAAAAGGCGCATAAGCCCCTCGGTCTCCTCGATGCACCACTATCGAGGGGTAATGCAATAACCATCTTACAGCAATTGTCCGTCAGAGGTTATGTAGCACTGATGCACGCAATATGCTTGATGATGTTGTTTGCAATACCGTCAAACCCCTCAACCTTGGGGTCATTCCAGTAAGATAATTTTTGTACACAAAGTAGCTGATATAATAAGGAAAAACTAGTGAAAATTTCAGATTTATCGATAAATTAGTTCCGGAGATATCGTGATCGCCGCGAATGAACTTTTCAACAAAATACAACTCCGAGCTAATCGAGTTTTACTGTCGATGCAGCGAGTCAACTGTACAGCGTATCAAACACCACGCACCGCCTATGAGTGGTCAATGAATAGCTGTAACTCAAGTTGTAGTATTCCAATCTTAATGAAACTTTGAGAAAATTTTCCTCAGCGTATGTAGTTTCAGAATATCTAATTTACAAAAATTCGATTTTTTTCATGCTGACAAAATTGTGTAACCCCGTAAGGAAAAAATTAACAAAAACAAACACCAGTTTAACCACTCTAACTTCTCTAAACGTATTCAGCAAGAGTATAGGAATAATATTAACTTATTGATAATGCCTGTTCTGCGTTATTGCTTGAGTAATAGGAATTATTCTTAGCACGTACTCTATATATAGTAGGTTGGGCAATAATGGGTTAAATAAAACTAGAGTTTGTTTTTTTTTTCAACTGTTTATTTTCTACGCGTACCATAAAAAATACGCAGTATCTGCGCTGTCAAAACTGCCCTGTTAGTATTACTCATACCATCTTTGTAAATCCAAATATTTTATATCATTTGAAATAATACTAATGTCTCAACAATAATAAATGTTTAATCAGTAAAAGATACCATTTGAATGTATCAATTCTGAAAACCCAGATATTCCTGTATCTCATATAACGTATAATTATGATAAATGTTTTGCTCGTGTAGGAGGATTACGGAAATGTTAAGTTTGTTCCTACTGAATCGAGACTAAGAATACTGGCAAATACAACTGAAAGGTCAAACTGAAAAGTAGCAAACCCTTCTGCAATGAATCGGAGTGCATTTCCGAGAGCACCTGTAAATTCGTTTATTTCATGATTTACGATTGCGAATCATTGCATTGATGTAAGATTCAACGAATAAACCGCGCCACCAAACGCACACTCTTTTGGAACCTCTCTATCTAATATTCCTTTAATGCAGATTGTCTACATCAAACACTATAAAACCAGCCATTGAGCAAAAATAAACTTGAACTTGAGCAAGGCCAATTTAAAACACGGCCTCTATATATGCAAACGGCTACTTGTTAGGCAAACCATCAAACACAAAACAACGACAAACGACGGTTGTAGCGAACAGCTATAATATATCAATACAACCGAAACAACCAATGTTTGTTATATTTTGCGCCGCATTTTCACTTTCATTTTGCCAAACATATGCCACATCACACCGGCAATAGGGGTGTGACAGAGGGAGCACCAACAGTTTCCAACACACCTCTGCACAACCGGTCGCTAGCTGCACCAATATACATTAGAAGCTGTGGAGCCGCTTGTTTTGAATAAATTGTAAACAGCGAAATTGTTGTGGTTGGGTGAGAAGAAAAATAAGACTTCGAAAGTGTGCTGTTTCGTGGAATGTTATGCCATGAAAAATAACACTTGGTTGTCTTGAGAACTATTTGCCGGCAGAAACGTCCACCGAAAATAGTTTCTCAGATTGGCTTGTTTCTCAAATCGAATCCAATACTATACTACTTTGCCAATACATATTGAGAATGATTTGCTGATTGAACATTTTTTAACTTTTTGACTGTTTTTTACTTCAACCACCGGTAGTCAGACTATTGTCTTATAGCGTTTTCGTTTATTCTTGGCACCGGTTTTCGAAAAGTTCACGTTATAAATTTACTAATAAAAACAAATGGTAAATTTATAACATCCCCAAACCCGCTTTGGCATTTTTCAGCAAACTATTGTGTCCTCGGACACTGTCTGCTCAATAGAACACAGAAGGAAACATAATAGGCAGCATTGAGGACCTTAGTTAATAACAATCGCGCACGGGATCTTTCTTGTAAAGGGTGCTTTTAATATTTTTTTCAATCGCGATTTTTTATGACTGAATTGACATATCAACATCGTTTTTTTTTAATTGTTCAGTTTTCTTTATAATTTTATTATGCCAAAAATATACGCTTGAACAACGTATATATCTTCAGACGAAGCTCATGATCTGTATATGGGATAGAGGAACCCGGGGCTATTCGGACCTATCTAAGCAAATCGTCTTTCTAGGTAGGTAAATGTGAAAGAATTTATCGGTCAAGCTTTGAACATCGTTGCCTAGCACTATTATGGAATGATGCAAATGAATTTTTATGGCTCCAAAATGCAGATGAGGCATCAAACCAACAATTAGGAGTTTGAGACATCAACGGCATTTTGGAGCCAGAAAAATTCCTTTGCATCACTTCATGATAGCACTAGGCAACGATTTGCAAAACTCTGCATTTTTTCATCCATTTTTTTTTTTTTTTCTACGGGGCAATTCAAACCGTCATTTTTTGCAATGGAATTATGTTTACCTATGAAATCTTTTTTTTTTCTCTAAATATTATCCTTTAAGAAGCAAAACAAAATCGCGTTACAAAATTAATCTGGTTTATCACAGCTGTCGATTGGCGCATCCTGTAAAGTGCCTATTTTTACCATACTAAGGAGGGTGTCTCAGTAATTCATTAATTACTCGGCCTACAATCAATGGAATGCGTACAAATTGTTATCAACAGCTTTGCTTCGTTGTTAAGAACTAAGATAACACAAATGCGCTACAACAGTGAAATTGAGCGCAGCGAAAACTTCAATCGAGTGCCCCAATTGTTGCGCTACCTTTTAACTCAATGCGTTGAACAAAGATGGCAGACGCTGCTCTAAGCAACAGCTTCAAATAATAGAAACATGGCGAAAATAGGCTCATTACCCTATTTCTTTGCTGTGGCGTGTGCAATCGTATACGCAGACACAAGCCACTAGCAAGCGGTGGTTAAAGAAATATGTGCAACAGTCAGAGAGTCTTACGATTTTCTGAGAAATCGATGGGGTCCGAATTACCCCAACGGTCCCAATAGCCCCGGATCATGCTGTTAAATAAACTAAACTGCATGTCTAATGTGTTGAGCAACCAGAGGAAGTTCTATAGGACCCATCCCAATAAACTGACTGTGTGCGTCAAAACGAAAACTGTCTTTGTGGTCGTAGGGGAATTATGGGTAAAACCGACACTGTAGGTAAAACCGACACCCCACAACTTTCCCTAGAAATCAAATTTTTGTTCATTTCATAATAATACTTTATTATTAGTACGATTGTGTAGAGTGTTTGAAGACAAATTGTATTTACGTTAGTACATCGAATGAAATAAAAATAAACAAAACATGCGACAGCAGCGTTTATACTCGTCAGGATGTAAGATTTTGTTGGTAGATTTTAAGGTTTTAACCGAGCAAAAGCTTTTCAAATTACCACTTTTTAGTACCTATTAATCGGCCTTTCTTATGATCAACTGGGTGTATTGAAGACGAGTTGGAGGTATATTTTTTATTGTTTTTTAAGAAAAAAATGTTCGCTGTTGGGGTAAAACCGACACCCTTTCGTTAGGGTAAAACCGACACGCTGTTAACATATGTTGTGAGTATTTGCGATTCATTACAAAGGGCTGGGATCTTTTGTGACACCTCAATTACACTATTAGCGTACTATAGTAGTAGAAGAGATACACAGAAATACTTTTATTTTGTTTTTTTAGTCATATAAAAAATCAAAATTTTTAGTCAAAAGTCTCATAAAAAATCAAAATTTTTGAATTTTTTTCTAATCAGATTCTATTGAAGCTTTTGCTATTTCTGCAAAAAGCTCATCAAACCGAATTTCTAGCGTTCTTTTGGTTTGTCATAGATGAACTTTATCACAGTGTGACAATTATCTTTTGTATGCCCCGGTATATCGTTGATGATCAGAGTCCCGAAAAATCTAAGTCTGAATCAGGTAGTTTACTAAAAAAGTGCGTGTTACTTATAAATTGAATGAATCCTATTAGCAGAATGTAGAACGCTTGCAAATCTTCTCTTACGAAATAAAATGACACTGAAGGTTGCAATGATGTGCGTAAGGATTACTTGGAAATAGCCATGCCAAGAAGTAATCCTATAGCATAAAATACTCTTATTTACAATCAGTGCTGAGCTCCCTCACGGTACTGATGGCAAACCAGCTAGACAAAAGAGAATGAAACGGTTAGCAGTTAAAGCAGTAAGCGATGCTTTTTTGAGTTACGGTTCTCATTCCAATGAATTGACAACAGTCAGACGGTTCTCTTCTGAATCTCTCACTCATTGGAATCATTATTGAGAGGAAGGGAAATTGACCGTGGTTTTATTAACAATATAAATACGGTTATGACGGTCATCTTATTACAAACAACGAGCTAGAATTAACAAACAGGCGGTTTCACATAAAAAAGCTATGCATAAAAGAAACTGAAAGGTGGAGAAAAAATCAACAAAGCACCGCATGCTGCCTGAATACAGTACACTGATAATATTTAGTTTACCATACCAATCCAAAACAAATGGTACTCAATCTGTCTATCATTTCAATGCGTTCTCTCTCGCACGGCTTCTGTGAGAGATAGTTAACTGAAACACTATCCGAGGAAAATGGAAATGAAATAACGGTCATTTTTGTGGTGATACGGTCACTTCATATTTACCGTCACAATTCAAAGACCATCGTGAGATTGCACAGCACTGTTTATAATACTACGCTTTCGAACTCTCTTCCCCTCACTACATGATGAAGCTGCAAAAAGCACATATTTGCATCACGCATACTCACACTTTATTAATCACGCATATACCACATTTTTAATAAAGATAATGACTTTAATAAAGTGGAGAGAAAATAAATGAAAAGGGGTATCTTACCCCTATGGGGTGTCGGCTTTACCACTTTGTTTTCAAAGTTTTGCAATCTATAATTTTTAATGAAATTAATTTTTTGAAGCGCTGAAAAAATATTGCTTTATTAAGAATTTTCTGAAGAATTCTGCTTATAAATTATAATTTTATTGGTTTTGTGGTTTTGTAGGGGAATTATGGTTAAAATCGACACCTTGAGCTTAACACTTTTTCTGGGTTGCCACAAAACCAATAAAATTATAATTTCTACACAGAATTCTTCTTCGGAAAATTCTTAACAAGGCATAATTTTGTCAGCGCTTCAAAAAATTTAATTTTATTAAAAATTATTGGTTGCAAAACTTGGAAAACAAAGTGACTTTTTGCAGGCACTGCGGGTAAAACCGACACCCCATAGGGGTAAGATCGACACCCCCTTTAGTTTATTTTCTCTCCACTTTATTAAAATGTTTGTATTTTTTAAAAATGTGATGTATGCCTGAGTAATAAAGTGTAAGTATATGAGATACAAATATGTGCTTTTCGTAGCTTCATTATGTAGTGAGGAGAAGAGAGTTCGAAAGCGTAGCGTTATAAACAAGAGTATTTTATGCTATAGGATTATTTCTTGATAATGATATTTCCAAATAATCCTTACGCACATCATTGCAACCTTCAGTGTCATTTTATTTCATAAGAGAAGATTTGCAAGTGTTCTACATTCTGCTAATCGGATTCATTCACTTATAAGTGACAAAAACACTTCTTAGTAAAACTACCTTTTCCAGTCATGATTTTTCAAATTCTGATCATCAACGATCTACCAGGATACAAAAGATCATTGTCTCATTGTGATAAAGTACATCTATGACAAACCAAGAGAACACTAAAACTTCGGTTTAAGGATCTTTTTGCAGAAATAGCAAAAGCTTCGATAGAATCTGATAAGCAAATTTTTGCTGGGGATGTTTGTGACACTTCAATTACACTATTAGCACACTAAGTCATAGCAGAAATACACAGAAATACTTTTATTGTGTTTATTTCTTAAAAGTCTCTTTAAAAATCAAAAATTGGTAAATACAATTAAAAATATTGAATTTCTCAAACTCGTCTTTAATGCACCCAGTTGATCATAGAAAAGGCCGATAATAATAGGTACTGAAAAATGTGGTGATTTGAAAAGCTTTTGTTCGGTTAAAACTTTAAAAACTTCCAACAAAATTTTAGTATGAAAGCTGCTGTCGTATGTTTTATTTATTTTTATGACATTCGGCGTACTAACGTAAATCCAATTTGTCTTCAAATGCTCTACATAATCATACTAATAATAATGTGTCATTATGAAATGAATAAAAATTTGATTTCTAGGGAAAGTTGTGGGGTGTCGGTTTTACCCACAGTGTCGGTTTTTCCCACAATTCCCTTACACGATTAGAATGCTGGATTCATTTTTCCCCAATTTTTTGTTATCGTCCTTTTTGAGTCAATTTTTTACAGTTGTAATGGCATTTAATTAGCAAGGGAGGGGCTGGAAGTATATTTTTCAATATTAAGAGCCATAGTACTCAAGCGCGCAGAGAAAATGATCATATTAGAAATAATAATATTAGGACTTTGCCTCAAAGTATACAAAATTGTTGAATCGAAAAAAATATATCTTTTCTTCGAATAACAGTTTTAAAATATGAGCTTAAGAAACAAAACTAAAGCTATCCAATTGAATGTGAAAATATCATTGTTGAATATAATTTTGTTCTTTATGCATGTTTCAATGTTGCCAACTATACGTGTTACGATCTCTCTGCACTACATCTTACTTGCTATCTAGTTTTAAGCAATGAAGAGCGAAATTAGGAACTGGCGCGATGACAGAAAACAAGACAACAATCCTGTTGTAATTTAACATTTTCAGCATTTGTTTTTCAATGCAAAATAAAAGAATTTGTGGCAAATAGATTAGTGTATTATTTAAAGTAGCCTATTTGAAGTAATGCAAAAACTTTGTTTCAAAGAAACATATGATTGATTCAAATAAGAAAATGATTAATCTACACAAAGTCGTTGCAGAGATTGATTGTAGAAACAACAAACATTTGCTTTGAAGCTTACAACAAATATTTTGGATTCAAAGAAAATTGCTATTAGGCTCTGAGTCAAAAATATATTTTGTTGAATCCAAAGTGGAGTTCAAGGAAGAAAGTTTAGAAAGGCGTGGAAGAGGGTTATATGAACAAGCTTAGAGTTTCCCGACGACTTTAACTTTTTGTCTTCTGCCTCAGGGATCAGGATATTTTGGCATTTGAAATGCGAATCACGTGAATCTGTGGCATGTTATCATTTTCCTTCAAAAATTATGTTGGAGACAATGTCAACATCAATGGCGAGGAATACGGTAATGTCGAAAAGCTGATGCTATCTTGTGATTTGACGTCCTTGGAATACTTTTCATGTTCCTACCTTAATTTTCTCGTCGGTACCGACAAACAGCAAGCAACAGATGAGCTACAGGCCATTTCATGTTGTCTAGTGGATATTGGAGTTATTTTTTTCTTAATTCTTCAGTTTTTTTGTTTCTTTTTTTATTAATTGACATGGACCTAGATTGTTGGTACTGAGGACGTGCCCGATTCATGATCGCGCGAACGCAGTAGTTTGTAGGTTGACGCTTGAGATCGCGTTTGTAAGTTTATGAGTGCTGAGACGTTCACCTTATCACCGGGGTGTTATCATGTTCGCGATATCGAGGACGTAGGTGTGCGTGAGTGGTCACGAAGAGCTCAAGCGTTTGTATGTTAACGTGTTTTTCGCGTGTGCTAATGTGTATGTGACTTCACGTGTATACACTCGATCCTGTGACCATGGTTCCATTTACATATTTGTGGTCCTGAACGATCGTGCGAGCCGTGAATCTGACACAAAATTTCAGTGTGCGGTTCAGATGCTAGAAGGGAGTGAGTTCTCTCGTATTAACTGTAGTTCCCGGTCATGTCGCCATGGAACGTGTTATCTGGTGGATATGAGCGTCATATTTGACTGACCCAGCTGAAGGCGGGTGTAGAATGGCAGTATAAGACTCAAAAAGAAGAGATAAAAGACAATAGATAAGAGATGTAATAGATTAGATAGGCGCAAGATACAGCTGAAGTTATGATCATCGTATAACAAATATACATTAGTACTTCAAACGTTAGTACTTCCGCGAGTGATCGAAGCCTGTCGAAATTGCATATTGAACCAATTGTATGAGTTTGGAGTAGTACAACACACTCAACGTGCAACATAAAGAGACTAAGATTATAGTATGATCAATGCATGTAAAAATAGTAAGCACATCGGCGTGCCGCCGATTTTTACCTGAAATCGGCGGCGCGGCGCACACCTCTACGCCCATGCAGGTCAATTCTGGGATGGGAAGGAATGTCAGTTCAACACTTATGACTAATGGCCGAGGAATTCTCAAGTGTCGCAGAATAGGATTGGTGTTAGTAGGTAAGGAGATGAATCAGGATATATCTTGGTAGATATTGCGATTTAGCCAAAGATAAACTCAAGATTACCATGTTCCATATATAACAGTCATAATTCATGGTCCACGCAATGTGAATCAGTGAACCAAGTAATAGCAAGCGTATGCTAGCCCCTTGAATATAAGCGTCGTTACCGTCCAAGCGCTAAGGTAGAAACACCATGGATACCTCCGAAGCATTAGTAAACAATAAACAATCCTACGATTTTTTTTTGTTCCATGTCTTTCAACGAAAGCTTTAAAAAATTCGCGTTTTCTGGATACGGTTAAAACAAGTATCATACTACAGAAATATCATTTATGTAATAAAAATGAGGTCCTTTTTCGGTCCCGGAATGTGTGGAAGGAAGCCGGCGAAAGCGTAACGCTATGCTATCACGGTTTCAGACCTAATACTGTTGCGTTTCACGGCAAATCGCTTCAACAATTTAAATTTTAAAAACTGTGTACTATGACGGTGACTGATCGAATCTCTTATAATTATCCCACCAGTGTCGAGAATTATCATAATAAAAGTACATATCATAGCTCTTTTCAATTTTATTCCAGCGTCAGAACAAATGAAATGCGATAAATGTTTGTCAATAATGTGATGTTGCTATGTATCCAACGTTCACGACGACGTCTGCAAAGACGTCATTTGTTCAATTAGCAAATTGTCACTTTGACAGTGAACCGCATTCACCAAGGGTCACATGTGAATGGTACATGAAAAAAGCGTGACCATTCTATCTTGAGTTTATCTTTGATTTAGCTAAGTACTCACGCGCATTGTCTTTTCATTTTAGATCAAAGTTTTCAAATATTCAAACCTCAGTAGAAATATGAATGCCGTTCAAATAGGCATTTTAATAATTATTCTTCCGCGGAACGTTAAATAAAAGGATAAAGCCGCGCGAAGTATAATAGAGATCTATTCATCTATAGATAATATGATCCTAGCAATATGTACGAAGTCGCTCGCGATCAATTTCCGAGAATTTGAAACGAGCAATTTGAACTCCGAACAGCCGGCTATCGAGAGTATTGCTTCTTAATAACACTTCAATAATCATTTCCAAAGTTTGCAGTACAAAGAAAGTGCACAAAAAGTATAAAACATATCCCAAATGTGAAGAAATTCGCTGCGAAATGTTAATGACAAGTTGGTATCTCCACCCTCCCTATCATACACGTTTCTATAATTGAGTTAAATGCCAAATTGCAAACGGCATGTTTATTATACGTGATAAATATAATAAACATAGGGTTGCCACCTCTGGAGAGGCTTAGGCTTTAAACCGGAGATTTTCACTTACCTGGGGGGGGGGGGTGTATTTTGAGTGGAACTAGACAGAAATTGGAATCAAAGCGATTGCTCGGCGTTTTAGAGCAGTTTAATCGCTTTTTATTACTACGTTAGAGTAAAGCTGTAAATTTTTCACGTTTGAGAACAGTTTTGTCGGTTTAATCATATGTAATATTTCATATTTCACGTCTCCGAATAGAATAAAAAAGCACCAGCTACTCTCGCTGTGGAGGATAAGGGGAGCGAGCATTGCTCTCCCCCACAGCTAACAGAAAAAAGGCGAGCAAAGGAGGTCGGGCAGCGGCATCGCATGGGAAGCACTATGTGGTGTCGGTTATTCATCACCGTAGGTCGCAACAAAGGGGCATAACTCACCTCCCAAGCCAACAGTTAAGAGTCACTGCAGTAGTAGCAACAACACCCGAAGAACTCGTGTGATGTTGCTCTAGCCAGTTGGATTAGAACAAATCTGCCATACCTTGGTTCAGCTGGTGAAGCACCACTAACAGTGAAGAGATTTGGTACAATTGCAGCAAATTAACTTTTTTACACCATTTTGAGGGACTTAGCGGGATGCAACATTTTAATTGTAGCATATAGCGAAATATTAATTTCCTTAATTTGGAGTACATTTGATTTGTTTTTCATTCTCATTGCTTTGTGAAAGAAATCAGCAATATTTGGTGAACTCATCTTACTTAATTGGGCAAAATAAATCTGAACCAGAGTAATAGCTAACTTGGACTTTTTAAATATTTTGTAAAGAATAAAATAATTCTATAAAAATTGAAAGTATGCTTCTTCACACCAAACCCGGAGAAATTGATGTAAAACCCGGAGGCCCGGAGATCGCTCCCGAAAACCGGAGTCTCCGGGACAAACCCCGAGGGGTGGCAACCCTAACGGTCAAGCCAAGCATTGTGTTCTGATTTTTTCGTCAGAGTTGGTCAGCTTAGGTAAACTGTATTTGGTACATTTTATTATGGACGAAGGAAAAACTGAACTAGAATGTATGCTTCATTAAAAGAATTTGATCATGCATTTATTGTAGAGTATTGTAGTAAAAGTAAAGCAAAGCCAACTTTCTGGACTATATAGCAGGAAAGCAGTTGGTGTGGAATTCAATCATTGCTCAAACGTTGAAATAAACCCTTTGTTTTTTTAAAAGAACGTCTTACAACCTTGTACCCTAGTTTCCCACCCCCTCCCACAATAATTATATCAAGATCGAGATTTCAGAACGGAAGACTAACAAAATATTAGAATATATATGTGTTGACGTATAAGATCATGAAGAAATTTTCCTGGATATAATGACACATCTTTAATGAAAGCATAATCTAGCATTTGCTATTTCTAATTGCGTATCTGATATTGTTCATACGTCACATCAATAAAACCATAAACAAACTTCTACAAATGCGCATACACAAACACAGCAAAACTGGATTAGAAAATAAAGTCATGCAATAACACATCGTTTTGCATATCTTATCTAGTAGTATTGGTTGCGGCGCACACCCACTCTCGCTTTTCATTGCATCGTCTATGTTTACAGTCAGTTACTAGTCTACACAACCATTGAAGAAGTTTTACACTTGCGCACATTTCGGCAACAGCACCACTGCTAGACAAAGAATCATAAACAAAAACATTTTCACTTCTTTGTTGCGTACCTGCTTGTTACGCATCAGCGTAAATGCATGTGAGCATAAATATATCCCTCTAATCAAAAAACTATTGTTCTGTAAAGAACTAAGGTTTAGATAACAAAATAAACAATTTGCATGTACTATTGGAAAATAATGCGCTACGATTCATTACGGCTGTAAATATTAAAGCTAAAGCATGCGAAATTAAAATGGCGCTATCGCGCGCATTTTTTAATTTTACACTGTTGCTTTCACAATGATACTGAAGATATTTGGACAAAATAAGTACGGTTCGGTGGCATAAAAAACAAACCACGCGATATTGCATTTTGAATTTGTTTTTTTTTTTTGTTATCCATAATTCACAATCAATCGCTAATTGTTAAAATAACCAGCAACCTAACAAATACTTTTTTTATTGAAAACAGTAAATTTCATCTACCAAACAAAATGCTGAGTTCCGCGGCTTATCACTGAAATGTTCATGAACCATTAAATGCTTAGCACAAAAAAGGCGTACTTTGAGCGTGCCAGCAGCCATGTTCACTTAAGTCAGTTCGCCAAGTTAAAGACGATGCAGAACTAGTGCTACTATCGTAACGACACTCGGAAATCCTTCCCGGTCGAAATTCGAACGTGGCGATGTGTTTTTTAAATCAGCTGTCAAAGTCAAAACACTTTTTCGACTGTTATTCATTCAGAAACCCTTATTACTCATTCAATTGAATATCGTACAATAATATTCATTTTATTAAATAACTAGGAATATTTTTCATTGCTTGCTAAAATATATAGTTATTATTGCTCATATTGTGCTCAGATCTGCTTCGATGCGTTGTATTCGCTTCGTGATAAAATTCGGAAACGAATGGAAACTTGCATTGATGCGAGATTGCTTCGTTTATCTCACTGAATATTGAAGACAGCTGCAGGCAAATAATTCTAATGGCATTTCGTTTTTGACAGTGCACTACACCGGTGTAGTCTGTGCTACTCATTCTAATTTGGGCGTAATCAGTCTCCGGCATAGCACGTGGTAAAAATGAAAACGCCATAAGCAAATGGGCATCGAATATTTTCGACACTGTTTTGAATTGAACCAAATTACTTTGCATTTTGACCATATATAAACACTCTGTCTTCGTTGTGCACAACACTTGTATAAACAAGAAAGTGCGTGATAATCACAAAGTAGCCACCAATCCACTGGCACAAATGTTTTGCACTAACACAACTAACCCAACGATATTATGCAAGGGTGTACAAACGAGTGGGCAGGATACGGAATAAAAATATTTTGATTGCTTTATCTCACTCTAGCACATGCAAACAACGGAAGAGCAGTGGTGGTGATGGTATTCGGAACGTCTTTCATGCACTTTCTTGGTTAGCAGCGGGGTATGTGGAAATGCTGGAAAGAACACCTTTTCTCCGTGGGTCTTTTGGGGGCTGGATTGGAAAATTGAAATGTACATTTTAGCGACTTACTCATCTCCATCTGGACAAATTCCGGTGGTTTCATCATATTTGGTGCAATAGTTATCCGCACTATAGTTAAACGAGCCGTCCCGTCTACGCACAGGCCGACGGCGTCGCTGATTCATGAAGTGCCAATTGAAGCACACGAACGGTCGATGTTGGTTGCATTTGTGCTGCAAAAACGATGGGCACTGTTCAACACGAAATTCCTTCAAGTATCTGCAACGAAAAGTACTTTTGCTGTATATCTTCGGAATTGGCACACTTTAAGCTAGATTATGGGACACTTTCTATATACAGTATTGATTACTTACGTGTAATGATTTGGCTTTTCTGTTTGGGTATTTAACAGAGCTCCTTTCGGATCTGACGACGCCATTTTATGGTTTGTTTATTCAAGGTTCCGTAGAAAGCCGCATATGAGCGCTGTAGTGGCGTTGTTATAAATTAAAACGTCTGATGGCGTCTAATGACAGATTAGCGGAGACTCCGTAAACCCAGTCAAGAAAAAGTCGGACGAAAAATGCCGTACCGGTTCGGAATCCTGAATGGATTCAGTATAAATTTAAACTCAATCTGTTTTGGAATCGATAGTTACCTTTGAGACTCAGGATTTCGAATGGTTTGGCCGAGGATCTGCCCCAAAGGAAAGAAGAAGAGCGTGTCCGGATAAGAAAAAGAAGAGTGGCAGATTTGACAAGCGCAAAACAGATTCAAGATAATCTGCATAAGGTGCATGCATGTGTGTACAATAATATCACAGAGAACAGACGTCCATGTTCAGCATTCAACTTGTGTAAAATCTCCAACGGTTTCGAAGGTAGTTGGTATATCCAAACCAGGTGCGCTACTGTTGTCATGTTTTTTTGTGGCTGAGTTCGACTGAATTGACAACGGTTATTCTTCTACCCAGTCAAACTAGTCCGGAATCGGTTCGGACTTCCAGCATGAATTCCAGCTCAAATGCGTCAACCGATAGAGTCGGAATCGGTTGTTTTCTTTTAGCAAGATTCCATACTAAATCCATTCGAACGATTTCGAACCGGTTCCGAAATGGATTTGATGGATAGTTGGGATAGGTTGGTGTGGCGGCGCTAGTGTTTATCGTATATTAATTCAAATGTTTACACATGTTTTTTAAATATTTTTGTTCGATCATGGATGTCTGTTCTCTGTGATAATATTATTGGTGGCAAACGCCTTAGGAACCTCAAAAAGGCTGAAAGCACTAGTTTCTATATTCAAAACATTGCTTTAATTAATTTCGATTTTAATAACTCCTTTTTTCTGGAAGTAAAGCAATATTTACGCAACATAGATGTTGCCAATTGTAAAACCAAAACTCTCGCTTTACGTATGCCTATAATTTATCTGGTATCATCTTGGGTTTTCACGTCATTTGCAGTTTGACAAGACCAAAATTTGACAAGACAATTTGATGTTGGAACGGTCTATCCATGGGAATCATCATAAGAAGGGCAATCCCTCGGTTCGGCCGGGACACTTTCGGAAAATATCAGAGATTATAGATTTTTTTATGGCTCATGTACGTATACGTCACTTGACACAAATACCACAGAGAACAGACATTCATCTTCAGCATTCAACTTGTGTAAAATCTCTAACAGTTTCGAAGCTAGTTGGGATATTGCGAATCTTTTCTAAAATCCACATCGTGACATATCAGCCATGCGCCGCCAAGCCGTGCGCCGAATCACGCGCCTATTCACTTTGCATTAGTACAAGCGAAAAAACGATTTGACGTTTATTTTTGTTTCGTTCGCACTCATGTGTGAAACACAGAGCAACAAATCGACGAAATGCTAGTTTATCTCGGGATAGACAATATCCAAACCAGGTGCGCTACTGTCGTCATGTTTTTTTTGTGGCTGAGTTCGACAGAATTGACAGCAGTTATACCTCTACCCAGTCAAACTAGTCTGGAACCGGTTCGAACTTCGCATGAACTCCAGCTCAAACGCATCAACCGCCCGGTCAGCGTGGCAAGCAGAAAGTTAGCAAAAATTCAGCAAAGCGAAATTGATGCTGGCAGAGTTTCTGCGAGCATTTTGCGCGATTTGTGCGAGAATTCTGGCAACGAATTCGCTCAAATGCAACAACCGTTTCTGACAGAAGCGGTTAAACCAACCGATGCTGCTCACTTTTAACCAGAATCCAGCCAGAAATGTACGGCCAAGATCTCTGCACGCTTCCTGCCACATCTTTGTCAGATGTTTTGCTCGATTCGTGCTAAATTCTACCAGGTAGGAAATGCCAGGATCTTTGCACAGTTTATGTCCTAGTTATGTCAGGGTTTAGCTCGGTTACTGTCAAAATTTGCCAGAAAACGCGAGCGAAACCGAGTTCGCCCTAGCTCAACTAACCCGACAGGATACGCGCAGAAATCTGACAGAGCTGCCAAACTAAGAATTACAGAAATCTAGCAGAACTGTCTCTGCTAGAAAATTTGCTCACTGGGCGATAGAGTCGTAATCGGTTGTTTTCTTTGAGCAAGATTCCATACTGAATCCATTCAGGATTTCGAACCGGTTCCGGAATGGATTTGACGAATAGTTGGGATAGGTTGGTGTGGCGACGCTAGTGTTTATCGTATATTAATTCAAATGTTCACACATGTTTTTTAAATATTTTTGTTCGATTCTGGATGTCTGTTCTCTGAACTTATATTTCTCGACAAACATATGATTACGGCCTAAAAGCCAACTGTCAAAATCCACTTTGAATGGAAATTCCGGACAAACCGTTACACGCCAATCACAGATGTTGGTAGTAAACGAAAGAGAAAAGTTTTCTCTTTCATAAACTGTTGTGAACTGTGTTCGACTAATAACGGTTTGTCTGGAATTTCCATTCAAAGTGGATTTTGACAGTTGGCTTTTAGGCCGTAATCATATGTTTGTCGAGATTTGTTATGCTTTGATGGGTTGTTTAAATATTCTTAAATCGGGCGGTTGTGAACCCTAACCTAGAAGCACAGAATACACATTTTCGAAGATTTTTTATGTTTAACTTAAGTGTATGTACTAAAAACTGTTATCATTAACTTCCAAATCGTTTTTCTTCCCCTCTGAGTCCATTATTCGATGATGATTGATGCGTATTTACGGAAAAACATCAAAAAATTACATTAAATTTTTTATCGTAGATACGAAAAACACACAAACCCAGTAAAGTTCAGCCGGAAATGAACTGGAATTCTGGCTGGTTCCAGTTCGTATTCCGGCTCCAGTGCAACAACCGATTCTAACTAGAATCGGTTGTGTCACTGGAGCCGGAATACGAACTGGAACCAGCCAGAATTCCGGTTCATTTCCGGCTGAGCTTAACTGGGAACATCCACCTTATCTTGTTTATGCTATTAATCTGTAGATGTCGCAACAGGTAAATAAGCTTTGCAGCAAAATGCCAATTAATTAATCATTAAAGATTCTAGTTAGAATCGGTTGTGTCACTGGAGCCGGAATACGAACTGGAACCAGCCAGAATTCCGGTTCATTTCCGGCTGAGCTTAATTGGGAACATCCACCTTATCTTGTTTATGCTATTAATCTGTAGATGTCGCAGCAGGTAAATAAGCTTTGCAGCAAAATGCCAATTAATTAATCATTAAAGATTCTAGTTAGAATCGGTTGTGTCACTGGAGCCGGAATACGAACTGGAACCAGCCAGAATTCCAGTTCATTTCCGGCTGAACTTTACTGGTTGTCGTCATGTTTTTTAGTGGCCGAGTTCGAATTGACAGCGGTTATACCTCTATTCAGTCAAACTACAGACACTTTATATAACAGACTAGCGGAGAGAAACACAGTAAAACTAGCAACCATGAATGTAAACTGGCTTCACGGAAGCTCCCATAACCCTCTAAGAACGGTTGGTTTCAAAATCGTCCAATGATGGACGTTCGTAGGACCAATTTGGACAATGTCCAAATAATCGTTCAACAAACGTCCACCGTTGGACCCGCGTTGAACGATTTTGAAACAATTTTTTGGACGTCTCGGTGGGAACCCTCAAAGAACAGTTGGTTTCAAAATCGTCCAATGAAGAACGTTCAGTGGACCAATTTGGACAACGTCCAAATAACCATTCAACGAACGTCCATCGTTGGACCCGTGTTGAACGAAGATTATTAAATATTATTCTTACATGATAATTAAATTAAAACATTCATCATTATCGCGTCTTTTCTTCCATAGATATAAATCATATAGTTGCCAAAAAAAAACAGTGGACCATCGATTACATTATCTGGAATAACATGTTAATAAATAATTTATGCAAATGAATATTTTCAAGCATTAACTTACCATCCAAAACCTTCCAAATTTGCCATGCCTTGAATTAGATATTTCCGCATGGTTTTATACTTAATGTCACCGAAATTGTCAAAAACATGGTTTACATGGGCAAAACATTTACTATTTAATAAGCTTACACTTACAATTTAAATGCGATAACATTCGCCCTTGTCATCGGGTGACACACTTATATTTTAAGTGTTATTTTATTAAAGAGCAAAAGGAAAATAATTGAGTTTCCAGTGTGGTTTGAAACTCAAATCTTATGTGTTGAATCTGTTCAAAGAAAAGTATGTATTGTTCACTGTTATGGGCAAAACATTTATGATTTAATGCGATGACTTTTAAATTTTAATTGCGATGACACTTAATGTTGCCGCAATTGTCAAAAAACTTGAATTTCGTGGGCAAAACATTTATGGTTTAATACGCTGACACTTAAAATTTAAAAGTAATGACAGTTAATCGTGTCATCGGGTGGCACACTTAAGTTTTAAGTATAATTTTCTTAAAGGGCAAATGGAAAGTTCTTGAATTCTAAGTGTGGCTCGAAACTTAAAATTTATGTGTCAAATCTCTTCGAAAAAAAGTGTAGATTATTTACAGTGTAGGGGCAGATCACTTGTGATGCATTTGTAAAAATCAGCGAAATTAAATGCATTTCTTTCCATCAAAATAGAAATTCATAATGCATTTGGCGTTGCGTGTAATGTATTTTGCTTTGCGTGTAAAATGTCAAAACCCTACAAAAAACTTGCCCTACTTTCAGCAAAACGTCGAACAAAGTGGATCAGCGTAGGACTTTTGTTAAACAAACTTTTCTGTGAGGGAGTGGTTGCAAAAATGGAAATTTAATGCATTTTTTGAATGTGATGCAAATTTGTTTTACATATTTAGAGTGATCTGCCCCTAGGAACTAATCCACCTCTTTTCTCTCAATAAATATACTACTTAGGGGGTCTTCACATCAGTCTGATTCAAAAAATCGACTTTTCTTAGCTTCAATCTTCAGAATTATAATCTGAGAATATTCTTTCAAAGTTTCAGGGTATAGCTGATTAACATCTCATGCCTAGAGGTTTTCTTTAGGTTCTTCGCACTTTTCCTTAATAAAACTTTAAATCTTATTTTATAAAGACTAAGATCACAAAAAAACTATAAAAGCTAGGTATACAAGTAAACACTGTTTTTAAATAATTTAATTGTGCGCAGACTGAACTTTTTATTGCATTAAAAATTTCATTTTACAATGTTAATAACGCTCTTACTGATAAAAATGCCGAAAAATCGAGTACCTAATTTTAAAAATGACTAAAATAGCTCAAATACCTGCTTTGATTTATTTTGGCATTCAATAAGCTTTTTTTTGTAGAATATTTTTTTAAATAGGCGAAAGATAATTCTTTGTATTTAAATTAAATCCTGCATCGCTGGATTTCAACCACCATTAAAGCATTGTTGCCGATCCGCATTTGAGACGTACTACGAAATCATCTGGAGGAAGACCGTCCGAGTCTGTATCCATACCGTTGATCTTGTGATGTGTATATTTACCTCAGTTTCTTACCCCTCAGTCTCTTACTCAGCAGTGTCCTACTCCGCCAATAATGCCTAGTTGTGCTGGCGCCACTACCACAGCACAACGGATGTTGGATACTGCCACGATGGTCCTTTGCCAGCGTCATGGTGCAGTAGAGTCTCGTAGAGGTAAGTCATATACAAGGGGGGCATCTACGTGTCGACTGATTTCCTCAGTAGTAATAATTAATGGATTCCTATTAATTATCCTGCGCGCAGCTGGATTTTTCAGATATCTTGATGCCGAACACAAAGTTAATATCTTTATCCCCCATGTCAGCTTTGTCCATCCTCTCTCTCTCCTCTATCTGGTACTCAAATGCAGGAATTCACCACGCCTCGAATATTTTTCTAAAACCTCTTTGCCCCCTGTCTTCCCTATTATAGTTGTTAAATATATAACCACAGAGAAATATAACCTCGTTATGAAATGCCCAACAGCACTACTACATATAAAAATAGTCCTCATTAACGTCCCCACCATCCTTATCTAATTGATATTGAATCACTTCCTCTAGTTACTCCTAGTTTTAATATGATTGTAAAATGTACCGATTAGTCAATAATTAATTGCTACAAAAAATTCTAAAGTGTATCACTATAAAAAATACTAAATGACCCCACAAATCTTTCGAATACAGTCGTGATTCGTTGGTTAGGCCTATGGCCACAGCCTATGTCCAACTAACGAGTATAATTCGCTAGTTGGACCGACTGACAAATGTCAAAAACTCTCCAAAGAAGACATTAGTATTGTAAAAGATGGTTAGATAGATTGTCAAAGTCAATTTGACACGAGATTTTGACGTTCAGATGCTGTTTAATTGGACAATGGTCCAACTAGCGGAGGTCCAACTAAAAAGCGGTCCAGTTAAAAAGTGTCCAACCAGCGAATCACGACTGTATTATATTGAGACATTCACCGAAAAGTACACGCTATTTGCGCTTGAAATTCGTTAATGTAGCGTATCCCATCGCGGTTTAAACGCAAGGACAAAAAATTGATTGATTCGATTAAATCATTTATCCAATTTGATCAATTCTGTAATTCCACCGCCTAGGAAACGAATCTCCGCACGCAAAGGTAAATTGCATGCGAAGGATTCAATGAAATCACATCAAATTTATTATTTATTTTCCTGTAAATATATAAAATACCCACGGCTCCTTTAAGCTCACACAACAAGCCGCGTCAAATAAACGACGCACCACTTGCACCTGGTATAATCAACCTGCACAGAACATTGCATAACACAGGGCTGATTTTTGGAACATGTGTTCTCATTCAGCCCTTCGTTATGCAAATTCGCGATATTATGTCAGATCGACTAAGCGCGGTGTTTCATGGAGCGCGGCCGTTCCTTTCAAACGGGAAAGGCCGCGTGGAATTTTGTGTAAATGCGCATATGTTATCCCCTCTTGTATATGTATAAGATAGCTGCGAAATCTCTCCAGTTTCATTATAAAATAAACAAAAATAACAATTAAATATGTAATCCCCTAGTTTTAAGTACTTTAAAATGTAAAGCAAAAAATAGCACCTTAATGAATACACAAACGTGGCTTAGCAAATAAACGAATTGAATGTTAAAAAAAATGTCCACGAGATTGTAAATATGAACAATTTAATAAAGAACTGTAAAAATCTCTTGAAAAGTTTTGAGATATTACGTTCACCGCAACGGTACTTTTTAAAAAAAACTCCATTCCGAGTAAGTTGCGTTTAAAGTGTGATGTGCTAAGAGCATGTTCAGGAGTGTTTCAGTTCTAGATTCAAAAATTTGACAGTTCTACAATAAAAAACTGAAAATTTTAAAACTAGATCTTGCTGTCCCCAGCAGCAGTTTGAGCGGGTGTTCTATTCAGTTTAAAATTCATGTCTCGCCATGCCTTCAGCGTTACTGCATTCAAATTTATTTTTCCCCAGTCTATCGGGTCTAAGTGTATGTGCTAAATGTTCTCCATCCCACTGAGAAGTCCAAAAAATTGTTTCAAAATCGTTCAACACGGGTCCAACGATGGACGTTCGTTGAACGGTTATTTGGACGTTGTCCAAATTGGTCCAACGAACGTCCTTCATTGGACGATTTTGAAACCAACCGTTCTTAGAGGGATGTATTTAAAACACAGTTCTAACCGTGTTTTAAAATCAGCAACAAATAGAACGGCGTCGTATGACAGTTATAATTTTTAAAACAAAACTGTTCGAAATTCTAAAACAAAACGCTCTGCTGGGGATGTGAATGTTTCAGTTTCAGTTCTACTTTGAAACTCCTATACAAAATAAAACGCTCCTGAACATGCCCTAAGTGCTTACGGATGAAACCAACGCTCTGCAAATGGTTGTTATTTAAAATCTAGTGCTCCGATCTGGATGAAATTTCGCAGATATTTTCCAAAGGGAATAGGGAAAGAGACGAATAGTGTGAAGCCAAAAATACCTTATTGAGCAGACCAATCGTGCAATGTAAATAAACATTACTCATGCCTGAATTGGAGGAGATAAGTATTGTACTTCTATCAAAAAAGAAATTTGAATTTTCATCAGAATTTAGTTCAATCGTGATTGTAAGGTGCATTCTAGAGTATATGTATGAGTAAAAATAAGCTTTAGAATTATTTCATCTCTTTGTTTCGAAATGCACATCGTTTGATAAACAAATCCATCGATCGACATACGGTTTGTTTTCAAAATATAATAGGAGTCATTTAAAGTGCTGCCTATAGAAGCGGTTGCCAAAATTCTAGTGTTGAAATCATCATAAGGGCGTGTTGCCGTTTTGACTGATTTTCACTCTTCGTCTCTTTCCCTATTCTCTTTGATATTTTCGACTTTGAGAATATGCAATAATTTTTTTTTTTCGATTTTTTGAACCCCAACTTTAACAACCTCTTAAACTGCCGCTATACGCATAATTCTCCTGTTTTATAGCATTCCCTATTATATAATATACATAGAACAATTTTGCGTAGAATGTTCCAGATTGATCCAATGCTTGGTATTTAGATTATCAGCTTTAAAAAAGTCCTGAGAAATAAAAGGGATTTATACTGATAGGTGATTACTGCAACCAAACAACTGGGACCTGTTTTTGGTTGTTAACCATTAACCAAAATTTTGCGGTTATTTGATGAAACTGTAACAATTATCAAATGTGAGCTTGAGTTGAAATCTAAGGATTATGGACCTTAACTATTCTTTAAACAATCATACATTTTACCGAGATCAAAGTGCCCAAGTCGTGACCTACCACCTGTCTAATATTATAGTCGGCTGTGATATTAATGTAACACAAAAGAGAATATGTTGAGATTAAGCTACTTATCAACATTGTTCAAATGATTAAAATGGTACAATAATATTTTCATCAACTGAGTTATTCTTGAAACAAATAAGTCTTTTTAAGTATCAATTAAACTATTCATTAAACAGATTTGATCAATTTATCGCGCTTTTCACTTATAGCACTACTTGTTAGACTACACAAACCACCTGTTGCCGAAGGCGTAGCTGAAACTAATGGGCGTACTTCGGTTTCTCGTTGAGATTTTTTCTGGTTCTCCAAGTAAATTAAACACTCGCGAAAGCCGTACAAAAATTCGTCCGCATTACTAGTGTTGAACACCATCGGGGGCTTTAGTTTAATGACATTGTCTTCTGGCCCATCACTACTGACAAGAATCTTGTGCATATTCTTCATTCGATCGACAACGGCTTTAGCGATTTCTGTTGCGGGTGTTCGTGCTTCTCGATTTGTGACCAACTCGATGCCAACAAAAAGACCTGCGCCACGGACATCGCCAATGACTTCGTGGTCGTGACGTAGAGTTTTGCACTGTTCTAGTAAATACTGGCCAACATTCAAAGCATTGTCCTGTAACTTTTCATCATCGATAACACGCATCACTGCATTCGCGATTGCACAAGAGACAGGATTGCCGCCGTACTGGGAATTTAGAGACGATAGTGTATTTCCAGCTTGGTTAATTTTAACAAAACAGATATACATACCGTATTAAAGTAGCATACACCCGTGGCAGCAAAACTTTCCGCGATTTCTGGTGTGGTTACAACAGCCCCCACTGGATGACCGTTTCCCATTGGTTTAGCAACTGTTACAATATCTGGAACTACTCCATGCGCTTCGAAAGCCCAGTAATGCGTTCCTATACGTCCGAATCCCACTTGGACCTCGTCGGCGATAACAACACCACCTGCATCACGAATTAACCTGAAATGATATATCTAGATTCAATGAACCGCACTTCTGGTTATTTAATGTCGATGTTCAACTTGTAAATCTTTTTGAAGTATTCTCTAGGTGGAATAATCTGCCCGCCGCAACTTTGCAAACTTTCAGCTATGAAGGCAGCGATTTTGTTTGAGTTTTGGTCAACCAGTTGAGCTACCTCATCGGCGTACAGTTGACCCAGATCAGTATCCTTTGGGTAATCGCAGTCTCGATATTTTCCCCGATAGACATCTGGGCAGGGTGCCTTGTGGAAAACGGAAGCTATTCATATTGCGCACTGCATCATCGCGCGAATTTCTTGTTTGAGTTTTTTTTCGATTCTCAATGAGTCAGTGATTCAAAAATGCAAGGATGCTAAAGATGTATTGTTGTTTAGGTCCAGATACTTACAACGTGTACGAAATCCGACTTGGGACCTCCACCAGGTTGATTGAATTTGTAAGGAGATATTTCCATCACCGCGGACACATGCCCGTGATAAGCACTGTAAAAATGAAAATAGAAAACAGTTAATCTGACCGTGTGACAAAATGCGAAGCGTAGAAGGATTCTGCGTTCTGAATTGTAAATATAGCCAATTATTAAGTAATAATCAGCAGCGTCAGTTCTATGACACTAATCGTGAAATTGTTACATTTCTTTATGTATGTTTTCGACAATCACGGCTAGTGCGCGCGTTGTTATCTGTTGCGCAGTGTAAATAATCAGCAGTAGAAAATAGAACCATAAATTGGAATTATCTACCGTTGCCATGCTAAAGAGTCTGAGAGACAGGGTACTTACTGATCCAACGTGATGATATCGTAACGCTTGGTGTGCTGCCGAGCCAATCTCAATGCCAAATCGTTTGCTTCAGATCCCGAGTTGACAAAGAAACACACTGATAGATTCGAGGGCATCTTTTCTGCTAGCGTTTGTGCGCACTTCACCAGTTCGTCGTGCAAAAAACGATTGTTGGTCGACAGAATTGCGATTTGGCGGGATCCGGCATCAACCACCTTTGGATGGCAATGACCCACTGAAGAGTAAAGTAAACGGTAATAAATATGGGGTATAGCGTATAGATAATCCATTGATACTGCGAGTTGAAGTTTGTTTCTTCACAAATCGTGGGGTTAAAGCGATGGTCGTGCCTCAAACTCGGTTCGCTACATCGTAATAATCTGCGACAAGATGATCTGCCAGACAAGCACATTTTACAGTCTCCGACCCTGTGTCTCACATTGTAGATGTTGAAACAATTGACACAAACAACTTTTTTTGTAATATTTAAACACAGGATTTACAAAATTAGCAGGGAGTAAACGGGAGTACCGAATCTTATCGAAAACACCAGGTTGGTAGCATTTTTTCTCGCGTAAATATTTATATGAGCCTAGTAACACACTTTGTTTCGCGGCTTTTGGAGCAATGTTCAGTGCAACGTGACCAGACGGCCCACGTTTCGCAGAACAGTCCCTAATTTTGAAAAAAAGGTCCCACGGTAAAATCATCCGCAATAGTTTACAATTGTAAAAATTCTCCGCGATTTGAAATTGATAATTCATTATAGAAATTTTTATTAGAAATGTGTAGATATGTTCGAGCGTAGCAAAAACTCGAATCGAGTGTCCCAATTATCACCCTACTATTTTAGCCCATGCGTTGAGCAAAGATGGAAGACGCTGATCCCCGGTCAAACCATTCGGAATTTGATTCGGAATCCTGAATGGAGTCATTATGGATTCCAAATCAAATGCAACAACCGACCCACTAAGACGTCCAAAAAATTGTTGCAAAACCGTTCAACACGGGTCCAACGATGGACGTTTGTTGAACGGTTATTTGGACGTTGTACAAATTGGTCCAACGAACGTCCTTTATTGGACGATTTTGAAACCAACCGTTCTTAGAGGGGATTCTGAGTCGGAATCGGTTGTTGCATTTCATTTGGAATCCATAATGACTCCATTCAGAAATCCGAACCGGTTCCGGAATGAGTTTAACTGGGTCTAACCAAAGGTTTCAATTTGGTAGGGTGAAAATAGAATGAGGGCAAAAATAGGCTCATTACCCTACATGTTTTCAAAGAGTAATCAATTTTCCTCAAATTAGGGATCGAGTCTCCACTAATCTAAACATTTTCCATTTTTTGTTGTTTTCCAGACATGCTCATAGTTCTTGTCCAGTGTAATATTTTTATGAATTTTTTTTAATGATAATCAATCATTCCTAGAAACTATCTACAACTACAAATTATTTTTTTACCATTTCACCACCACCTTTTAAAAAATTATCAACTTTCTGTTCAGGTAAAAAATATACTGCGAGACGCATGGACACATAAAATTGCATTTGAGCTCAGTCATTTCAGGAAGCATGCGGTGAAGAAACTATAGAAGAAACCTCGCGAGAGTGGCTGAAAAGGGATGTTGGTCTCTGAATCGGTTCAAGTTTCGACAAATTTCGATATTAGCAACAGTTGCGAGTAGACCACCCCAGTAACAATTGAAATTTTATAGCACGCAAGTGCAATCTGAGTTTTATGTGTGACTATAAAACTACCATAGAACCCCAATTGTTACTAGGGCAGTTACACAGTAAAGGTTAGTCAGCGGGCTACCATCGGGATCTAAGAAGGAAAAACACGAAGCAAGAGAAAATTGGGATATCGTTGTCTGTAGAAATTTCATCGCCGATGATCCCTCCATTGGAGTGGTTAACAGCTAAATGTCGAAAACATACATCGGACAAATAGGAACGAATTGCGCCAAGAAGGATAAGAAACCCTGCGAAGGTGGTCGCATATATATGTAAATCATTACGATCGACTTCTCCGTATCGGTTCGTATCTCAACAGGTGACGATATTTGCAGCAGACCTGAGCAGGTTAGCTATACCGCGAAGGTTGGCAACAAAAAGCAGCAATGGAAAAACATGAACGATTAACACAATCCCTATTGAAGTAGTACCTAACGGTTACCCCGAATAGATTAATGAATAGATTGCGAGTTACAAGAGGTTTAGGTTTAGTCGGTAAGCTTAACTATTAAAATCCAATCGAACACTACCACGAGCCGACAGGCAGCGGTGTCTGTTGAAGATTCCTTCTCGATAGCAAACATCTACCCAATTTGTTGAGCTGAGTCGATTGGTACACAAGACTTGGTCCTCCAGGACTCGGAAAAAATCTTCCAAATTTGAGGGTTTCGATACCTTTCTTTTATAAGAAACGTAAAAAAATCAAAACCCTCCCCATGGGAATTTTCTGTGCACGGGTCTGAATGAAAATAATTGATATTGGATGACAAACGGTTGATATACAAGTGTTTTAGAAACAATATTTTTTAAATACTGACTTTAAATTACAATTTTTACAATTACTTCGGAATCACAATATTTATTATTATTATTTGACCCACTTTTTTAGCTGACTTTGTTTTATTCTTTTTAGTAAAACTTGCAGTACACAACTCTATTACCCTATCTTGTTCATTAAAATATACCTTTCCGGTGGTAGAGAAAGATTTAAAATTGATTAGGTAGCAACTGAGATATGGCCGGCCAAAGTAAGCGTTTCCACTTATCTGACCCCCTTGGTAATGGCTTTAGCTAGTTCAAGACTACAGGGTGAATCGATAATTGTGGTGACACTTTCAAACCTGCGTACCTTACTTGATATTCGAGCAAAATTAACCAAATATTATCCTGTTTCTTTTTAGGGTATTTTGTTTATAATTCGAAGCTGTCAGTGAGATTTCGGTCGAGATAGAAAAAAAACAGTAAATCGTTAGAGAAAGGAATGTGTGCACCCGCACAAACGCTTGGTTGTCCCATAGCGCCCTGGGAAAGCTGATGAATATACATAATTCGAACGTCGCCCAAAGGTTCCGAAAAGTGCTGGACTGAAACCGGGAACATCGTGCGAACAAACCGAGCGCGAGAAAGCGCTGATTGCTCATTTCAATTGGATTCCGAACATATCGACGTGTGAATTGGCCAAAAAACTTGATGTTTCGCAAAGGTTCGTCCAGAGGATTCGTTTATTTATTTTTATTTATGCGGATTGAAAACGGACATAAGAACTATATCAAAGCGGATTTTAAGCAGTTGCCGGCACAGTAATACTTCACGGTAAGGAGAAATTTTCTGTGGTTGTCCGTTTCAATTGGTTGAACTTTCGAAATCTTCCTCGAAGTACCTAATTCGGCAGTTTATATAAACTTGTGGCAAACGTATATAGTGAACCATTCGTGACCCAAAGCCGGGAAAAGCACCATGAACAGTGAGATTTACAAAACTGAGAGCCCCCAAAAGTACCTTTTCGTTTTTGAGGCAGCACGATCAAAAACCGGTATTTTAGCCCCATTTTTCATGCCACTACTCCAACACCATACAGGGGTGCTATGCGCCTAATTTTGAGGGTATTGTACAAAAATACTTGAACCCACTAAACTGTTTGAACTCCGTCTGATCGAAACATATTGGGCCATGGTGAAGCGCGAACTTCGGAAGATCTAAAGAGGGGCGAAGGACTAAAAGAAAATTTTTGGGAAGTGGATAAACAAAGAAAACGTGTCTGAAAAATCCCAAATTTTAACTTACACTCTACAGCTGTAACGATAAGCTGAAATAAATACAAATACTGAATTCTAGGACAAATCCAGAAAAAAAATCAAGAGAGGTTTTGAAACTTCGATTTTAAAATGAACATTGTACAATACGTAATTCGTGCAAACCTCATTTGATGAAAATCAGTATTGATGGTTAAATTTAGCTTGAAAAAATTTTGTGTTTGAAACTAAAATAAAGCTCAAATTAACTAGTAAGGAAAGCTAAGAAAATTTAGAGCCATAGTTTTGAAGTGAGATGTGACAAGGTCATTAGAAACAGACTTAAAATCTTACGGGCCAAGTTTTTGTATTCTGCTGGCAGGAGTCGGGCTTAGGCAGCATAACTACGAATCACTCAAGTCTACCAACATGTCTCCTGGTAAAGACAGATTTGTCCCTCTTTACCCGATCAGAAACACATAACAAAAAGATTTCAAAATTATATCTCGTTTTGTTACTTATTATAATTTTCTGTTATTTTAACTACTAACGAGTCCAAATTTATAACACAATATGTTACGAAAACTGTATTCTGTTATAATGTTATAAACTTGTTATTCCATTCTGATCGGGTACCGTGACTTCTAGCTAATTGGGCTAATCGTTAAAAAGTAAAAAGAAAATGTGACTACATATTAGTCGAAATAAAAAAGGGAAAAAATAAAATTCAAACTAATTTAAAATTTCTCAACAAGTAGAAGGGGGTCCGGACCCCCAGAACCCACCCCTGGATCCGCCACTGTCTGATTTACTGTAAACTTTTGGTTTCATTCCGGTAACTATAGCCGATTTACCAATCAATCTAAAGTATCGCCATAATTATCGTCTCACCTTTGCCCAAAATGAGAGACTCAAAAACTCTTCTTATCGTAGGTATGTGATTACAGAAAGAGTCTTACATATATGCCAGGATATTCCCCTGCTAATCTGTATACAAATGTTAATTTGCTGAGATATCAATTTCCAAATTTGCTGGCCGCATGAATGTGCGGAAATTGCAGAGCTGAATTGAGTGTGTTCATTGAGCAATTCCACCAGTTCAGGGCACTCGACAAACGTTTGAAATTATTTTACAGACTTTCTCGGCAATATGTGACAGTTAAGCTTACGATTAAATGAAGTTAATTAGCTAAGAAAATCCTTGACCAGAAAAAATAATTTATCATCGACATTTTTGCAGCGAAGTCAACTGTTGGTATCTCGGTAATTAGTTTCGGTATCTGAACAAAAGCTCATTCGAATGCTACTGAAGTGCTTTCTTATTGACACGCAAAGTAAAAACTTGTCACTACAATCCCATTGAGGAATTTTCGCCATCTGTTTCAACAGATAATGATGATGAATGATTCTTAGCATACAGTTCTAGTGTCACGATCCTATCGACACTCAGTTAGGGCTAGACTACCACCATACGAGACCAAGGCTGACACGTGCTCATATCATCAACTGTTGAAATCACAATTTTAAATGCACCAACGTAGCTCACAAATGAAGCGTTCGGGTGAAGTCATTGGAAATCTAACCAATAAAATAGAATAAAACATACAATGACTAAAATCAGTGCTGCCATTCCTCTTTTCGAAACTCTACCCTTAAACACGCCTTTAATCCACCTGACAGTGTGATGAGACATTTCATAAAACTATTTCAACTCTCCCCGCATATTATATCGATTAGGAACATTTGGAACATGATGTTTCGCTGTTTTCTATAACACATACTACATGGAACAGCAGCTCAGAGAAACGATCTGATGTGACAATAGGACAACATCAGCGCGACGAAGCTCGAAATTCAAAATTAATGGAAAAGTAAAGAAACATGGCTTTTACATTATACGAGCATTCGAATTATTACTAATGCCTTGCGAATAAAATGGCATAATTTTTCCATAAATGGGATATATGGAAAAACTGAAGTTCTCATAAGGGATATGCTAGCCCAAAAAATCGAAAAATATATTTATTGCATATTATGAAGAGCATATCATCAATAGCGTTTCCTTAATTTTCATGGCGGTCTGATAACTAGAACTAAAATAGCAGCTCTTGATAACACGCTACCTCTGAGGTGGATTCGTGCCTAGCTTTCAACGCATTTATTCCAAAATTGATTTTTTTCGATAAGTATCCATCATATTTAGGATATCGTTTAATCACTTGATATGAAACGTCCCAGCATTGTTTATACTCACAATAGATAATGATTGAATAAAGAAATTTTGATTTGAACCATTATTATTAATCCTAGTGCCAAAAAATAAATTTAAAAGCTCTTAAAACCCGATATGTGTAGGAATAATCGATACCATTAGTGAAACATTTTTTTATGCGGAACCCTTCTTTAGATCACTGAAGAATGACAAAAATTAATCTTTGTCATTTCATAGCTATTAAAAATCGTTTGATGTTATTTTCGTTTTTAAAGCGGTGCTCACATTCGGTCAAGTAAACGGGGAGATAGTGAAGGAAAGGGAAAAAGATACACTTAAGGCTAAAAAATGTGACTTCAAGAACGAAGCATCAACCCATTACGGATTTAAAATATAGGGTGATGTGCCTATTATGGCAGCAGAGCCTATTGTGACCCTATTTCGTACCCCTTGGTTTCGAACCAAGCATATGAGATAATGACAATATCGATTTGGCTAAAACAGGTGTGCAAAAAAAGCTCAAGTTATATTCTTTATTTGTTGTGCACATACGTATTCAGAACTATCCACTAAATCCAACTTTTAATTAAAACAAAATCACCTTATTGAAATATCTGCTGATCCGCCTCACTCGCGTAGTGAACCGAAACAGGACGCAACGGCGCTTAGCAAAATAAACACTTTCGAGCCAGCATTTACCGCCTCATATCTCGTTATTCCGGCACAAATATATTAAATATTGCACTGATACATACCTTTATTTTAGCTGGAGAACCTTTTTACGATTATTTCGCTTTAAAAGCACTCGTCAAACACTAGAATAGGCCTAGTGTTATAATAGGATAAAACTAAATACGGGGGTTCCTATTATTGGCATGTTTTGCTGATACACTACCACAATCAAAACCAACTTTTTGCATCCATCATACAGAAAAGAATCACCAGTGCGGCCAAACCAAAACATGAACTTGAAAACATAATGTTATGCAATTTCAGGTATAAGTAATCAATTATTTCAAGTTATTCAACTAATTGTTGATCGCAGATATTTTATTTTCATTTGCACATACAATTTGGATCGAGAGGAAGTAATGTGTGATGTGAACTTTATATTCCAGTTGTTAACTTTCGCATGGTTATTTCCTGCATGCGCAGTTCTGGGCGCTCTTCTACTAACAGCTGATGAGTTTCTTTCGTGTGCGTAATGTTTACGTTTGTTTTGATCGGCTGAAAAAAGCAGAATAATTCGTTTTACAAATCACGCGTTGGCGTCCATGATCTGGATACCTAGTTAGAATCGACGCAAATGAAATATGAGGCATTGCGTTTCAACTAGATTGTTTTTCGATGAGGTGGAAATCGGCACACCCATGAGGCGATAATTGGAACGTTCAGGTGGGAATAGATGCACAGAATAGAACATTTATTTTCATTTATGCTGAAAATTGAGACAATTCTGCCAAATAAGCATTATACAGATGTTTAAGAAACAGTACACTGACACTTTATTCTGAAAAAGGTTATAGGTAATATGGCTTCTTTTTAAGTTATTCAAAAAATAGTGCGACCCTCTCCATAATGGTGCCAAAATAGGCTCATCACCCTATGTGCAACCATAGATTACTTTCTATTCAACCCTCCAGAAGTCACGTCATAAATATCTACCTTTAAGCGATCGACTTGAGCTTTGAGGACCGATTTCTTCACCCTCGCTTAACGCTTAAGCCAGGTTTAAACGTATTGGAAAACCTGGACAATTTCGGCTAGATTTCATATCGTTTTGTACTCAGTGCACTAGGATCAGACGCCGCGTCAATGACAGAACGTTCTGTTTGAACCTTTACTGCATCTAAGCATGACTGTTTACACTTAAGGCTAAAAAATGTGACTTCAAGAACGAAGCATCAACCCATTACGGATTTAAAATATATGTGCAACCATAGATTACTTTCTATTCAACCCTCCAGAAGTCACGTCATAAATATCTACCTTTAAGCGATCGACTTGAGCTTTGAGGACCGATTTCTTCACCCTCGCTTAACGCTTAAGCCAGGTTTAAACGTATTGGAAAACCTGGACAATTTCGGCTAGATTTCATATCGTTTTGTACTCAGTGCACTAGGATCAGACGCCGCGTCAATGACAGAACGTTCTGTTTGAACCTTTACTGCATCTAAGCATGACTGTTTACACGTAATTGCTATAATCTTCACATTAGAAGGATGCGTCGCGAGTTTGATTTTGATTATCACGTGTTTTGTCGTTAAACAACAAGGCCGGGGTGTGAGATTGTATCACGCGGCAATCACGAGCGAGTCCAGTTCAATCCCTACAGCTGAGTTGAAACTGAAACGTGCTACAGTGTGGGTAGTGCATGACGCGCGAAGTTCTTTTAGTGGGCCAAACATTATCAGTGAGTAACGATAACGAGACGAGCCAGTTCAAATCCAATTTATATTACTTACTTACTTAGCTCAATAGATTACAGGATGCAGAATCATATGTAATGGGCTTATTACACGGTGCTACGGTAATTTTGATCTTATTAAGTGGCCTAATATAGGGTATAGGTCTCGTCAAATGGAACACAAAATAATTAATGAACACTGTTGTGCACTGACTGATTTTTTTGATTTTGTTGTTTGTAAAATTTCTGCAACGATTTGTCAAGCTCTTTAATTGTACGTCATTTTTTGACCTATGACAACCTATAAAAATGCAACAAAATATATTTATGCAAATCGTGCACGAGAAAACACAGCGGTATATTTACTGAATAATTTTAAAAAGAAATATGGAAGTCAGACTAATACTTTTATGAAAAGTCTTACTCGGCAGCAGTTTCAACATCCATACAATAACAATGACGTTTCAAGGTCTCCAATGTCTGTTTTCTCGAGTCAAAATTAAAATTTTAATGTAAAAATAAAAATTCTAAATCTATTCAGTAGATACTACGAAATTTATTCCCCAAATAACAGCTCAATTTCAGGCCTCGATCGTAGAGGACCCCATTTCTTTTTTTGACGAAGAAGCAAAATATTAGATGATAAACGGTGAAGTTATGTGCCAAATTTATATGTGTAGTCAACCTGTAGTTGTTTTTTCATTCATTATATGGACGATAACCCAGGGGTTATTTGCGTAAGCTAGCGACGGCTACTGAAGATAAGCATACTTAGATTAATTCATCAAGGAAGAGGATCTTTTTATTTCACCTTTCCGACTCCATTCGTTTTTAGCGAGGTTTTTAGTACGGTCATAACTCTGTGACCCAAAGCTATGAACTCGTAGCACAGACTAACAGACATAACACTTAAAAACAAAGCTTCGCCCGCTTTAACGGTCATTTTAAATATGTTTATAGTTGGGACTGTGGCAACATTTGAAATTATGGCGCCACTGATATATGCACAAGCATATGGGGGATAGACCACTAGTGAAAAATTGTTTCCAAACCTGGAGGGTAACCCACCAGTAAATGAGTGTTTGAGACTGTGAATAAAACGTGGAGCTAGTGTTCTGGGAAAATTGTCGGATAAATGTTTTTTGAGGGAATTCCCTCATAGTGTTATGTCTGTTAGTCTGTGCTCGTAGCTCGGATACTCGTTTAAATAGTTGTGATAGTGCCATTTCTAATTTTCAACGCTTATTACGTTCAATTATATTTTTATTAGTTAAATTAAAGTGTTTAGGACATACCTAATAGTTTACTTGTAAAATTAAATTATGAGACATATTTAGCCTACCAATACTGAATTAATTGACTTTGTATGGTGATCCCACGAAAAATTTTAATTTCCGATCATTTATCTTTTTACAAAAAAATTGAGGGTCACTTATTTGCATTTGAGAACTACTCTAATTGTTGTTTGATGTGACATCGTCTTTTGTTCATGTTCCTTTACTCATGGTGCTTAGTTTTTTAGCTCGCCTTAGGCCATTGCCAACTAACTAATAAATCAATTATTTAATAACTAAGGCATTGTAGAAAATCAATTTGTTCAGACTATGCAAGCAGGGGTGCATTTTGTGGGGGAGTTGTCTTCTCATCTTGTTATAGTTTTATAAAACTGCAGTCTCAAAACAGACGAAATGGTAAAGTGTATTTGTTGATTGTTTATAATTGGTTGAAAAAAACCAGCTTGACATCTCAAGAGAAGAAAATACTGTCAATCTTCAAAACTATACGAACTGAACAAAAATACAAATTAAAATAAGTCCATATTTCGAAATGTTTTAAATGATGAACTAGTTACAATCACAACAGATCTTAATGTTGGTCGCAGTGGTTTATCTCTTATACAAAAATCTGTTTTAATCCACCTAGTGGTGCAATTGTGCCTTTCTCATTTGTCAAAACTACGATTCCATGGCTGGTTATGTTTAATACAACGGTGGAAATGTATATTACATACCCAGTACGATTTGCACATACATGCAATGGATCGACAGCCACGATCTTGAGATGCTATGTGTCGACACTGAAACAACGCTTAAAACCATCGGCGGGTCAAGGAAGAGGATCTGGGGGGTTCGGACCCTGCCAAAAATTTTCAACTTGTTAAGAAATTTTAAGCTAGTTTCAATTTTAAAGTAGCAACCCCTCACTGGATACTGCTACCTATGCCTAAAAAAGTCAAAAAAATTGCGGCCCTCCGGACCGGGATTAGGTTGACGATTTTTAGAGTGATTGCATAACCTTTCTATATGAGAAAGGCAAAAAGGTGCCAAAGTAAAAAAAGTCAATTCTAGTCAAAAAATTTTTTTTCGATATTTCATTAAATCTCAACGTTTCATGCATTTTAAAGTCACTCGGCATCAAAAATGCAAATTTCCACTTTGAAATTTTCCCTTACTCCTCCCTTTGAGAATTTTTCATTTCAGTTTATATGGGAATTTTCTGTGTGGACGCACTCTGCAACCCGTAACTCTGGAACTGGAAGTCCAATCAATAAAAAAAAATCAATAGCAGCCGATGGGAAGGTTGTACCTTTCATTTGAGACTAAGTTTGTGCAAATCGGTCCAGCCATCTCTGAGAAACAGAGGTGACCTTTTTTCCACATACACACATACATACACACGATGACGATTTTTAGAGTGATTGCATAGCCTTTCTATATGAGAAAGGCAAAAAGTTAAAGTCAACAATACAGATGACTTTTATTGGATTTCGAATTAACTGTAGCTGCTACTGTAAATTCATGCCCACATTCAGATATACGGTAGACTGAACTTTGAAGAGTTTTTCATATCTATTCACATACATGGTGACTTTCAGCATTGTCACTTAAATTGACTATTTCTCTTTTCTTTTTCTAAAATATCTTAAAAGATTGAACGATTAAAGTGTATCTCATAAAAATTACTATTTTTTATTTGGCATTTCATACATTCGTCCATTGTAAATACTTTGTTTGTAGCACTTTTAGGGCATTGTATGGTGCATATTTTTGCTGAAATAACAAAGTTGTTATCTCTTCTACTTGAAAAGTTAAAAACACAGGGAGTGGGCGTAGCGTAGTTGGTAAATCGATTGCCTTGTACGCAGCGCACCTGGGCTCGAGTCCCGACCCCGCACGTAGCGTTAGAAATTTTTTATAAGAGATTTTTCTAACCCGAAGAGGCAAATGACCTTAAGGTTAAAACCTCTATAATCAAAATAAACCCTAAAAAACCTAACATATTTGATTCGAGCTTTTTAATGAAATTGACAAATTAAAAATCATCATCCTTGCAAGATTTAAAGAAAAGTTTTTTTTAATAATAATTAATAATTAACAATTATTGTCCAAACAACAGAGATAAACAAAATTGGAAAAAGTGACATATAAAAAGCCTTTAATTTTTTTAAAGGCACTAACTAAAATATTTAAAAAATAAAAATGAACACATCAATCATTAGAGATAGCCATATATTTTTCTCAGCAAAGTGAAGCAACTGTATTGTTTTATAATGTTGTACATTATTGCGCAGTATAATTTCACAAAAATTTTGTGACCATTGAATGAGGATTAGGATTTTAATGGCAATTTAAACATCGCTATGTCAGGCAATTCTAATGATTTTCATTTTTGAAACCACAGTATCTATCCTCACTTGTTAAATGTGTTGTTCTTTCAATTTTGATTCGATTTGAGCACAACTAGCTTCATTTGAAAGGAAATTTCAAGAACATTGTTTATCATTTCAAAATGTTTGCCAAGCTTGTTTTGAACTATGATTTATATTTGCAAATATATTTTGGGTTGCGTGATGGCGAACACTTTTTTCACAAATGAGTTCTGTGCAATCAGGTGAAACACTTCGCAACGGTCACTTATTATACATTCCCTGGGAAATCATGTCTACTTTTTGAATTTCAAGGTCTTGTTTTACCCCTTTTGCCTGGAGAGCTTTAAAATCGACATTTTTAAATGTTTGTTGATATGGAAGCGCATGGTTCCTGGTGCAACATAACAACTGAATAAAACGCAAAAAAAACGCTTTATGAAAAAAATTGAAATAGTTTTGTCCAAATATTATGTTGATATTGATATAACTAATCAATAAAAAAAGATCTACTATGAAAATGGTATTATGCTAATAAGAAAGGTTCGCTAACACTATATGGAAAAAAAATATCTCAATTTATGAACTCAGCACCCCAAAATTACCCTAGCATGTGATTTTCAGACAGATTAAGCAATATTTTTGGTTTTGTCTGATTTTTGTACGAAGACCCGCCACTGTGCGACGTAGTGCAAAACGAAAATTCTATTAGACTTACCATGTGCGACGTTATTGATGCAGTCTAGATAGCGCGTACCTTCCTCATCAAACATATATTGACCCTGACCACGAACTATTTTCAACGGATCGCTTTTGTAAAATAGTTGGCAGGATTTGCTGAAATGATATAGATGAAGGACAGATTTTTAAACGTTGCAACGCTACGAACTATCAAGGTGTGTTCAATTTTAAATAGAACAAGACCATTGTTTGAGAATAACCACTATTTTTTAGAAAGACAGCCCCTACTTTTGTAATTCTTGCGGGACAGTCTTGGGGTCTTGGGTATATTTTACTAACGCCTCCATTTTTTAAGCGAGCAATAAAACAACTATCTAATTTCGCAGATATATTTGTTCGCCAAATTAAATTATTAAATATTTACATCAACCTGTTTATTTTCGACTTTTTCCACTCACGTAACCTACACTCGAGTATCAGTTATACCGAAATTTCTCCTCAAGGGTAAATTTTGATACTTGACTAATATCGAATACTCTTACCTCTCATGCCAATTTGGGCTTCATGTACACATTGCAATCTCCTAGCTACCACAACCACGTGTTGCATCAAAAGTTTTTGGATAAATGTTGTATACATTCAAGACTTTTCAAACTACCATGGACCAAATGTTTCATTGTTATTAATATTCTGCAGATGATTTACGGCATTCTAAGAAAACGAAGATACTTAGGTTTTTTCAACCGTTGAGGTTGGGTATCACGAATTATGATGCACTTTGAAGCCTTACATAACAAAGATTGCACATTATTATACGTTTATCTATCATATTCCTAACACTCACCCTATATGCTTGTTCCGCAATTTGATAGTGTCGATTTTTGGCATGTCCTCCTTAATCTCCATGATATTTTGCATTTTCGGTTCGGGCAAATTTTGTAAAGGTATTGTTTCTATTCTTTTGGTGACACGCAGTTCTTGTATCACGTCACTTCGACTTCTTTTCTAAACAAATTTTAGCAATCACTGCGCACATTCGATTTTATGTTGACTGTAATGTAAGTCTAGCGGATGGAGGGCTTTATTTTCCACCGTCCACCTAGATTCACGTTACCCATCGAGATGATAATGTCAAACTGAGGCAAATCTTGGAGGCCCGCCAGTATTTGTACTTTTCGCATGCGTCGATTTATACGTTGCTAATGTTTATTTTGCAGTCGAGACACTAGGCGTGTTTCGAAATTCAACATTGCTCAACAATTGGTCATCGATGACCAAATTGTTGAGTTAAACATGGCCGCCGTAATTTTTCCCGTGAGCGAAAGAGAAAGTTTTTGCTCTGTTATGATACAAAACTTCGGATGCAACATTTCACGTAGGAGAGCGGTGACATACATATCTTCTCACCTGCGAGCGGCAAAGAGAATTTAAAATTTCACCCAATAAGGGTTGCCACATGCACAGATTTTTTCAATCAGGTTTTTATATAGTAAATAAAATGGTAATTACCGGTTTGACCATACCAATTGATGTACAACTAAATAGCGTCATACTTTAAACAACGTCGTTAAATTAGACAACTAAGACAACTATTTAATGTCGTGATTTGATACTCTACCTAAAAGATGAACACAAATAAATTTCAGATTTTCTTGATATCCACTGCACAGTTTAGTGCACAAACAGACCTGGCATCCCTTGTTGTCATGTTTATACTTTTACATCGTGGCCTCAATTTACTCTTTAGCACCAGGTAAATAAATAAATTTAAAATTGTCTCAATTTAAATCAAGCAACCTTTATTTTTCACAGGAAAATCTTCTTTTCCAATGTGGTAATAATTAAATACCAGCTGTACAGAAAGTACATGTCGAGTCGCAATAGAAATCAACCATTTCATCCTGCAGCAACAGCTACAACGATATGCGGCGAAGCTCATTGTTCGTTGTTCAACTGCAATAGGATTCCGTCCACTATTTCACCTAGTCTAGTGTATCAAAACCGGGGACGTCTGTCAACATCTGCTGCATCCGGAACAGGCATGGACAGCCGTCATCAGGCCAAATAAGCCTCGACGGGAAAGGTCCGTTTGCTCATTTTACGTAGTCGCTCGCTTCTTGACACTTGCCCGGGAGTAGGCTGCTAAGATGGTAAACTTCCACGAAGCAAAACACAAGTCGGTCCCTGGACCAAACGAATCTAGCATCACATTCGCCAAGCTCACCACTGACATGCCGAAATAAGGACTAACATCTAAGTTTGTAGTTCACCCACGAAAAGCATCGTTTGGCTAACACTTATAAACGAAGTTCAGTATTGCTGGTGGTGTTTTTATCAGTCTTCCTGGTACGAAAGAAAATAATAGCAGCTTGATAGTATCATAATTTTGCGTGCTAGAATTTGCTCGGCAATTTAAATGAGTGCATGTGGATATACATATATTTCGGCGACTTCGAGCAGTACGAATTGGTTAGATTCAAGTCCCAAGTCAGAAGGGAGAATTCTCCGTAATGATGAACGAATACGAACGCAACCCTGTACGAAGGGTTGTTACTTTCATAGCCATGGCTGGTGTAAAACGGTTCCCCCTTCCCCCTGGAACTGAGCAAGGCTGTCTACACCGAAGTTATCGTTGAGAGTAGGTTAGAAATCGAGTGGATTGGTATCATGATCAACGTAATTTTTTTTCGTTCCAGATTTTCCAGTGCTTCATGTGATGATAATCGACGGTAAGCCACACACAGCAGTGTTTACCATGGTTAAGCTGACAAACTCTAAAAAAAATCCGTCACCATACCGCATCTAAGCGTAATTGTTCACTACGCTCAGGGAAACAGTTCGCACAGCGTGCGGATTTTTTCGTCAGTGCTAGTCAGCTTAACCACGATCAATTGATACCAGGCTCGTTACATCGGATCATATAGTTTGCGTTTGTATGTTCCGATTCGGCAAAGCAGTGACTTCAATCCACCAGCTGCACAAAGAAAATACTTTAGATTTTAAGCAAATAAGTAATTGACTGAAAGACAAACATTTTGAATTAAGTATATTATTTTTTTAATTGACGAAAGTCGCATGAGTATGCAATAAATGATTTAGAAAAATGTTTTCTTTTTAGATATTTTGAAATATTTCTTCTAACCATTGGCAAATTAAATCGTATTAAGGGGGAATATAATATATACGGTCAAAATCATACTGAATTTTTGCACATGAATCACAAAAATTTTCATGTTAAAGGGTTAACCTTTTTTTCAATTTTGAAAACTATAATTAACATGCTAAACTTTTTCATTTCGTTGAATTATATTTTTTCCTTTGGGAGATATTAATACTCAAAGTCGGAATATTTCGTCTGCGTTAACATTTAGCACCATACTTTCTTTGGCAGCCTCCTCAGCTGAAAATCTTTTCCTTTGAATCACTGGAATTGGATTCTTCACGAAATCCCAAAACAACTAGATTAGTATTGATATCGTCTGAAAGCAGAATTTGATATGGTTTTGTAACTCCTGGCAGTATTGCTCTAGGGACCGTAGCACAGTGGGACCACTTCTTCAAAAATCGGTTATAAATAAATTCCATGCGAACTTCGTTACAAAACTACATATCTATAACAAATGTAGTATTAGAAGCCTTAGCCTTTCTTATTACACTAGGCATTCACATTTATTATTTGATTTTTTATATCAGAATTTTTAAAATATGAAATAGAACATGTTGCTCGAGGATGGAAGCAACTTGAACAAGAAAGTCTAGTGGAGGGAGAGGTAAGTGGCTTACGGGTTTATCTTCGACGGAATGGGTGTTGATTGGTTGAATTTCATTTTGATTATATTGCGACGATCGAATGGAAGGACCAGACTGATCGACTACATGAAATTTGATGCACTTGATCACTAGTTACGGGATTCACCAAGCTATGTGACGATGACCTAGCTCCTTTAATACCACCGGCTGAACTCGTTCGAGAACTGTGAACTTCCAAGACTGCTAAAATAGTCCCTCCCTGATCAAAATCACTCAATCCGTACAAAATGTTTTAGAATCCTTCTCCAAAGAGGGTCTTTGATAAATCTCATGCTCGATTGGATAGACACTAATTGATCAACGGTAAACAAATGACAGAGATGGCGAGTATCACCAGAGGTATTCAGCGTCTTTAATCTCAAAGATCGGATGCTTACATTTGGGCTTTTCGATTGATGTACACCGGTGTAGTGGAGTGCGCTGGTTTTGAACTTTCTTGCACAAAGGTCAATGGAACATACCCAGTTTTCTGCAAAAGTGCAAAAAAGTGTAAAACTGGTGCACTCCACTACACCGGTGCACATCAATCGAAAAGTCCAATTGAAAATCGATACACTGTAATAAAACAGTGGGGCAGAATGGGAGGCAAATAAAAAAAATCATGCAATAAATATTTGAACTGTATATTTATGAAGTCAAATAATAACACTTATAATGGTGACATTTAGGTTTTTAAGTTTAAAGCTTATGGAGCTGGCATGGATATATTTTTTGTTGGGTTTATTATGAGTGAGAATATTCAAATGAAGCGTGTTGATTTTTATCAGTGTATATCGGACTCCATAAGTCGTTGTTTCTTTGCCCGCTTAAAAAATATTTCTCTTGAACCAATTTTATCATGGACATTAGAATGGTACGTTTTATTCATCCCATTAAAGGGCTGATAGAAGTAGAAGTGGATTGGGATGAAGCGAAACAGTACTGTGATGATGGTAAGTGATATGCATTAACACGTACTAAGGGACGTTGCTAACAGTTCATAAAGTACGTAGACTTGCGATAGAGAGCTTCGCATATTTGGGCGGGGATGTGAGTTATAAAGTGAGCTTTATTCTGGATTGTATTTACAGATGATAACTCAGTCTGCTTAATTAGGAAAGAAGGTCTAATTTCGGTCTACGTGGTTTTTGAAATGTTTCTGTGGGGTCCCTTGATAAGAGTAATAATTTTTTTCAATAATTTAAATTTCCATTACTGTTTGAAACAGCAAATTGGCAGCCATATCTGCTGGCGAATTGGAAAGCACAACAGAACAAAAAATTGATAAATCGTTTCCGAGCCAGTCAGAAAGGTGCGACAGGCGAACTCCAGGGCAGCCAGGATTCGTCTGAAGACGAAACGGAACAACATGAGCAATCACCGAGAACAGAAATGAGCGAGAGAGAAAGTGTGGCAGGTAAAATGGATATTCGTCATGATAATCAGTTTGAGCATGTCTAGCAAGAAATATTTAAAATAATATGTAGGGTGGATGTACCAATAGTCGCATATTTAAGGAAAACTTTTGATAAAAAATCGATGAATAGACTTATGGGCAATTTTAATACATTAAACGAAAGCTTTCAGTCCCTACTTGATAGGAAAATATAAAGATGGTTTAATAACCAATTTATGTATTCAAAACCGCTTGTGCCACTATAGGAACACATGTACCAATAGTGGTGCAATCGCTAATTTCGGTTCCTATTGTTGCAAATCCCATTGCTTTCTTATAGGACTTGCAACTATAGGTACACTTTATCAACTATAGGTGCAAGGGAGCTCAAAATTCTAAGAAAATCTTTTTTTAATAGTTATTTGAGCAAATTTCAAGAATAACAGTTTTATTGTCCCATAATTTTAGTGCGATGAATCGATAAAAAAATATTCTTTGGTGGTTGGTACCTTAGTTAGGCGTATAACCCACTACTGCAACCATTGGAACACCTCAACTATAGGAGCACCCACCCTATATTCCTTAGTTCACTGGTTGCCTTTTTCAAAAGAAGGCGCGAGCAAAAATAAAATACTTGGCAAGCATTTTATTAGAAGGGCCAGACGTACCTGGGGATAGTATCACGTTGTATATGTGTAGAAAGGGAATCTGAAATGCTACAAAATGACGTATAGTTTCCGGTTTTTTGTTGTTTTGATAAAAAGTTAGGCCCTAGTTTGTGAAATTATTGAAGGAAATCAAGTACTTTTTACTATCAATTTTCGAATAACGGTCACCAAGACCATTTTGCCTTAAGGGGTCTGGGGATGGTACCATGTTGTATATGTATAGAAAGGGAATATAAAATGCTACAAAATGACGTTGAGTTTTTGGTTTTCTGTTGTTTTCATCAAAAGTTAGGTCCAAATTTGTGAAATCATTCAAGAAAAATAGGTGCTTTTTTCTATCAATTTTTGAATAACGGTCACTAAGACTATTTTGCCTTAAGGGGTCTGGGGATAGTACCATGTTGTATATGTATAGAAAGGGAATATAAAATGCTACAAAATGCCGTTTTGTTCCGGTTTTGTCACGTCACTCACCCTCATCACATCTTTTCAATCCATAGTCAATGTTTTAGTTTCGTAGAATCGTATTTTCAAACTTTGATCTTACCTTATTCAATGTATATCTAAAATTGAATCACGTAGATGTACAGTGGTTTTGAAAATCAACAGCAGCACCAGTAAGTAGTACATAGAGCTGATGTTTATTCTGGTTTGCTTTTTATACGCCAGAATAGAATTTGTATTGGGTTATATTTCAATGGCGCTTGTGGAGGATGCTATTTAGCAACGGAATGTAAGATGATGGCGCTCCAAAAGCGATCTACTCGTCGTTATCGATGGAATCCCATCGATTACTTCCTTTTTTATTTTATAATTGCTATTATTGTTAATCGAAATAAAATAAATAACATGTATAAAACAAGCAAAATAAATGAAATAAAATAAAAAAGAGATTAATTTAATAAAATAAATATATGTATATTTTAAAAAATAAATAAACAATAATTCTTTGTTATATTCATATTAAATTCTTTTAGTTGAGACAATGGTACAGGAATATGGAGAGTGTTCGAGACAATCTGTTCAAGAGCCCAGTTCGGTGGAAGCTAACAACAAAAATAAAAATGCCAGCACAGGTAAAACGTCTTTAAGCTACAACATAACTGAGTTAGTTTCTAACCCCAACTGCTGTCAAAATATATGAACTGACAGCGGTTGGGTTTAGAACCTGACTCAATTTCGGGGTCAATCGAAAACGCCATTACTTTCACTTTAACTACAAGATGACAATATGGCCAATGGCAGATCGCTGTTAGGACTTTAGTCATTCCGATGGACTATTAATCGAAATAAAATAGATAACATGAATAATCAAAAAAATAAATGAAAAAAAAATAGACAGAAAAATTGAACAAAATAAACATCATAAAATAAATAGAATGATTTTCTTAAATAGAATAACAAAATGATCACAATTGGATAGAAATTCTTTGTTATATTCATATTATATTCTTTTAGGTGAGACAATGGAACAGGAATACGGAGAGTGTTCGAGACAATCTGTTCAAGAGCACAGTTTGGTGGAAACTAACAGCAAAAACAAAAATGCCAGGACAGGTAAAACGTCTTTAAGCTTCATAACTACAACACACTTTTACACCAGTAACAAGACGACGCTGTTAGGACTTAAGTCTTCTTGTCATACTTTTGCATTAAACAAGATTTAAAGCTTATCACAAGTGCTAAAGACTTGGCGGGAGACGGTCCTCAATAAACGAATCGAAAATAAAATCTCGTTGTAATATCACTTTAGCTTGGTATATTCATAATATCAAAATAGCTGAGTAGAAACGTCAGTTTTAATGCATACATTGTGTATAATACATTTCCTGTTTAGAGTTAATTTTGTAACATTATCCCATTTTGAGTAAATTTTTTAATATTATCCCATTTTGGGATACCCTACTATATACACAAACACTCACACACACATAATTCGTTAAGCTGTGTCGATTGGTACATGACTCAGCCCATCTGGCTTCGATTGTTTTAAGTTGGATTGTTTCTGTGATTTTCTTTTAGTGGCATGGACAGAGAACGCTACGCAATGTTTGATAAACATAAGAATATCAATGGAAGAGGAGTTTCTTCATCCAACTGTACCTAAAAGTACTTTGTGGAAAAGGGTTGCTGATCAAATGAGGGCAGAAGGATATCTAGTGGATGCATATTCGGCTGATCTAAAGTATCGCAACCTTTTTGCCACGTACAAAAAAATTAAGCAACGTCAATCAAAAACTGGGGCTTCGTCCAGCTTTCTAAGCTGGCCATGGTTCAAAATTTTTGATAGTGTCTACAAAACAAGGGCTAAAATAAGCGTGCCTGTCAAAAATTTGGGAAGCACGTTTCCCGAAATTCACGCCAACGAAACAGTACCTGAAAATTTGGACCATAGCAATCCAGTTGACGGAATTGGTGAAATTGAGGACCCGGTCGAAAATCCAGAAACCATCGCCAGTACACGCGGGTCAAACATGAGCGCCTCTGCCTACAGGAAATTTAAGGCGATAATAGAGCAAGAGCGATTAGAGATGGATACGAAACGCCATGAGCAAGCATTGGAACTAGAAAGGAGAAAAGTGGATGCTCTAATCGCCTTAGAAACGAGGAAAGTTGATGCGTTGTGTATGTTGGCAGAGGCGTGGAGTAAGCGTACCTAATAGTAGCTAGGTACCTAGTTTTTAAGATTTTATGTGACTAGTGTTTAAGTCGTTATGTGTGCCTAGTTTGTAAGATTTTAAACAAAAATTGAAACAGCTTCAACCGGATCGACATTCCAAGTTCGAAGTTATATTTATATTTTGTTATCGTGTCATTTTTAAATGACAGCTCGAATATTTAAAAAAACGCAATGAAAAACGCTACATAAGTTATAGAATCCATGAATGGATTCTCTGATTCATGCAAATAATAGCTCGGAGAGCGTTCTGAAGAACCGGTTTTTTATTAATTGTATCACAATAACATTCCTATGCTTTGGTTATCTCGGATATATATGAGGATTTTATGGAAAAATCCCAGCACAGTGGCACTGGTGTTGTTTTGCATTCGTTATTCCGCATTTTTGAATGAATGAATAATATATCGTGGATTGAATTGACACTAGTTTTGGGATGAATTCCATACAAGCTCATTACACAAACGAATGCGATATCCAATGCTCAAGTTTGCCATCAAAATGTTTTATACAACTATGTTAACGTTCCCTGTACACAACCTACCCCGGACTCCCCCACGTGTATGTTATGTGTGTAGCTAGATTCTGTCATTCAACTCGAAGCCTTTGTTGTCAAAACATGTCGGGCATTTCAAACTCATCTACCTTCAACATTTGTATACGTCTATTACGATAGTTATTTGAATTAACTGCCCTAGATTTACATTATATTCTTAATGATTGGTAGATGTTTTTGCACTTCTGATCAGAAAGTGCAAAACTTGTACACGTAACTGGTACTCCGGTGCAAGACAGTTGAAAATCCCACCTGAAACGGGGGAAAAGGTCATGTGCCGTAAGGTACGTATAAGAACCTTATCCTAAGCGACATGTGGCGATAAATCTCATTCTACGGCACATGACCTTTTCCCCCGTTTCAGGTGGGATTTTCAACTGTCTTGCACCGGAGTACCAGTTACGTGTACAAGTTTTGCACTTTCTGATCAGAAGTGCAAAAACATCTACCAATCATTAAGAATATAATGTAAATCTAGGGCAGTTAATTCAAATAACTATTGTAATTTGGAGATTAGAAACATGTTCCGCTAGTGAACTGTAGGAAACTGTAGGAAAATCATGAATGAATTATTTTGAAAATTTACTAATTCTGAAAATAACGGTATACATTCTGAGAATGCTTCTCTTCGCGCACTGTAATGGATCCAATATACTTCGTTTGGTGATCAAGTGGTAGGTGTTAAGTCAGACCGGACTAAGTGACAAAATGTTGATTTCGGGTAAAACGAGTTTAAAGTTTGAATCGCAGCATCCTTCACGTCCCAGGTACACTACCAAAAGTTATCTTGCACAAGTTTAGTGAGAATGAACTGATTACACCCATGTTTGAATACAGCGGTGTAGTAAAAGATTGAAACGAAAATTCTATAAGTTTGTGCCTATCATTTGTGCAATTTCCGTAAAATTGATACAATTCACGTCACAAATACAATTACTCAAGCATAGCTATATTTTGAGTAGAAAGTTATCTTTTAATATTGGTTTCTCTTTAACATAAGACATAATAACATAAGACATTTTTGCTAATTGCTTTCTTTTCCAATCGAATTTATTACAACATTAAACTACCTTATTTACTAATTAATCTGATTCATGAGGTATACAGCTATTTCGTTCCGTTTATTTTCTGCACTTATATTTCGTGCACCAAAATGGCCCTCAATATTTTCAATAGATTCATTTGACATACTCGAATAGCTGCGTTGATAAGAATCGTCGTCGATTTCATCTTTTAAAAGGTAGTTGTGTAAACAAGCTGCAGCCATTATGTAGAATTTCGCATTTCCTAGATTTGTTATCTCCATGTACTTCAATCTCCGGAATTTACCTTTTAACAAACCGATTGCATTCTCAATTACCATTCTAGTTGAAGAGTGAACTTTGTTGAAGTTAATTTTTTCTGGGCTAAGATTTCCATTGTCTTTATAAGGCCGTAGGAGGAATGTATCAAGTGGATAAGCTGAATCTCCAACCAAATGCATATCATTAGGAACGGTACATTGTGCAGAATTAAGATAGGCATATAACGGCGACTCCCTCCACACACGAGCATCGTGAACGCTGCCCGGGTACCCGCAGAACACATCTAAAAATTGTTTTTTCGCATTACAGACCAACTGAACTTGAATCGATTGCGTTAGCTTTCTGTTGTTGTAACTGTCGTCGTTTCGGGGCTTTGGTATCTCGACATGTGTCCCATCAATCGCACCAATAACATTTGGAAACTTTTTAAAATTATCCGCTACTCCCCGCAGTTCATCTTCTCGTGGCCATCTAATAAACTTGGATCTATTCCCATACAAAATTTTGCAGAACCGTAGAACAACGCTATGAGTCAAGCCACGGCTCATATCAAATCGATCACCAGAAGCTGTGAAATAGAAATTTGTTACAAATACTATCACATGAATTTAATATTGCATACTTACATCTGTACGTTGATTTGTTAGCAAGCCACCAAATGGTAGTCAATACAGCTGTCTGTATTGGTACTGGAGGCCGTCTAGTGGTATTCCAATCTTTTTTATATTTAGCCATTAAAAACTGCAACAAAAATGAATTATTAGACAAAATATGTAAACTAGGTGATTCTGATATTTTATCTTACCCGAGCCTTCTGCTTTGACATTCGGTAATGCTTCTTGAACTTTATGTCACTCTTCAGAAGAGAATTTTCAGCGTACTGCTTAATGCGTTCGCAATCCTGTGATAAATTGGAACTACTCAAATCGGTAGACGATTCTGACCGAGCTTCACTAGAAGACGAAGTGTCATCCAAAAATGGGATTTTTTCGAAAGCATCCCACACCAAATCCATGCTTATTCAACAGTATGAAATATAAAACTAAATTATTTTACACTTTATCACACTTAAGACAGATGCCTATACTTGACTTGCTCAAATCAGTCTATGAGAAATTACAGGTTTCCTTCAGTCTTTTGTACAGAAAACGGGTAGGTTGTGGTCGATAGGTACCTAAACGCGTGAAATAGACTGTTTTACATGTAGGTAATAATATATGACATGAATACCTAGCAACGCCTAAAATTCTCATACCTATGTAATGAGCGATGAAATTCAAAGAATTTAGACATGTAAATGAGGTGCTTTTTGCCATCAATTCTTGAATCACCGTCACCAAGAGCGTTTTGCCTTAAAAAGGTCTACGGACAGTATCTTGTTGCATATGTCTAGAAAGGGCATCCAAAATTCTACCAATTGGCGTTGAGTTACTGTTTTTCCGTCCTTTTAAAAAGGGCATCTTAAAAGCTACAAAATGACGTTGAGTTACGGCTTTTCTGTCATTTCAATCAAAAGTTAGGTCCAAGTTTGTGAAATCATTTAAGCAAATGAGGTGCTTTTTGCTATCAATTTCTGAATCACTGTCATCAAGACCATTTTGCCTTAAGGAGTCTGGGAACACTATCATGTTTCATATGTGTAAAAAGGCATCTTAAAAGCTACAAAATGACGTTGAGCTACGGCTTTTCCGTCCTGTGAGTGAGCAATACATAACTCCATACTAGAATATATTTTCACGAATTCGGATCAATTCAATTCGGTCCTCGGCAATGTTGATCTTTACACATTAAAGCATTCTACTATTATGTATATGAGAATTGGTCGGTGTTAAGTCAGACCGGACTAAGTCGCAAAACATCATAAAATGAGCAATAGCAATAAATACAGAATTTCGTCAGCTACATTCGACTCTTGCCAGATTTGAAATATGTAACAATAAACAAGAATTGCGGCAAAAATTAATTTCCAATCATAATGTAAAGGATACTGCGATTCAAACTTTAAACTCGTTTTTCTCGAAATCAATATTTTGTCACTTAGTCCGGTCTGACTTAACACCGACCAATTTTAAGATGCACAAGATGGCTCTGGCATTTTCACTGACCGTATGTGTTATTGTCTTAAAAGGAAACAAGCTAAAAAGAGTTGTTTTCAATAGTTTCGGGCTTGAAAACAGAAAAAGGATTGAGATATTAACTTACATTACTAATCTGCATAAGAAAATGCCTTAACCCGCACACTCCTAAAGAACCCTATATGTTTACTTGAATTAATTTAATGAATCTATTAATTTTATAACTTTTTTATATTGTCTATTTTTTCACTCATGGAGCTGAACTAATTTGTTTTATTTATTCTATTGATTTGATTTATAATAGCTATTCTAATCATTTTATGAAATTAGTAACATTCATTTTTTTTTTGCTTTGATAGTTTTATATTTTATTTGTTTTACTGATTTTCTGAAATTTATTCAGTCTATTCGAGGTATTATTCGTGTAGAACTTGGAACTGTGTTTATCCCACCTCTAGTTGGGCGCCTACCTCGCATGAGTTCTGCAAACCAATCAACAGTGATATGTGTAATAAATGTCTCGTCTCACTGTTAGGTTCTTTTATTTTATTCATCTTGTGTGGTTCGTTTGATTCGTCTTATTCAATAAATTCGTTTTAATATTTTATTCAATTTATTAATTTCGTTCATTGCATTCATTTCAGTAATTTTATGGGCTCGGTTCGTTTTATATATTTTAACAAAAATTTCTTATGTGTTGTTATCATTTTTTGGTTTTGTTCATTTATTATGTAATATGTAAGAATATCTATTCATTTTATTCAATTGTTCAAGTTTATTCTTTTTAATTATTTCATTCTATTTATTCGTAACATTATTTTGTTCATTTGAATCATTTTTATTCATTTTATTCGTTTTATATTTTTTCGTTTCATTCGTTTTATTCATTTGGTTCATATTACTAATTATTTATTTTATTTATTTTAGAAACATCGCTATTTTATTATTTTATTCTTTTTATTAATTATTGTGTTAGTTCCATTCATTTCAAAATGAATTAGGTTATAACTAACTAATCCTTTTTTATACGTTTTTTCCATTTTAGTCATTTCATGCGATTTATTCATTTAATTATGTTCTTCGTGTCTCTCAGTTGTATACGTATATCGCATTAATTAAAAAAAATGATAGAACAGAAAATGACTCATCTCGTTGCTAGGAGGATTAAATACGAACTCCAAACCTACCTACGTCGCGGACAGGTCCGGAAATTTGTGCGAACTTTCATTCATGTGATGATTGCCGGGACTGAAATCTATCAGGCAGGGGGTATGGGCTTCAGCAAGAAAAAAAACCTTTTGCCATTTTTTTAAGAACTTTAGATGAAGCGAATTGACCAACACTTTTGTATATTATAAGTTATCATTTCAGTAACATTCTGTAATTTTTTCATGTGCATATTCGACAAGCGACTCGGCGATGAAGCTTTTTGTAGAACGTCTCTGGAAAACAAACGATCTGCGGTGTTAACTGCCATTCAAAAACTACTTAACCGATTTATTTCAAATTTTGCATTCAAATTCTGTGTTAAAAATACCTAACTCCTACGTTAAGTTTTTGAGATAATTTTTCAACTAAGGGTGCTTTTTACTCATTTGAAATAAATATTGCTCTTTAACGAAAAATTTCGCGATTTTATGAGTGAAAAACCCCTCAACGTAGGGGTTAGGTACTTTTTACATATAATGTGTATGCAAAATTTGAAATAAACTGGTTAAGTAGTTTTTGAATGGCAGTTAACACCGTAAATCGTGCTTTTTCCAGAGATGTTCTACAAAAAGCTTCGTCGCTTGTCGATATTTTTACAAGAATGTTATTGAAATGATACATTATAATGTGCAAGAGTTTTGGTCAATTCGCTTCACACAAAGCTCTAAAAAAATTCGCGAAAAGTGTTTTTATCTTGCCTTACCCCCCTTAACCGAAGATCCAGGGCTGACGACGTCTCGATTTGAATCGAATTAATGAAATTCAATAGCAACCTATGGGAATGTTGTACCTTTCATTTGAGACTAAGTTTGGTGAAATCGGTTCAGCCATCTCCGAGTAACCGATGTGCGCATTTTTGGTCACATACATACATTGTGTACGCATACATACGCACACACACAGACATTTGTCGAATACGACAAACTGAGTCGAATGGTATAAGACAGACAGCCGTCCGGGCCGGGATTAAGATGATGATGTTCAGAGTGATTGCATAACCTTTCTATAGGAGAAAGGCAAAAGCATTTTGGCGTATTTAACCTGCCACTATTCTGAGAGTATTCTGAACTAATTTGATGCATTTCTACCCACAAACATGAAACCACTTAGCATGCGTTACAAATTCTTAATCCATCGATGCATCGGAAAGTTCTAGTTTAGTAAATCAGTCTGGTCAACCCCCTTAAGAGCCTAAGAATACAAAGCACTTTCGAACAATTTCTGCATTCATAGTAAAAAGCAATTTTGTCGTTCCAAAAACTCTAGTATTAAAAAATACCTTTATCAGATCTTTTAAAAACATTCTATTTATTTTCCATATTTACTTGATAGTATACTGTACCACCACATCATAACTGGAATCGTTCGTAATAAATTGACTATGCTCCACACAGATCGCATTCGCCACGTTACAGTCCTGATCGCCATCGGTCACTCTTATGTAGTACGCAAGAGATTTGCGGTTAGCTGGCTCTACCATCGCATAGAAGAGTGCTGTCATATCGGCCACCGAATTAGTTCCATACCTTATTAAATCAATAACATGTTGAGATCAATAACGTCCAGTTGCCAATCTAATGCGTGCGATAGAAAATCCGATGCGATATGTGGAAGGATCTAGTGATGGGTTAAAATAATGTTCCAGATTGATCCTTCTTGGCTGTTCATAATTTTGTGTTTATTTTTACTCCAGCATGTGAGGGCAACGAAGAATTTAACTGAATCGATCGTTTCCGCATGGCTTGCAAATTGAACCGAATCTTGCAAGTTTTCGCCGGATTCCTCTTGACAAGATTCTGTGCACAATACATCAAAATGACACAAAACCAAGAATTTTAGTGAGCACTTTTTAAACTCCATATCGCATCCTGACCGTCAATGTCATCCAGGAGACCTAAGATTGGGGCACAAGGTTGCGACAATTCCTCACGGATATTGGTTTTCTATGATGGAAAAGTGGCGAATTTTTGACATCAATTAAATGTAAGTTAACATCGATAGTACTCACGTGATATGTCCAGCGCCAATTCCCTGTTCGATGAAATGTTTTATAACCTGGTTTAGGACCTGCTGCATCGACACACTCCGGACTAAACCGATGTCCACTTCCAGATATCTTTTTTTTTATTCTTTTCACCGCTGGTTGACACAAACAAACAAACAGAAGTGCTCTCGGTTAGATTGACAGACATATGGGGCAGGGATGCCACTTTATAATCTGTATACAAACCAAAAGCATATTTTATTATTTATAACATTAACACATAATCTGTAAATATCTGTAAATATACGTGAGAAGCTTCTATGAAACCGGTACAAGTATTGAAATTCTCAAAAAAAAAACCTGTGAAACCTTTCAAATGACTGAAATCCCTCATCTGTGGGGATAAACCTGAAAATGATTGATTAAATCTGCGATATCACAGGAAAATCTGTGAATGTGGCAACCCGGTTAGGTGGTAATATAAATTCTCTTTGCCGCTCGAAGGGAGAGCATGATCCGTTGTTGACCAAATCATCGGCCCTCACCGTACGGTGGATTGTTGAGCTGTCTGATGTGATGATCTCTCTCTCGCGCAACATAATCAAGCTTTGTTTATGTCGCACACTGGTGTCACAGCGCGTCGCTTTACTCTCCCGCAACAAAAAGTCATCAAAATACCGATGAGTTGCTGGTGGATTTAAGGACGCGGCTACTGGCTGTTGGCTTGAGCGGCTATTATCATTAAAATTCTCTCTGAGAAAGTCGGCTCTATCTTTTCGGAGTAATTTTCTTTGCAGTGAATGGAACACTGTCTCTCGCTCAGTTTTGCTGTTATCATTGTCACATCATTATTATCGAAACTACTTATGGGCAGTGATGCCACAAGTACAGATTTATCTAGAAAGGTACAGATTTTTTAAGCATTTTTGGTGCGGATTCTGCACGGTACAGATTACAGATTTTTGTAAAAATATACAGATTGGTACAGATTTTTTTGCATAGCAGCAAGGTAAACTGATTTAACCCTGCAAGACAGGCCAGTAAACAGCAAGTAAACATTGAGTTAGGCAGCAGTGATGGCAAGAATCTGAAGTGGAGATGGTACTGATTGAGCTTGAACTGAAGCTGATATTTGAATGCGATATGCGAGTGACCTGCTTACAGCAAATAGTGTTGCCACCCCTCCGGGTTTGACCCGGAGACTCCGGTTTTCGGGAGCGATCTCCGGACCTCCGGGTGTTACATCAATTTCTCCGGGTTTGGTGGAAGAAGAATAATTTCATTTTTTTGGAATTAATTGATTCTTTACAAAATAGTTAAAAAGTCTAAGTTAACTATTACTCTGGTTCAGATTTATTTTGCCCGACTTACCTCGTTTCAAGGTGGCAAAGATGAGTTCACCAAATATTGCTGATTTCTTTCACAAAGCAATGAATATGAAAAACATCAAATTTACTACAAACTAAGTAAAGTAATATTTCGCTATTGTTTGTGGCACTAAAAACTGGATTCTAACCGCACTGCGCACTTACCACTCTTTCATTAAATTCTTCTCATAGACTGGTTAGTTCGACTGGTCTGTCTATGAAAGTACCATCTCTATCACTGGAAATACATGTGTTTTGACAGCTCGCAGTTTTCAGATCACTCGCACTTTGAAAGTGCGAAGTCCAGGTTGGTGGGAAGTGCGCAATATATGCTACAATTTAAATGTAGCATCCCACTAAGTCACTCAAAATGATGTAAAAAAGTCATTTTGCTGCAATTTTATCAAATCACTTCACTGTTAGTGGAGCTTATCACCAGCTGCACCAAGGTATGGCAGATTTGTTCTAATCCAACTTTCTAGTTCAACATAAAACGAGTTTTTCCCTTGTTGTTGTTGGCAGTGTAAAAGTGGGAGTAATATTCATACCTGGCGCCACTGGACAACCTAGTTGTCAGCAGACAGAGAAAGCAAAATGTACCATCCATTCCACTGTAGCATTAGCTTGAATAAACACGTTCACGATTTGCGTCCCGAGTTTCTTTCACATATCACGCGTTGTTCCGAGGTTGTTCCGGTCATTCGGTGTACTGTGCTGCCTGTTGGGTGTTGCCTCTGAGTTTATCTCCAATAGGTTATGGGCCCAAGTGAGGTGAAAGAACTGTTGGTGAAGTTTTAAAATTTGCGAGAATTTTGTTTTTTTCTTCCTCTGCCCGAGTGCAATCGAGGTTGGCTGTTTACGGCTCGTAAAAGGCGCGTGTTGTGTAGCTATATTGCAAGTTCACCATTGTATCTTCTTTTGGTTGGAGTATGCGCTGCGGTTAACGTTTTTTTCACTTGTTTCTGTTCGTTGATAATACGAAAAATTGATGAAAATGAGCGAGAAATATATGTTTGCACGACTCAGTAACCAGAACTACCAAGTATGGAAAACGCGCATCGAAATGCTGCTAAAGCGTGAGGAGCTGTGGAATGCTGTGGCAGGGATAAAACCGGAACCGGTTACAACGGCCTGGACGAAGGCCGATCAGAAGGCTTTGGCGACTATTGTTCTTTATGTCGAGGATAGTCAGTTAAATTTGGTTCGAAATTCTGTATCTGCTCAAGCGGCATGGAATCAACTTAAAGAATTCCATGAAAAGGCGACGATGACGTCACGAGTCTCATTACTACGACGCATTTGCAGCTTGAACATGGATGAAGGAGGTGACATAGAGAAGCATTTGTGTGATCTCGAGGAGCTATTCGACCGACTGGATTGTGCGGGTCAGAAACTAGAGAATCCGTTAAAAATAGCGATGATATATCGCAGTCTTCCTGAATCGTATAGTAGTTTGGTGACGGCACTGGAAAGCCGGCCGGATGCTGACCAGACTATGGAGCTTGTAAAGCAAAAACTATTCGATGAGCATCAGCGGCGAGTAGAACATGGTGTAGACACTGGTGAAAAAGCTATGAAAGTTCATAACAGGGGGCCGAAGGAGAAGGTCTGCTATTTTTGTAGAAAACCTGGTCATTTCCGACGGGATTGTCGACTTCTGAAGAAGAAGCAGCAGCAGAGCAACGAAGATTCCGATGATGGCAAGCAGGAGGAGGTGAAAGCGAAGCAGGTTTTGAATAAACAATCTCCGATTTGTTTCACTGCTGGGCACAGTCGGCGCAAAGGCTGTTGGTACATAGACAGCGGGTGTTCACATCACATGACGAACAATAAGGACTTCTTTAGCAAACTGGACGAAAGTTCACGGATCAAGGTGGTATTGGCGGATGGTTCTGTAACTATGTCGGCAGGAGTTGGCGAAGGAGCGACAAAGTGTTTTGATGGCCAAGGAAAAATTATTGATATTCTATTTAAAGATGTGCTCTACGTGCCTAATTTGGATAGTGGATTGTTATCCGTACATAAGCTGACGCAAAAGGGGTTGAGGATAGAGTTTAATGCAGATCGTTGCGATATCGTGAGTGCTACAGGACGTATTGTTGCAGTGGCGGAACTAACGGACAACATGTATGTGCTGAAAGAAGTAAACGGAAAGCTGAACAAGAAAGTTCGACGATCGGAGAGTTGTTTGCACGTGTGGCATGATCGGTTTGAGTCACGAGATCAGACGAAGTTGGATGGCTCAAATAATATCGTAGAGTCAGGATTCGGAAATATTGGTATTGCGCTTCAGGAGGAGCCAAATGAATCGCAAAAGTTTCCAGAAAAACATATGGCGGATATTGAGGAACAAGTGGACGGCTTGATCTGTAGAAAATCAGGAGTGTTTCTGAAACGATTTGACGTTGATACCGCGGTAGTGTCGGGCACCGTCGATATAAAAATGGAGAGAGGCGAGACTTGTATTGCAAGCCCCAAACGTTTTCTTAGAGCTGTGACGAATGAAAATTATTTGAAAGCGAAGATGATGATAATGTGTTGTGGCCTATTAATTTTGTTAATAACCATTAGTAGTTTTGGGCAAACTGGAGTCGATTTTACAGAAATCTACATTTTGTTTGCTTGCGTTGTAGGATACAAATACGGTGATGCAGAAATATTTAGCTGCATCGGTCGAGCAATATCAAGTGTAATAGACTTTGTCAATGTTTATGTAAGTTCCCAGATTGAGGAGAAATATTAAGGAGGAGTGTTGGCAGTGTAAAAGTGGGAGTAATATTTATACCTGGCGCCACTGGACAACCTAGTTGTCAGCAGACAGAGAAAGCAAAATGTACCATCCATTCCACTGTAGCATTAGCTTGAATAAACACGTTCACGATTTGCGTCCCGAGTTTCTTTCACATATCACGCGTTGTTCCGAGGTTGTTCCGGTCATTCGGTGTACTGTGCTGCCTGTTGGGTGTTGCCTCTGAGTTTATCTCCAATAGTTGTTGCTACTCCTGCAGCGACCCTTAACTGTTGGCTAGGGAGTGAGTTTTGCCTCTTTGTGCCCCCGACCTCTGGTGATGAATAACCGACACCACATAGTGCTTCCCATGTGATGCAGCAGTCTCCCTTGCTCTCCTTTTCCTGTTAGTTATGGAGGAGAGCAATGCTCGTTCGACTTATCCTCCACAGCGAGAGTTGCTGGTGCTTTTATATTCTTGGTATTTAGTAGGAGAAGTGAAATACTACACCAAATTAAACCGACAAAACCGGTCTCAAATGTGAAAAAATTACAGCTTTACTGTAACGTAGTAATAAAAAGCGATTAAAGTGCTCTAAACTGCCGAGCAATCGTTTTGATGCCAATTTCCGTCTAGTTCCACTCAAAATCCACCACCCTCCGGTTCCCCCCCCAGTTCAGTGTAAATCTCCGGGTCACAGACTCTCCAGAGGTGGCATCCCTACCAGCAAATCAAGTGGATGATGTCTAAGTGAAAGCCGAGCGAATCTTCTCGGAGTGCATACGTTTTCTCTGACCTTCTCCATTTGAATTCCTGCAAGCAGGTTTCTCGCATCCTATTGATACTACCAGCCCTATCTCAGCTTCTCGCCGCCACTCTGTTGGCCATCTTTGGTTGCAAACAAAGTGATAGCGAGAATTTGAGCTGGAGCTGATATTGACATTACCCAGTCAAACTCATCCGGAATGGTTTCTTGCAGAATTCCAGCTCAACTGAGTCAGAATGTCTGGTTTGATTTCCCCGAATGAAAAATATGTATAAGAAAAATGACTTTTTAAAACAACCTTCTTATAGTTTGGGTACAGAATCCGGTACAGATTTTTCTATAGAAGAGTACAGATAGAAAAGATTTTTCAACTCCCGATACAGATTTAATTGTGGCAACACTGCTTATGGGGTCTTCATAAAAACCAATCATCAACATGGCCATAAAAAAGCTCCTGGAAGCAGTGGTCGATTTTACTACGAGTAAGGGTGTTTTCAGGCAGGATTGTCTCTCCCCTGTCCTTAGTGCTCGTCACATAAGATAAATATAAGCATATGAGAACTATACCGGCTGGAACCGGGATGAAAACTTGTGAGAAGGTAAAAAGCACAGTCACTAAATATGATTATAATGTATTAAATCCCCAAAATGTTTCTTTCTAAATATCTTTCAGCATATTTTCATTCGTTGAAAGTTAGTTTCGGAACATGTTCTTATTCTTTTTTTTATTTGATTTCATATTTTTAGTTATCATTATATATCTGTTCAGTATATTGAATCTGAATGCATCTTAAAATTAACTAACAAACTGTAAATAGCGTTAATCATTGCAATTGATTATCTCATAACGTTTATTTCTTTGTTTTATTTATTTGTTTCATCAAGCACGTGTAGACTACACAGAATGGTATTGCAATATTTTCTTACCTTACTATACATTATTTCTACGATTAAGTTGCTGTTTTATTTATTTTTTAGACACGAAGAGGTCAATTATTTCATAATTTTTATTATAAGGACGTTTCATTCTATTAAGATTGTCCTTGGATGGCTAAGTACATACAATTTTATTTGAGAAAGTAATGATGAGGATTGTATACGTTGAGAAATAACGTTGTTGATAAAGTAAAACATGGAAAATTCGCGCCGTTCTTAGAATGTTTGTATGTTCAAGAGCAAGCATCGTGCTTTATACGATGGAAGGGGAATGTCGTCCAGTTTAGTTTACGAAGTGCCTACAAACGTATTTATTTTTGAGCTGATTGAATACGTTTTTCGTACAGGGCAGCGTATGGATTTCATAGTCTGATCTGATTTATTGTACAATGATTTAATTGTATAAGTGTTTTCGAAATTATGGCGGAAGTGGTTAATAAAGCGCAGCATACTATTTACCATATTATTATTATTGCATTGGAATTTTCTACATATTTAAGATTACGCCTAAATCTCGCACAATTTTGGTTTCCTGAGTGTATGTTTATGGAAATGATTGAAGTTTTCTGTTGAAGGTTATTGAGTTACATTTCTTTATGTTAAGTTGGAGTAGATTTTTGCTACCTGCGTTAAGCCCAATCGAACTGAGTTCCAGAATTTTTTCGTAGTATTTTTCATGTTAAAATTCATTTTTATACAACTTACCTTAATAGCAAATTGAGGAACACTAATTTGCTTTCGTTTGTTATTTGTGTTTCAAAAATAAAAGGATGTTGCTGTTGCTAGGACCATGTTGGATGAAATAGCGTTGTTAGAACATGTAGAGGAACATAGGGAGACTTGGCCAGGTTTTCAGCTAAACCTGCATAAATCTCTAAAAAAGTTTTCATCCTTCAAAACTCATTAAGATATGATGTGGAATTGTGCGTACTCATTTTTGCAGAATTTTTAATTTATTTTTGCAAAAATTATAAAAAATTTCTGTGAATGGGAAGACTTGACCAAGAGAATATTGAAAAATCAGGACAAAAAATAATGGCATAAAACATATTGCACAGTTCACACCAAATCGAACAGCACAGTTTGAAAGTGTGATGAATCAAAAGTGAGATCAAAAGTCAAAAATCCTTTGACCTGACAGATTTTTGACATTGGAAAGTGTCAGAAACAGACTTCTTCTTACTTTTACTATCTGGAAGGTTAGAATTTCTCGCTGTTTTTATAATATATTTGATTGAATAAGTTATTTTTTGTTGATTCCCTACCAGTTCATTTGGCAACCGTGAATAAAGTGTGATAGCAAAGTTGAACGGTTATTTGGACGTCCAAAAAATTGTTTCAAAATCGTTCAACGCGGGTCCAACGGTGGACGTTTGTTGAACGGTTATTTGGACGTCATCCAAATTGGTCCAACGAACGTCCTTCATTGGACGATTTTGAAACCAACCGTTCCCAGTGAGCAAATTTTCTGGCCGAGACCGCTCTCCTAGATTTCTGTAAGTCTTAGTTTGGCAGCCCTGTCAGATTTCTGCGCGTATTCTGTCGGGCTCGGGTTAGTTGAGCTAGGGTGAACTCGGTTTCGCTCGCGTTTTTTGGCAAATTTTGACAGGAACCGAGCAAAACCCTGGCATAACTCGGACATAAACTGTGCAAAAATCCTCGCAATTCCTACCTGGTAGAATTTGGCACGAAACATCTGACAAAGATGTGGCAGGAAGCGTACATAAGAGATCCAGGCATCCTTACTATTACTACTCTTGATATTGGCTCATTTTCTCTCTGCCAGCAGTTAAGCGCAGTAGGGCTGTTTTTTAGCTCCTACCGAACATGAGAGAACACGCTCTCGAGAAGCAAGAGATTTACTTTTTAAGTTCACGCATATTGTCTATCCCGAGATAAACTAGCGTTTCTTCGATTTGTTGCTATATGTGACACACATGAGTGTGAACGAAACAAAAATCAAAGTCAAACCGTTTTTTCGCTTGCACCAATGCAAAGTGAACATGCGCGTAATTCGGCGCACGGCTTGGTGGCGTACGGCTGAAATGTCACGATGTGGATTTTAGAAAAGATTCGCAATATCTCTACACCACGCACGTATGGAGAAAGTATTAATTCTCGCCCAATTCAAGAGGGAGTGCTGCTCATCCGATGCTCAGTTACAGAAAGGGCTAGTTTGAAAAAGATGTCAATAAAATAATATGATTTCCAGCATGAATTCCAGCCTAGGGGCAGATCACTCTAAGAATGTATAACAAATTTGCATCAAATTAGAAAAAATGCATTTAATTTCCATTTTTGCATCAGCTTTGCACTCCCTCGCAGAAAAGTTTGTTTAACAAACGTCCTACGTTGATCCACTTTGTTCGACATTTTGTTAAATGTAGGGCTAGTTTTTCTGTAGGGTTTTGACGTCTTACACGTTGTTTGCCATTGCACGCAACGCAAAAACATTGCATGCAACGCAAAATACATTTTGAATTTCTATTTTGATGGAAATAAATGCATTTAATTTCGCTGATTTTTAAAAATGCTTCACAAGTGATCTGCCCCTAGATTCCAGCTCAAATACATCAACCGATAGAGTCTAAATCAATTATTTTCTTTGAGCAAGATTCCATACTGAATCCATTCAGGACTGCGAACCGATTCCGGAAAATGGATTTGACGGATAGTTGGGATAGGTTGGTGTGGCGGCGCTAGTGTTTATCGTATATAATTCAAATGTTTACATACGTTTTTTAAATATTTTGTTCGATCATGGATGTCTGTTCTCTGTGGTGAAAATGTAGAAAGAATTCAGCTTTTTCAAGAAAGAACCTGAAACTTTTTATAACATTCATTGACAGACCTATTTTGTTTATACATTGTTGATGATTTTTGCGAACAAACAATTTTTTAGAAAATGAGAATGTTTTGTGTTCAGAAATCCCGGGCTGAAATTCGTGATCAAGCTCAAGAGATGTAAGATTACTTTTAATAAAGTATGAGTGCATATTGGATACTAAAACGATCAGTGTTTAGCCGCTGTTGAGCACTGCATGGTTTGGGGATGCGTTAGGTTATGAAAATCGAATTTTAAGATGTTTTTCAGTAGAATGCGGATAAAGTTACTTTCACTAGCAATTCGTCAAATTGAATTATCAAATTACAGAACAGGTCAGTATCCCCAGCTGAAATACACCTCTAACAATATGACAAAATTGCAGATCATTTTTTACGTTTGGATAAAAAGGAATATTGCGGAATGTTTGGTAACATAATTGTTTTACTAAATTTATTCATTTTAAGTGTCTAATTAAACTATGCACGTTACGGGAAGCAAATTAATAGACATGAGTATTACGTTGGTATTACCCTAATATTGGGACAGTTTTCACCAAAGAGAATTGAGAATAATTTGAAGACAACGTTGATTTCAGTTTTGCAAAATGGTGGGATACTAGTGTCCAAGTGAAACGAAAACTTGAATTGAGTGCCGTACATTGCACACTGCCATTTGAGGCAAGGATATGAAGAAAGATGGCAGAAGCTGCTCTAACCAAAGGTTTCAAATGAGCAGGATTGTAATATAAATAGGATGAAAATAGTCTCAATAACCTTATCTTATAGGCATTTAATGTTATTCTGCGATTTTGAACTAGCCGCAGTATAATTTAAATATCTTCAGTGTTCCCAGAAGGTAAAACATGGATTGATTCTTATCATGAAAGTCAAGTGAAATATTCGCACGCTGATTTGAAGTGCACTAACTTTCATTCCTTATCTCCGTTGCTCCACTAGACTATGATGAGGTAACAATAGAGCATCGAATAAAGCTTCGCTCTGTCGCAAACAAGAGGATCCAGCAATGAGAGAATGTGGTTTCGCTCTGCTCTCTTAGTTACTGTGCAAGAAATGTGCACCAAAATATCCCAGTAAAGTTCAGCCGGAAATGAACTGGAATTCTGGCTGGTTCCAGTTCGTATTCCGGCTCCAGTGCAACAACCGATTCTAACTAGAATCGGTTGTGTCACTGGAGCCGGAAAACGAACTGGAACCAGCCAGAATTCCGGTTCATTTTCGGCTGAGCTTAACTGGGATAGCTCTTGTTATCCCAGTTAAGCTCAGCCGGAAATGAACCGGAATTCTGGCTGGTTCCAGTTCGTATTCCGGCTCCAGTGACACAACCGATTCTAGTTAGAATCGGTTGTTGCACTGGAGCCGGAATACGAACTGGAACCAGCCAGAATTCCAGTTCATTTCCGGCTGAACTTTACTGGGATAGGGCGTAAAATATTTCAAGCATGATTTTTGAAAGCAGCGAAACTCGCATTTGACCCAAACAGAGAAAACGGCGATGACATTTTCGAAGTTTTGTTTTAAATGTTATTTAAATACCATACCGATTTTTACACCAATTATTCAGCCAAAATGCTCACCAAAGGTGCCTTTTCATTAAATGGAACGAACATTCGCGATCTAGACATTCAAAAGAGCGTTATGAAGAAAAACTAAAGTTGCGATGTTATTAGTATCACGCTCACAGTTTCGTCGTTTTACTTTCGTTAGTTTTGCTATCTTTGTTGCACTTACGTTATTTCAGTTTCGTCAATTGTGGTGACTAATCTTATCATTTTTTAATTAATTCTCCGATTGAACTGTTCCGCCGAGGCAGTATGCCGATGACGGCAACCAACATTTGTAGTTTGTCACTTTAAGGCAGTGTATTGAAGACAAATAAAGGTTACGTTATTCTGATCACCACTCTTACACTTTCGACATTTTTCAATTAGTTGATTTTAGTAGCTTATTTGTGCTCGCATTGTCACAAGTATTTAGATTTGATCTACTGTAGGATAAATATAGAGAATCAAAAATAAAAATGTGCTGAAAGTGTATCAGTGGTACTTAGACTAACATAACTTGTACTCTTTTTTCTAAAATATTGGTCAGAATTAAGGAACTGCTTGCTCTTGTTCTTCTTATAGAAACATTACCTATATTGAGCATTTTAGTAGAAGGATTGAAGTATATTTTAATGATTTAGTTACAAAAACCGATTATTAAATTTAATTTAGTGTTACAGCAGTACCAAAACTCACGTAACTAAAATGACGAAACTGTATGTAGGGTGACCATACGTCCTGGTTTCCCAGGACATGTCCTGGTTTTGCATTGACTGTCCTGGTGTCCTGGGAAGTCGAGGAAAATGCTTGATTTGTCCGGGTTTTTATACTGTAAGCCTAATATATTTCTATTTATTCAGTCTTCGATTTTCACTATGCTCCAGATCGCAGTTACGACCGACCATAACTATAACTGCATATCCTCAATCGGAATGTGAGACAAACAAAACTTAATAAGTCGAATCTCCCAATTGTACCTTCCGATGTTTTTTTAATCTTAAGAGTGCCTCGTCAATATCGATGAAACAATGGTTACCAGCGCGTCTTCTCGGCTTAAATCGTCTTTCAATCCGGGACCCAAAGAATTCCCTTTGGTACCTTTCAAAAGACACATCCGCGTTTTGGTGTTTCTGCTTCTACTGAGTTAATGGCTTTTTTCGTCTTAATGGAAATCCATTACATAAAAAGCAAAATAGCAACTATCGTAGAATAATTTTATTGAGCGCTCTCTCGAGCTGGGGATCATGCAATTAATATAGGGTCGATACCAGTACTTAATCAATCGTTCTGCTTGTTAACAGTGCAGTGAATCAAACGAACGTTTCTACCTAAAGTCTGCTGTCTATATGTACTGTGCCAGTACTATAAACAAGCAAAGCAGTCGAATAATAAAATTCGTCCCAAGCCAGTGTGAACAATAAAGCACCATTACTTTCATTGGTGCGATACCGATCAGTCATTTCAAGATGTTTGAAACTCAACAGCAAAATTGAACAGCAAATTTGCAAATGTAGTTTAAACTATCGGAAGTCGTCGTTATACAAGCCCATACTCGTTACTGATAACGTTTAAAACTTTGGCCATAACGGAAAGCTACGCTATGGAAGACAACATGCAATACGTCGTTGAGGATGATAATGTTAGGACCAAGGTACCCGTTTATATTGACAATGATAAGATTGATATGCGTCTGCACGATCTACACTTGGGTACTATTAATAAATTTATTACAACCATCATGTCGGAATACGCAATACGTCCTTTAAGTTTGAAACCTGGAGAAATTTTTTCTAGATATTTCCAACGGTGTTTGTTGCGTGAGAATACGAGTGACGGAACCTATTCCTTCATATCTGAACATTCAATTCTAAGCAAAACGCATGACCAAATCTCAAATCACGCAGTGCACGTATGAAGGACAGACTCCTGCGTGCCTTACGTTGTTACACAAGAAGACACACTACGAGGAACCACGTAGACAAACCTTTAACGAAGCAATATCAACTGCAAGCATACCCATCACACAGCCCTTCATCAACATCAACTAAATCACAAACCACCGGAGTTGCAGCAACGAATACAGAACCAACGCACAGCGTGAACGATCATTGTGATGTGCCTACTGCTTCCCAATCAACTGCCAGCACCACTGATAATAAAGTAAATAACAAAGAACACGGATACGCGATCGTGGCCCATAGGCCCCACAAACAACTCAAACCAGGTAATCGTGAGAGCCCATACAACATTAACAGCGAGGATAGCAATGAAAACGATAAACCGAGAGAAAGCGGACTAAGTGATTCACAAGCAACAAGAGGCTATGAAGTACATAAATATATCTTCAACAAGAAATAAGATCTTTGCGCAAAGTAACACACGCGTACACAAGATCCGATGGATATACTTTAAAATTCGATTTATTTATTTTTATTTACACATTGATAATATTATTAGACCCACGGCTTAGGTAATGCATTGAGGCGTGTCAAATAAATGAAATAGCTAATGAACGATTACCATGCCTTCACGCCTGGACACTGAACAGCGACTAACCGCCGAGTAAGCATTGTAGATTGCCAGGCATAGTGCAGGGAAGCTACTTGGGATCGTTGATGTTTCTGATTTACGTCAATGTCGTGTTTTTAGTACTGAAAACTCCTCTCCGGTCCTGCACAGACCATCTCAGCATGAAACGTTTGCTGATGGTGGTGTAGCAAGAACTGCCTTTGTGTAAATCCGAAAAAGGTTATCGGTAATCGAATTCCGATGAAAGACGAGCTCTTCCTTCCAGCCTCCCAGAACTTTTTTACTGTCGAAGCTCTGCCTGCCAGACCCCAGAACTTTTTAACTGCCGAAAACATGCGGAAAAGGCAATGTCGATTGAGAGGCGATGGGGAAGCAGTACCCTTTCGACTGTCCTGGTTTTTTACTCATCTGATATGGTCACCCTATATTTATACCCTGTTGATGTGTCAGTTGTTTGTTCGTCATTATTTCGATTACGCATTTTTCAGTTGCATTGCCGAATAATGAAATGAAAGTTTGTCAGTATGTACATTAAGATGCGTGGAATGCGGGGGAGTGATAATCTCAGTTTGTTTACATTTGTTAGTTACGTTGTTTTCAAAAATCATGCTTGATTTCAAAATCGTCCAATGAAGGACGTTCGTTGGACCAATTTGGACAACAAACGTCCATCGTTGAACCCGTGTTGAACGATTTTGAAACAATTTTTTGGACGTCTCAGTGGGAAAGCCTGCAGAGATCTTGGCCATACATTCCTGGCTGGATTCGGAATAAAAGTGAGCAGCATCACAGTGAGCAAATTTTCTGGCAGAGACCGCTCTGCTAGATTTCTGTAAGTCTTGGTTTGGCAGCCCTTGAGCTAGGGCGAACTCGGTTTCGCTCGCGTTTTCTGGCAAATTTTGACAGGAACCGAGCAAATCCCTCCCACTGAGACGTCCAAAAAATTGTTTCAAAATCGTTCAACACGGGACCAACGATGGACGTTTGTTGAGCGGTTATTTGGACGTTGTCCAAATTGGTCCAACGAACGTCCTTTATTGGACTATTTTGAAACCAACCGTTCTTAGAGGGCTGGCATAACTCGGAAATAAACTGTGCAAAGATCCTGGCAATTCCTACCTGGTAGAATTTAGCACGAATCGAGCAAAACATCTGACAGAAGCGGTTAAACCAACCGATGATGCTTACTTTTATCCAGAATCCAGTCAGAAATGTACGGCCAAGATCTCTGCACACTTCCTGCCACATCTTTGTCAGATGTTTTGCTCGATTCGTGCTAAATTCTACCAGGTAGGAATTGCCAGGATTTTTGCACAGTTTTATGTCCAAGTTATGCCAGGGTTTTGCTCGGTTCCTGTCAAAATTTGCCAGAAAACGCGAGCGAAATAGAGTTCGCCCTAGCTCAACTAACCCGACAGGATACGCCCCAGTTAAACTCATTCCGGAACCGGTTCGGATTTCTGAATGGAGTCATTATGGATTCCAAATGAAATGCAACAACCGATTCCGACTCAGAATCGGTTGTTTCATTTGATTTGGAATCCATAATGACTCCATTCAGGATTCCGAATCAAATTCCGAATGGTTTGACCGGGGCGCAGAAATCTGACAGGGCTGCCAAGCCAAGACTTACAGAAATCTAGCAGAGCGGTCTCTGCCAGAAAATTTGCTCACTGGGTGGGACCCAGTTAAACCCATTCCAGAACCGGTTCGGATTTCTTAATGGAGTCAGTATGGATTCCAACTCAAATGCAACAACCGATTCCGACTCAATCGGTTTCAAAATCGGTTGTTGCATTTGAGTTGGAATCCATGCTGACTCCATTCAGGATTGCGAATCAAATTCCGAATGGTTTGACCGGGCAGAACTGCCAGCCCGACCTGCCAGACATTTCATTTCGCTACCGGTTATCTGAGGAAATTCTGCCAGACACGTCCGAGTGGGCAGTGACACAATCGATTCTAATTAGAATCGGTTATATCATTGGAGTCGGACCGGAATACTACCTAGAACCAGTCAGCATTACTGTACTGGGCAATTTCTCCAGGTACAAGAACAAAACTATTATTTTGGGATGGTTCGGTTTAGTGTATACTGTATAGTGTTTGTCCACGTGTCGAAATAGCAAAATAATCGAACTTTATCCGGTGTTGTGAAAAATTAAAAGACCAGAAAATGAGCTCTCTCTCATCTGCAGTAAGTGATAAAGTTGCCGATATGTCTGCAATGTCTATTGCACAAGCTTTACCGCCGGCACAACAACCTCCGATCGTACCTCCTTCACAATATAATCCATTCGCCGGATTTGATCCGCATGCTGGAACAAATTGGCTCTATCCGATTGATTTCACAAGTCCGGAATACCTACCCTTGATTACAGAAAAAACGCTATACCACAACTCACTGGCTATCCTACCAAACAAATTCGAGAAGACATTTGTTACAGCGGTAGCTATGTACAATGTGTACCGTTGGTATCCTCTCGGGAAGGTAGTATTTATCGCACCAAAGCGGAATTTGGTGTCCGATCAAATGTCCGCTTGTGAGCGGCTGATGAAGTTTCAGTCCGCCGACGTAGTAGAAATGGTCATGAAGCCACACGATCGGCCACGTTTCTGGATGAGCAAGCGGGTGTTCTTTATTAGCTCGTATATGATGCTATGCGATGTAAACCGGGCTGCCGAGGAGCGGATGATGATGGATAGGGTTAAGTTAGTAGTCATTGATGAGCCACAAGCAGAGAATCGACTGCACACGAAAATACTGCAAAAATTAGCAGAGTTTAATCAGAATTTTAGGATTTTATGCGTGTCGACGACGTCTAGTAAAACTGTGGACGCTGGACTACTAAAACAGTGGTTTATTTCGAACATCGAGTTGCAGTGGGGTAACCCACAAGAGACACCAGAGGATTGGTTAATGAACAAGAAAGAAATCAGTAATATTTCGACACCAATTAATCCCTCACTATCAGCACTGCTGGCGGAGCTCCGTGATTTGGGGCAAAGGTATACTAAAAACTTGCACGTTTCAAAGACTATTTGCAAGGCTGAATTTGAGTCAGTTGAGATTGAGCAAATTAAACAAGAACGAAGCAAATACGAACTGGGAATCCTTACTGGAGTAATGCGAAAGAATCATCATGACATCATGCTGAATTTTCATCTGGCAGAAAAGATTATTGTCGGATATCGCACATTGCAGCGCGATGGGATTGTATCTTTGTTGGAATATTTTACCAGACAAAACGATGTCTTGTTGCAAAATGACCAAAAGCTTGTAGATTTTCTGCACAAATTGCAACAAGGAGCGTACAATACGCCCCATCCAAAATTCCGTACATTGGAAAACTTTCTACGGGAATTTTTTCAGGTGAGTTCGATTGCTTATTATACCTACCTGTGATAAATTTAAACGTTTTTTGTAGAGACGTTCTGATGCAAAAGTACTGATTGTTGTTGAGCATTTGGATGTAGCTCTTGTCATCAATAAATGCCTTCAAGTGATCCCTGAATGCAAACACAAAGTATTGATCGGTAAGTTTGCGTCCTTAAACTAAGCGTTAGACCTTCAAAAAGAAAATTTCCTCCTTCTAGACGCCAACTACGCTCAAGACATTGATATGTACTGCAAAAGTCAATTGAACGTTCTTATTGTAACGATTTCTATTGAACCGGCTATCGACATTGGAGAAACGGATTTGATTATACTTTTCAACATGACCGATAACCCACGTAAGTTTCTGGCACACATCGCACGCACTCGCGGAAAAAAGCATGGGGCCATCGTTATTTTGACTACGGAGGGAGCTGAACAACAGGAAGTGGATGAAGTTATCCATACTCGTCGTTCGTATCACTTCGAAAATCGTAATATTCTCCCAATAGGAGTAGATCTTTCGAACATGATGATGCAAACTTCACCGTTACTAATTCCACCTGGGTTTCAGCCAAAAGGAAGGCAAATTTTCTTCAACGTTCCACCCTCGACTGATCCGTCATCGCAGGAATTCAAAGCAACGGTAGAAGATCCTGCATATTTTCAACTGGGGATGGACCAGAAAATTTCGCCGCAAGCCGGGGATAAGCGAAAAATTGTTGAGGTATTTTCCGATAAACCGGCTGCCTACGATGCGGTCAATGGACAGACGTACTATGAGGTAGTTCCGATAAAGCAACAGCAGCTAGAGTTACCACTGCAGAGGAATGATTGCTAAACGCGTGAAATACGTCTCATCTGGTTGAAGTGGGCAGCTTGTAAGATAAGTTCGTATTTCTTGTTTTTGTTTTAACCATATTTTGATGTTTTTATGTTAAGTCTATTTGATAACCAGTAATATTTTAACACCAGGAAGGTGTTTTAATAAAATCGACTACTAGAATGATTAAAAAAGGGTCATTGTGGGTGTGTACGAGCAAAATTGTAGAATATTATAAAAAGACAAAAATCCAAGGCAGTATCCAGGGTTTGTTTGAACCCTGTTTTTCTTGAGAAGTGAGGTTTTCGTTGTGGGTGAATGGAGAACAGTGAGTCTAGTTAGGTATGCAAACTAGGCTCGATGGAACTATCCAAGTATTCTCAACCGCTGTTCGGTAGTTTTCACGCCGCCACCCGCGTTATGGCTTGGTAAGGCCAAACTGGTGTCGAAGGGGGTCAATAAAGGTTGCCTGGTGTATTCTTGATGGTCGCATTAGTTCTGTGGCCCTTTTCTCTTGTGAACTAGGAATAACCGTGCGATATATCGTCAACGTGGATTTGATGAATAGCAACAACTTTATTCAAAATATCGTTCAAATACTACAGTTAGTAAACTCACAGAGATCAGACATATAAGCTAGAACAAACTTTCCCGAAAACCTGTGTAAACATTTAAATGAAAATACGTTGATAATCACTGTTGCATACAGGTTTGCATGCGTGAGTTACCAGTGTATCCAAGTTACTACAAGTTGCTACAAGTCCCGTGTAGCGATTGCGAAGGGCTGACCAGTGACAAGTTGCTACTTGCTGTTGTCATTTCAAAGCGACAGGTTAATTTCTTACACAAGTTGAAAACTTGTATGTCAGTTCTCAGTGCAGTGGTAAACTTAAACTTGTGTCAGCAGCAGTGGCGTAGTAAGAAAATTTTTCGGGGGGGGATATGAATTTTTTTTGTATATATATGAAAAAATGTTCAAAAACATTCTGAGCAGGAAAAAATGTTCAAAAACCAACAACTCAGGGAACTGGTTTGGGCAGTCAATGTAGGAAAGCTAGCTGTTGGTATAGAATAAATGCTCTTCCCCTACGAGGACAATCTGGGCGGCAAACTTCAGACATTCTAATTTACTGAGCCCTTCAGTTCCCTTGTGCCATTCAGTAGCACTTCCTCATTGAGCTTCCGACTTGTTCGCGAACTACTCGGTCTAGTCCCCGACGATAGATTTAGCCTACTCCCACGAAAAGTTCCCCGGCGAGAGAAGTTCGAGCCAACCAGCCAGGTGCTGCGGTCAGTTCGGCGATTCCGGTAGAGTAGGGCATCCGGTTTGCTGGAGCCCCGGCGCGACTGGTGGTGTGTCGTCGCGGTCTACACGGTCTCGTTCCCGGCGGTGAATCTGACTGTAAGCTGACGGAGAGGTCTCAGACAAAAGAAGTTCTCCCGATACCGATTCTTGTTTGGTTTCAGTACCACAACTTCTTGAGCCCTTTGACTCCGTAACCGGTGCCATTTAGCACCTCAACTCCTTTAAGCCATTTAGTTCTCTTCTTGGGCCATTTAGCACTACTTCCTTGATGGTCCATTCAGTCCTCGACTTGTTCGCGAACAACTCGGTCTAGTCCCCGACGATGGACCTGACCTACTCCGACAGAGAATTCCCCGGCGAGAGAAGTTCTCCCAAGATCGAGCTAATCAGCTAGGTGCCGAGGTCAGTTCGACGATTCTGGTGAAGCAGGGTATCCGATGCACTGGTGCGCCGATGACCCACGAATAGTGGTGTCTCGTCGCTGTCTACTCAGTCTAGTCCCCAGCGGTGAATCTAGCTTACGCTAACGGAGAGTTCCCTGTCGAAAAAAGTTTTCCCAATATCGATTCTTCTTTGGTTTTCGCTATTTTTCTATCGGAACAATCGGTGGGGTGCCGTGGTCGGTCTGGCGAATCCGCATGGAGCATGACGTCCGGTTCGCTGGCGTTTCGACGACTCATACTCGCCGCTCTGTTGCAGTCTATTCAACTAGTCCTCGGCGGTGGATCTAGCTTATACCTGCGGAGAGTTCCCTGGCGGTGATTGCTCTCCCGAAACCGTTGTTCGATGTCCATTCCGCTGTAAGACGGTCATGATCTACATCAGCGGTTCTCAACCTTTTTCGTACCACGGACCCCTTAGATATCACACGGGGTTGCTGCGGACCCCCACAGATAAACATCAATTTTATATGCTATGAATATGTTATTTTCAATTTGTTAGGAAACAAGATTTGAAATTTCAATATGCACTCGGAAAATATATTTTTCTTCGCGGACTGCCAGCAATGACTTCGCGGCCCCCTAGAGGCCCGCGGACCCCAGGTTGAGAATCACTGATCTACACCATATCTCTGTTTACTGCGTTCCACGTCTCTACGTCGTTTGTCATTCAGTAGGCTACATTATCCGGGTTGATGTCCGGTCCTCCCGTTTTAAGTAGCACCCTGCACTTCACTTCAAACCTCGGACATTCAAAGACTTCAAACCTCGGACATTCAAAGACACTCCAGGCACAGTGTTGACGTTGCGTACCCACACCGATGAAGATACTCCTTAAGCAACCGTGGCTCGGTAGCTGTTTCAGGTGGAAGGTCATCTCTCCGTGCTTTCTATTGACCCACGTCGACAGGTTTGGATGAGCCGGTAGGTCCACTTTCCTTTCTCCGTATTATCCCATTCCTGCTGCTGCGTCACCATCGAAGCGATTCTCATCATCTTCCTCACGTTTCTGACGTTTCATTGATTGTAGCACTTGATATCCTCCGTCAGGGTAATGCAGATGGGGATCATCTCGGCGTCAAGGCATACTGCCTGCGGTACGTAATCGCAACTCGTACGACCAGCAGTCGAAGCGTCCTGTTCAGCTTTTCGCGGTTTCACTTGGTTTTCAGCGCCGCACCCCAAGCAGGAGCCCCATATCGCAGTATCGATGACGAAACACTAGATAAAGACCCGACATTTCGCATGTGTAATCAACGTGGTTGTTAAAGCTCAATCAGTCGTCGATTATCACTCCCATTTGCTTCAGTGCACGCTTCGATGCATTCACAAGCCCTTCGATGGTGATCTGTATCCGCTGAACCGCTTTGCAGTTGCTGTGCAACAACAAATCCGTCTTGTAGTGCGCTATTTGCAGCTTGACCCATTCATTCAGCTCTCGATAGCATCTATTGTCTCCGTCACCGACACCTCTATTTCTTCAAGTGTCTCACCGTTAGTGACACATTGTCCACGAAACCAACGATTTTCACTTTCCTGGGCAGCCGCAGTGTTAAGACCCCACACTGATAGAATATATTCGTAAATCGCTAGGAATTAATTTCGTACAAACAACTTTCATAAAAAATACGAATTTTTCGTACATATGATGAACCGTTCGTAGTTCTATCGAAACACTTATTTTTTATTACAAGTTTTTCGTGAAAACCACGAAATGACTTTCGTTAGCTTATTACGAAACAGCTTCATGCAGCAAACGAGTCGTTCGCTGTTATATACGAATATCTTTATAATATTTACGAGCACCATTCGTCAAACCGTCCATGCCAAAAGAGCAATATGGAGCCATTGTTGCTATTCGTCAGATAATTGTTGTTGTCTGATTATTTAGTAGTCGTATCCGTGTCCGTCGGTTGCAGGAAGATTTCCTGAAGCTCTTTCGCTTCCAGTTGATTCAGAATCTAGAGCAGTACAGAATCAGTTGAGCCGTCGCGAACTGCTCGTTGATTTTGTATGAATAATTTTGAGTTTTTCTCTGCCGGAGCAATATCGGTGCTGTCAAACATCGATCCTAAAAGATCGTTTCGTTTCTTTCACGAAAAATAATGTCGATAACTTTCGGGCAATGTAAATTAAATAAGTAAAATTTACGAAAACTTTCGTTCATCAATCAATCGGCCATTTCTTCGTATCACAATAAAATCGATTTGGCCACATCGATTTTTTTAAATAAAAAAAAAACATCGATCCCAAAAGATCGACTGAAAACAATAAGAGGCTAATAAATACGAAAACTTTTCTAAGATAAACGAAAAGATTTTGTGCGACCAAAGAAGTCGTTCGTAATATATACAAACGTTTATTAAAATAAACAAAACATTTCATTTCATTCACGAAAAATAATGTCGTTATCAACGATAACATTCGTGCAGTGTACATTAAATGTGTAAAATTTACGAAAACTTTCGTTCACCATACGGCTATTCTTGTTCATGAAATGAACGAAACTTACTATTTACAATGTACGAAAATACTTCGTTGCAGAAAACGACGAATGAATTCGTGCATTGCATGATTCATTATATTCACAAATTTATATTATCAGTGTATCGTACATCCCATTCCAAAGTGTTGGACAGAGAATGGAGCCCTGAGTAACGCACGCTGCGACTCGCAGTGCCTTCTGTCCATTTTTTCGTCTGGTACATGAAGAACTACTTCCAGTACTCTGGAAGTAGTTCTTCATGATCTGGCTCATTCTTTTATGTCACGCTGCAGCATTGGTTTATTCGAGGCTGGATGGCCCGGTGACTTCCCTGACTTTGGCAGCAACATCAGTTTCTGCACCTTCCTCATTTCGGGGATTACCACTTCAGCAGTAGTATACTGAACATGTCCGGATATGCCAGGATCGCAGCTTTCAGCGCCACGGTTGGTATTCCATCCGGACCGAGGGTTTGCTTTGATTTTAGTCACATCGACGCGTCTTTGAGCTCGTCGTTAGTCACTTGCCACTCGACTGTGTTACCTCCGACTTCTTCGCCGTACGGTGTCGGTGATCAGTAGTTGAATCGTGATTCGGGAAGAGACCCTCAATGATTATCTTTAGCTTACCCGGGCATATTTCAGCTGGTGTCGACGGACCATCGTCTTCGTTATGACGAATCAGTACGCGTCCCCCAGGGATTGGCGTTTATTTCTCAGCACAGCTACTTATGGCAATTGGCTTGCTAAGCTTGATCTCCCGTTTTAAACCTTCTAGCTACGTCGCTTGCGCTCTTGTCTCACTCTCCGATCTTGCGCTCTGAGCCCGCCTTCTGGCTCTAAGACAAGCAGCGTGTAGCGTACTAAGTTACTCATTTAACCAGTAAGCTGCACGCCGTCTACTGCATACCCCTAGTTTTCATGACATTGTAACGTCACAAGCCGTCACAATCCTTCTTGTTAGCCGTCAGCCTATCAACGTACTTGATTCCGTTGTTCGCCGAAGTAACTCAACAAAGAGGTTTTCGTTAAAGGCTTTCGTCTTCCATTTTAGCTAGCCGCCCGTCCTTCTTCGTGCTGCAGCAGGGTTCCATTGGCCGATGCGGTAGCGAATCGCCTGGTGGTCTCTCTGGGGATACTTCTCTCACACTCTCCAGTCCATGTTCGCCGTCAGTCAAAGACTACAGAATGTGGCGAAATTTCTCTCGGTACCGATATCCGTTTCGTGAACCAATAAGCTCCCAGCTCCTCGCTTCGCCGCGATCTACTTGTTATAGTCCTCGGCGGTTGAGCTAGCCTCCACAACGTGCCGTCGGGTAGGTGTCGAGTCTGCAGCCAATTTCCACTACAAGGAAATATTTTCACAAGATAACTTTTGCAAATGAAACTTTGAGAATTTCATTTAAAATATTTGGCATATTTTTGTTTAACATATTCAATTTTTTCAAATTTCTCCAAAATATTTCGGGGGGGGTTTCGTCCCCAAAACCCCCCCCGCTACTACGCCACTGGTCAGCAGCAGTAAATACATATTATGTTGGCCCCGCCCATATGGCAGGTCCTCTCTTTTCATTCGCTTATGGCAGCTACACTAGTATAAACAATAACTTCTTCAGGTAAAGAAGGACGTTTTCATTTAATTATTTGTGTCGTTTTAGTGCGTCTGTGTATGCTTCACTCCCTTGGTCCTTTGCTTTTTGGTGTATACTTTCCGCTATTGTTAATGAGCGTGTTATAAAAGTTTATTATGCTTTAGTTTGTTTTCCCACGTTTATTATGTGGTATCTTCGCGTTGGCTGGACATGATGTCGCCTCGTGTTCGTTATTTCTATTTCCATTTGTTCTAATATCTGCATGAGACTAGGCTTCAATGGGTCATTGAATTAGTCGGCATAGCGTTTCTGAATTAGAATCGACAGACAGCCTTAGTTGAGGGAATATTTATTAAATTATATATAACGCCTTTTTCGCTTCAGATATGTAGTTGATATTCGAGTTTGTAGAACTCTTTGAGCGTCTCGTTCTGCCGGAAATTGAGCATTCGATGAAAGAGATCTCTTCTATGAGACGGTCGACAGACGGTATCGAAATGCCGGAAGAGATGAGCAGCGGTTAGTGAGTATTACAAGAGGGAATGAGACACTTACTACCATTGAAATGAAATCTGTAAGTAGCACTAACAAACATCTAGTTTCAGGAACGGGATGGCACTAGGACTGTGGCATTCGACTGGTGTGGTCCATTTTCATTGGTTCGGAAGACTTCTTGGTTGGTTGGTAGATATGTACTCCTACTTGCAAGTTGATCAATTCGTTTGGGTGGGGACATGTGGATCCTGCTAGTTGTCAACTGTTTTGACCGTGAGTATGAGGCTAGTTCAGGAAAGAAGTGCAGAACTGGCACTGGCTCTCAGAAATGAGAAGGCAGCCCTTTCGGGTCGGTGTAGTCTGTTCGAGTCTAACCAGGCGGACATTCGGTTCTAGCAAACTTTATGAGAAATAGGTAGTGGTTCTTTTTGTGAAACCCTAAAATGGTTATACGACTGTCCCCAGAAAATCATTCCTCAGAAACTAAAACATCGAAGAAAGAACCATTCTCCAGAATACCATTCCCCCGAAAGTACCAATTACCAGAAAACCTTTTTTCCCGGAAAGTATTTTTTTCCCAGAAAACCTTTACCCAGAAGTTCATACCCCAGAAAAAAAAACCATTTCCCAGAAATTGAGATGTTTTAACTGAAAATGACTTATTTATGAGTATTAGTAGCAGAGGAATCAATAATGGCATGATCTGTGATCAACTCGTATGCCCGGTTTATTCGAACATAGGAGTTGACTCCTTATTTTAAACATGGGCAGATCTTTCAATATGTATGCCAAATAGCCCTCGGAATGAAACTTGTTATCCACTCGGCTGCCCGATTTACTCAAACAGGGGATGATTCCTTCTTTCAAACTTTCTTTGAATCTGTAGTGAAATTGAAATGAATGCACAAAACGTTTAGGGAGTTTTAGCGACATTTTTTTATCTTTTCAACATTGATACTTCTGTTTTACTTTACACTGTATCACAAGTAAACCTTATAGTTATAAATTTAAATATTGACTCCCTCGGCATGATACTGTACCTTGATGTGGTCCGGGGGCTTTTCCACCAAAGCAGTATTACAGTGATTATATCACATAAACTGGGGATACAATTATTTTCTTTTTAGTTAAGCTACATTGTGATCAATTTTAGTACTTAACTTGGCGACCTTTATTATCCACTGCCATGGTCAAATAATATACAATGTGGGTTTAGGGCCCAATTCTCTCTACAGGTACCTCATTCCAAACGTACAAACGTGGCCTATGCGATAACACAAACCTGGTCACAAATACGAACCTAAGAACCTAAGCTCGCGCAATCATGAATCGGTCACGTCCGGAAGTATCCGCCCTTGATCATAGCAGCCCAAATTCATGCCTTTAGTTTGACCAATAGAAATAAAAACTAGACAAGACGTCCACGTGCGATCGCTGAAGAATACGTGAACATGCGAATGGCCACACGTTTATAAAAATAATGTGTCTACGTGAAGTTCCTTACTAGCACACGCGACAAAAACGTCCACATACAAACGCTCGAGTCCTTCGCGATCATCCACGCACGACCATTCCCACGATCTCGTAAAAAGTATAACACCCTGGTGACTAAGTGAATGGTTTAGCACTTATAAATTAACAATCCCGGTCTCGAGAGTGAACCTCCAAATGCCCGTGCTCGCGCGATCATGAGTCGGTTTCGTCCGGAATCACCTATTCTGGGCCCTAGTAGCATAAGTCCAATGCCTTCAGGTGGACCAATCAAAAATATAATGCTCATATCCACTAAACTACATAAAAATCGAATGTACACACACAAAGTCACATACACGCGACAAACAAATATAAAAATCCTTGAGCCCTTCGCGACCATCCACGCAACCTATACTCGCGCTCTTCCAGACATTATAACATCCCGGTGATAATATGAACGTCTCAGCACTTGTAATCACTCAAACGCAGTCTCAAGCGTGAACCTACAGTCCCCGCACTCGCGCATTCATGAATCGTTCGCGTCCGGAAGTCTATCCTCGATTCCAGAAGTCTAGGTCCATGCCTTAATTGAATCAATTAGCTCTATAGTTCCAGTAGGACAACTCTCGAAAAAAATCGGCATATTATTAATACTCAATAACAATACTAACTCTTCTCTTTATTTTTTTTAAATTTATTTTCGGTCTCATGCGTTATATTCTTGTGATGACCTTTTCGAGCTCATACATCCAAGAAGAGCAACATTGCTGCCAACAATGATTCTTCTCTGCCATCGGACGTCGCCAGGTTTTAGAACAATGGAGATGTATTCTCATACTCGATGGAATCAGATAAGTAGGAACGATCAACAAACTGCAAGTAGTATATTGCACATTTCTTGTTTTGAAGTATAAAATATTATTCGTATTAAAATATTATTTACAGGCTCCACACATATCTTAACACACACAAATACACAAATGCTTGACAGGTGACTGGGCCAAGTGCATTCACTTGTAGGATCTATCATTTCGATGATCGCCTCGATTCTACGAAACCAGTGCACAAGTAAACTGACATAAGCTAGTCTCATGTGGTGAATGCATGTAACCTGGAAACCCCAGACACGACAGGACGAGACGGACAGACTGGACTCGACGGGGCCTAGTTCAGAGTTTTTGGGCATTCTTCAATGCACGGTTAGTGACCTAAAAAAGAAACATTCGGCATGTTATTTTTCCTTTTATTACTGTATCTTGAGTTGGGTTCATACTGATACTCACTAGCACAGTCAATTGCCTATTCTCCCATATACACTCACATCCAAAACGCGCAAACTCCCCTAACTTTCGCGATAACACAAACCTGGTCAAAAACGCGAACTTACATTACAATTTCAATCATCCACACACACCTACGCTCGCAATTTCGCCAACATTAAAACACCCCTTTACTTAAGTGAACTTTTCAGCACCTATAACTTTACAACCGCGGTCTCAAGCATTAACCCACCACTCGCGCGATCATAGACCGGCTACGTTCGGAATTCTCTACTCTCGATCAGCCTACACCCATGCCTTCATTTGGACCGATCGGTAATGATGCTCATATTCCCCAGACAACACGCAATGTTGCTTCAGAATCTTCATCGCGACGAAGCACGGTGAATATGAATCACCTGCATTCGTCCAACATCGTTCTTCGCTGTTATATTCAACTTGCTGTTGATATTCATCCACGAATGAATCCGACTGCCAATCCGTGTTTACCCGAATGCCTTATCCATACGCTCTTGCCTTGCTACTCATCGAACGACCGAATGAACTGCACGAGGAAGCTATGAAGCGAATGACGAATAAACGAATCAGCAAACCATTCCTCACCATAGCGATGATCGCTTACAACTATTGGCGAAGATGACTTCAATTTTATCTTCGCAGAATGATGGCTCGCGAAGAAATATATTTTTATTCTGATGCGTTGTACTTTTCGGAACAAGCCAATGCGCTACTGGTTCTTCAGTACAAAACTATGGGTTAAATTAACAGCCGAATCAAGGCAATATTTGTTAAATATAGTACAATCTTAATAGAAGCCTTGTGTGTCAAGTATTCAAAGGAGATTGAACCCATGTTTGGTGATAAAACTCGGCATAAGCAAAACAAAATTCTTTTGGATGAAGTTTTGATTTTAATCTGCTCATGGTGTTATATCACAATAATTTAACCTATTGCGCATGTTTTGCTAGTATCACGACGAATTCGCTTAATCAGCACGGTTGTTTAAAAATAAATTAACTGTAGAATGAACAGTGTGTTGTAGGTGTAATATGGACAATACAAATATTACTTCTTGTTCCCCCATCGGGAAAGACTTGGCATAAAAAAAGTGCTGTAATTATTTTACTCCATATTGTCGAGATCCTTAGATACCAACAAAAAATATAAAATTGTTGAATTTCGATTTTTTAATGCATTCCCTTCTAGGGATTAGCTATAATGATTACATTGCATGTGCACATCTCACGAATTCAACCATGACTGCTAACTTTGTTAACTAGTGCTATAAAGTTAGATTGATGTTTAAGGTGAGATTTTTTGTGACGTGGTTAACATTAACAGTAGGTACCACAGTTTGATAAAAAATACATCATTTAACGCAAATTTATTAATTAGGGGTCATACACTAATTACGTAAGGACATATGGGGGGAGTGGGTGTTTCAAAATATCTTACCAATTCTCACCTGGGGGAGGGAAGGTTTGTCCTTTCTTAAGTAATATCATAAAACATGCATGAAAAATGAAATCGATAAGAAAAATATTCTTCTCATAAGAAAAGAAACTATTTCTTATTTGTGCCATGAACATTTTATATATCAAACAAAATGAGCACATACTGTACATCATGGTCATGGAAACGCAGACCTCAAATTGAAGTGTTTTGCAGCGACAAAATATGATTGTTAAATTAGTTATGGAATTTATTGTTGCCAACGTAAGGGGCGGCTTAATTGTCGATGGTTTTGGAGCAGTTACAGAAATTTCTTGACTCTTGGTGGTACATTGTTCTGATCGGGAACTGGAGTCACAATCTGCTTTACGAGTTAAGAAGTGTTGAGACCATTCGTGTTGTTAGACCAACATCCTTCTTTTCAAACTTTCGCTTCAAACCCGCAAGGTACATGAAAAATTTTCTGTCATGTGATTGTCAAAGAACTTGTTGGCTGTATAGTTCCAGAGTGTGAACTGTATTTTACTTCAAGAAAATTCGAAGATAGCTATGTCGGAACTATGCGTACGATAAGCGTTATAGTTGAAACTCCGAACAAATTCACACCAGAAGAGGTTATAAATTCTTTTGAGTTCTACATCACAAAAAATAGATTCAAAGGAAGTGGAATATAGCGAAGCAAATTATGTGGAACAAATCGGAGTTTCTAAATATCTCTTAAAATTTATTCTGAAATTTCTACTGGGCGAGATTAGGATGCAAATGAAATTTCTACAGATGATTATACACACACTTAGAAAAAATCGTATAAATTTACGTCTCCTGATCCTGACATATACGAGCATCAAAAATGACTTAGTTTTACGTTTGATTTTAATTTTACATGACATTGAATTTCGTAAATCATGTAATTTTACTCCACATATGGCGTTTGTTCTGTATGACAGTAAGTGTAATTTTATGTCATTGCGCATGGAAAATATGTTTCATGTAAAATTAAATGGAACACGGTGATGCAATTACGTCAATGATAAAATTTATAATTTTTTGGTGTGTAGTTAAATTTTGTCCTGAGTTCTCTTTTAATAATTCAATAAGTATCGTGTTCGCTATCGAATAATTTAATGAATTAACAATATGATTTAAAATTACACAAAGTAAGATAAAATCTTATGTAGGGGGAGAGGGAGTTCACCAAAATCATACGAACTCTCATCTGGGGGGAGGGCGAGGTTGAATAGTTCTAAAAAAGCCTTACGTAATTAGTGTACGGCGGCCCCGAGCAAAATATTTTCTATGATGAAAGTATTTTCCATTTCAAACATTTATAATTACCTTAAGGGATCGAAACAAGCATAAAAATATTTTAAAAAAATTAAAAACCAAAGAGAATACGTTATAGCCAAATGTAGAATCTTACACTTAGTCAAGTCTCCCCATGTTCCCCTACTCTATCGTCAGAGCAATTAAATTTTCGTACATTTTCGAAATATGCTAGAAGTACCAAGTTCCAATCAATTTTACATTTAAATTTCGCCCACTTAAAATAAACAACTTGATCAAATTTAGTAACGCAAGCTTCAAGATAATCAACACATTTCTGATCAAAATAAGTCGTTTAAAAAAAAAGCATATCGCGGAACGCATTTTCACGCTAGACATTTTGAATTTATTTATGAAACTGTTATGAACACTTTTTCATTAAAAATATTTCTGTTTAATATTCCAGTAGCACTGATTATGGCAAGCAAAGCTTATTTCCGTTCAACTTCATAGTATGTCATGACTTGTAGAACACTTGAGCGATATTGGAAAATATTGATATTTTTAACGTCCATTTCTCATATTCTCCACAAAAGAAATTTTGAAGTTTTCGAAGAAAAATTTTGCCTTTAAAAATCTGGCCTAGAGGATTGATATGTCTTGACATATTGATTCCCTAGACTCTAGTTTGTTCCGTGAAAAAATTATGAACACTTTTTATATAGGATTTTGAATGAATATTGCAACATATAAAAAAATTGTTTTGGCATTTTCAGGCCATTTTTTTTCTAAAAAGTCGTATATTCTTTATGGAAAAAACAGGTTTCACTTTCAGGCACTTTATTCGAAGATGACGAAGTTCTTATAACTTTCAAATGAAAATAGTTTAGTGGTTGGTGTCCTTAAACATCTCATGCGCTCTAAAATATTTTTAATATGTCCAGAGATTACATTTATGTTAAATAATAATTACTAAATTTATCTAAAAACGGTTTTAAAGTGTCACAGCACTGTAGAATAAAAAAAAAGTCGATTTTCAATTTATTAGTCAAAAATGGCTTTAGAATGTTAAAAATCGTGTCCCAAAACATGGAAGACGCAAACAATACATAAATATTCAGATTTTCCATTCTACCGCAATGCCTCTTATGTATATCTCGTGTGTACTGACAACTTTAACCGTGTTTTTCTCGAAGCCGCATATGTGCATTTTTTTCTGTAATGCTTTGTTGTACAACTTTATTGAAAACATGCTAAATTTTGCTGAAATTAAAACCATATTAGCTGCTATTTAAGCTAAAGAATAGTCTTTCATGGTACAAAAACTTATGTTTACCAGCAACAATTGAAGTTTTATAGCACGCTACAAGTGCAATTTAAATGTTATGAGTGGCTATAAAAGTACGATAAAACCTCAATTGATACTAGGGTATAAGACTAACCAGTTCAGTTTTGGCAAAAAGTTTAATATTTGCTAAGTTTGGTTGAAATCGAAATGCATGGATTTGTCAAAAACTTGTGGCTTGATAATACTTCTATAGATATAGAAATTATATTATATAAGAGTATTTCGTCTTACGGTTGCTATTTGTGCCAAATGGTCCTAAGAAAATCATTAAACGTAGATTCAAGGAAACTATCACCCAGTGTTGATTTCATAATTAGAAAAAAAGTTATTTGAAGTACCAATAGTCTACTATGTAGATTCATAATTGTGTTGATTCGGTTTTCGCCCGCGAGACATCCGCAGATTTACATATGTAATTGATTTGTTTTGCTTTGCTTACGCAGCTTCCCGTTTCAAATCTGATAAAAAACATCAGCAAATAATCATTATGTAATACTAATTGTTGTTTATAGCAAAAGTCATCCTATTCCGAACATAGCAAGCATTTCTGCACCACTTCAGTCATGAAGCTCTGACCCTTCCACCAATGAACAAGAAATTTGTTTTTCTTGGTCGCAATGCAGGAGGAATGAAGAACGAAGAATCCTTAGCGAAGAATGGCTAGTGGCGATTATCACCTAAGCCATTCGTGTGACGATCCGAACGATGCGTGAAGATGAACATTGCATGAATGGCTAAATTCAACAAACAACGATGCGAACAAGCAGCGAACAGCAGTCATCAGATTCGGATTTTTTGTTTGTTTGTATTATTCATTTTCGATGATTCTGTGCTTTCGTGTGACGAACGGCGCAGCGTTATTCGAGGCATGGGTGAATGACACGACGAATATCGCATCGATGATGAACGAATGAACTAGTTCGGCGAAGAATATTTGCAACATTGACAACACGTTCCTCTACCATACACTGAAAATGTCCGCGCGCGATCGTTCGAGAATACACGTGAATGTGCGAATGGCCACACGAATCTAAAATCAGATTTATGCACGCAAAGTTGGAGACACGCTTGCATTCAAATGCTCGAGCCTTTAGCGATCACACTATTACACAGTTAGTAAACGCCCACGCTAACCCAGACAGATATGCACTCCTGGACTCAAACGCTAAAAACCACACCTTCCACGCATACACCACCCAGGACTGAACATTAGATTCATACATACAAAGCAACAAGTAATCATTACAGGTATTCGTCTGGCAACCGGGGGAAGTACATCTCAAACGCAGAACTTATCATTTCAATGATGGCCTTGGATCTGCGTTGCCTGTGTTCAAGGCACCATAGCTTTGTCCGTCAGGTCAAGGATGTATGAAACCCGCTAGCCACCACCCTCGGCCCTAGCTGCCCATAAAGGGATAAAAAAAAATTAAATATTGACTCATATGTTTATCTTTATGGTACACAAATCCTTCGTGTGACAGTTTCAATCCTTTTTGTTCCACACGAACCGTCCTGGAAGCCGAAGAAGTGCTTAGCCATGATTAAGCTTTTTCTGAATACTACGATGATAGCCGGTGAAAACAACCGTATTTATAATATCCACATGATAATAGACTATTGTTTTCGGAAGTATTATCAATATCAATCTTTTGATCTCCTTACGGAGATACCTTTCAAGAACACTATTAACCGATTAGCAGAGAATGATTTTGGTAATACTACTACAATATGTGCGTAATTGGGCACCCAACTATAACTAGGTCCAGCGTAAATGGAATCATTAGTTCAAGGGGTAAAATTCTGATCGCCAAAGGAACCTTGCTCTTATGTATTGATTATGACCAAGCACATGAAAAATTTGTTCACTCGCGGGACTGTTGTTAACTTTTGATCACAAAGCAGCCGAAGCTTTGCGCTCAATCATTGACCGTCAATAACACGCAAAGCGAAAGAGGTTTTCAGTGGATCACTAGATACGCGAATTGCGAACGATTTATGAAGCTGGAACTTCTAAGAGCTTCTTCATTCTTAAACGTTTGTTACATAGCTTCGAGAAGCCCACGATGGTTTTGGTGGGTGTTAGTTTTTTATTGCTAAACTAGGTATTTAGGTAATTTGCAGCTATAATGGGGCAAATGTATCTAGAGTTGCATGCTCCATAAGTAATCAATGGGTTTTGTATCTATAGGAACCGAAATTAGCAATTGCGCCACTATTCGTCTATGTGGAGCAAGCGGTTTTGAATGCAAATGTCGCTCCCCTGGCATCCCATATGGGACATTTTCCTTAGGCCCCACTTCTGACATACCATGCGAGGCTTACTTGGGTGCTCACCGTTTTCCGTACCTTGTAAGGCTTATTTTTGTGCTCACCAGCTCAGCCGAATGTCGGTTTCGGTAAATGCAAGCAGAAATAGATAACTGATTTTGAAATTTCCTAGCACTGAACCGGCGAGACTCTTGAGGAGGTGGAGATGTTGACGGCAGAGACCCTATTGTCTGGTGAAAACCTGGATGGCTGACGTCAAGTTGCAGTTGGCTCACTACAAGACCGAGGTAGTGCTGGTCAGCAACTGTAAAAAAATCCAGCGTGTCGAGATCAGCGTCAGGGGACAATCCATCCCGTCGATGTGTGCGCTGAAGCACCTGGGTGTGATGGACGATGATCGGTTAAATTACAACAGCCATGTCGACTATATATGTGAGAAGGCTGCAAAGACAACTAACGCACTGGAAAGGATCACGGAGGAGCAAGAGGCAGCACGATACAGCTCCTGGCGGGTGTCTCAGCCTCAATACTGAGGTATGGCGAGTCAGTCTGGGCAGCTGCGCTGAACTCAAAGCTGAACCGGACGAAGTTGACAAGCACGTTTCGCCTACTAGCTGTTCACGTTGCGCGTGCGTATAGAACGATATCGTCGGAGACGGTGTGCGTAATTGCTGGGATGATTCCCATCTGCATCGCTCTGGCTAAGGACGTGTAATGCTACCAGCGGAGAAATGCACGTAATGCAAGGAGACTGGAGCGAGCGGACTCGTTGGCTAAGTCGTAGCAAGAGTGGGACAACACAGCGAAAGGAAGGTGGACCTACCGACTCATCCCAAATGTGTCTGCTTGGGTACATAGGAAACACGGAGAGGTGAACTTCCATTTGACGCAGTTTTTGTCCGGGCATGGATGCTTCCGAAAGTACTTGCATCGGTTTGGACACACTTCGTCACCACTTTGCCTGGAGTGTGTGAACTTGCAAGAGACATTGGACACTTGTTCTTCGAAGTCCTAAGGGGTATGCCTGGTGTGACAGTGGACAATATCGTCGAAAAGATGTGCCACGACAAGCATATTTGGCACGCTGCCAACTGTTACGGCTATACTCTCCGAGCTGCAGAGGAAGTGGCGAGGGGACCAACAAAGTAGCGCCATTGGTTAGAACGCTGTAAAACCACAAATCGGACTTCGGGAGAAATTTCGCCGCCGGTGAACTCTCCGACGGTGTAGGCTAGGTCCACCGCCGGTGACCAGTTGAGTAGTACGCGACATAGCACCGGGTTCGGGTCGTCGGGGCACCAGTGAACCGGACGTCAAGCTTCACCGGAATCGCCGATCCGACCGCGACACCCTACCGGGCAGCTCGTGAGTAGGCTAAATACACCGCCGGGGATTATACCGAGTAGACCGTGTCGAATAGCTAGCAGTGGATCGTTGGGGCGCCAGTGAACCGGAAGCTACGTTCGAGTAGCATGAGTTCACCATTGGGCACTATCCAAGTAGATCGTGATAAGGTCGGGAGCTGAATGACTATCGGAAACATGAGCTTAATGGCTCAAGGAATCAATCTCAAAAATGCGAGTGTGCGGAGGAAATAATGAAGTTGAATTTACATGTATGCTTTGTGTAGGACAAAGCTGTCTCATTTTCGTTTTTGCAAAGTTCTGGTGCTTTAAAAATTAGCGTCGCTGTCGCTTGATTTTGGTAAATGAAAAAAAAAACATTTTTCGACTCTATGTGTATTACTCTATGTATATTAACAGACGGCGCCGTGTCGTTACGTCCGGAAAATAATGATGCACAAAGGTGCGTCTTAACATCCGGAAGCAACAGTGCGTCAAAAGTCGTAACTTACCGGAAGAACATACTGCATTTTGGCAGATCGATTTTTCTAACTTTTTTTTTTAATTTTGTGGTTCCATCGAATCTGATGCCCGTTTGATTTCGCAGTCGTTTTTGATAATGAAAATCATATTCATTTTAAAAAGTAATTTGCCACGGAACAAAGTTGTACAATTAATCCCGATTTACAAAAATAAAATTAAAGCATTACTACCTACAATGACCTTTAACATTTGATTTTGAGCCATGTTTACCTTTATTTCACGTATGAAATGCTCAATACAAAAAAAAACCCTGTAAATGAAAATCATCAATGAATAAAAACTTCATTACGCTTTTAGCGGCTCTGTCAAGTTCAGCAATATTCGTAAACAAACGACGAAATCAATAATCTAATCCTTCTCGAACTTAGCTACAAACTCGTCAAAATCCATCCGATAGACCAGATTGTCTTCTTTTACGACATCGAAACACTGCGCTGATGAGTAAATTTGACTGGTCTTGGTCCATATCCAAAGGTACCGACTACCAAAAGTTTTTCCGAATTCCAACGTTCTTTCCGACATCTTCGATCCGGCCATACTATGCTGTGAATGGCGCACAAACAGCAGACCGCGGGGAATATAGAACCGCTTTGATTCGAGCTTGTCGCAACTTTGCACATCGCAGCCAAGCACTTTGGTTCCACTGGATAACTGGTTGATGGATACGTTGTTGAAAAAACCGTCCAAATCCATCATCGGCAGAAGTTCTTTGCAGCGAACAGGAACGGGCTTTACTGTGGTGCTATTTCTAACCGCCAGCGGTCGATTCAAAGCTTTAGCAAATTTGTTACACAAATCAAGTCGTTTGGATAACGGAAAACTTCGCACGTTCACCCCACCCAGCATGATGGCATCGATGATGTGCAGTGCATTGACAACCTTTTGTTTATTGTCCTGAAAATAAAAACATGATATTAAGAGCATACAAATTTGTGCAAGTCTTCCCACCTTGATAGAAATTTCCTCTACGATTTCTCCGTAGATAATTGTCCTTGGCGAAAGGATCAGCTGGAAGCCTTTGACCTGTTGCCACTCCTTTTCATTCTGATCGAAAAAATACACATTACCGTTACCTTTACTAAGAAATATTGTTCGAATGCTTTTGCCCTGGTTCGCAGTGACATCCACGGGAATAAAATTCCATTCAAGCGGGTTACCAAACAGCTTTGACAACGATTTTTTGGTGTTTATAGACACGTCCGGTGCGGAAAAAAGATTAATTGTTTTTGAATCGATGAATTGCAGTGCATAATCGGCAGCATACTTGATTTTATCATCTGCTATCGAAGATAGATTGGATTTGTGATCAAGCTTCCAAAGGCGCCACAATGTAGATTGGAGTAATTTCTGATCCATCGGTTCCGGTTTGTACGAGTCAGTTGTTGCAGCGATTAACTTCTTCAGTCCTTTTATCTGGCAACGAGCAAGGTAGTTGTTGGAGTTTCGGATAAAGTTCGAGAAAGGCGTGTCCTTTTCTATTACTTCTGCCGAAACAATGTGCTGAATGTCGCAACCTGAGTGCTTGTGGTCCCACAGTACCCGATTGATTGAGTAAAGATAGTCGCTGAATGTTCGATCGCAATTTAGCCGATTCTGACAAATCAAATATCGTTCGGAATTTGCGGGGCGAGAGGTTACTGGTTTCACAATGGAAATTCTAGCATAACATTTCGATAAAATGTAGACCAATCCGACACTGAACGGTGTGTATAAATCGAATACCTTCAAAATAGCGTTACCACCGGGACGAATCACACTCACTGCCAGTAACGCCAAACATAAATACAACTGCTTCGAAATAATCTCCTGGCAGTTATTCTTTACGTAAAATCCTCCGTCGCAAATCACCAAGTGTGCACCAAGATTATCCGTCTGTTGCGTAACGTAATCAATAAAATCTCGGATGTTGTCGGGATCGAATATATTTCCATTATCGTTATGCCCATAAAATGAATCCAATGTTTCCGGAGCGCCAACTCGAAACATTTCCGGCTGAAATTCATAGTCGCCTTTAGTGGTAAACCCGAAACCTTTCGCATTCCAGCCTCCATTGCGCCATAGAATATATTCACTGCAACCACCCGGTCCGCCGAAAATATCGACAAAATACAACAGTTCTTTCTCCGAATCACTACCATCTGACAGTTGACACAGACCCCAATCGAACATAGCATCCAAGTTGGCTATTTTAATCGCTGCCCGGGTCATAAACTCTCCTTTACTAACCTCAAACGGGTTACTCATGAGTCGCGACTTGCGAATCTGCTGCACATTTACTTCATCCAGTGAAGATTTTAGTTGTAAAATGTTATCCAGAAGTGCTGCTTCACAAAAGTTTGTTTCATCCGCAATTGTATTCTTCCGGTGCCCTATTTGGATCCAGGTGTCGGGTTCGATTACCACCTTCGAGGTGGAACGATCGTATTCCAACTGATAAATTTGGGACTGTGCTTCTGCAACGCGAGCATTAATTTGCTCCGCAGTTTGCTTTGCAGGCGGCTGAAATCGTAAATTTTAGAGCTTTAACACTCTCATATTAAACAATAACTTACCATATTGAATAATTATTAGTATTTTCTGAAAAGCACGAGTTGAGGCGAATGCACACAAATAACTTTTGAGAGATTGTCAAATAAGGTAAGCTGAATGGATTCTGCATGGATTCCAACACAGATGCCTAACTGAGAAGCCCAAAATTGTATCACAATCGTTCAACATAGGTCCAACGATGCACATCTGTCGAACGGTCGTTCAACGAACGTTATTCATTGGACGATTTTGAAACCACCCAGTTAAGATCAGCCGGAAATGAACAAGAATTCTGGCTGGTTCCAGTTCGTATTCCGGCTCCAGTGACATAACCGATTCTAACTAGAATTCCAGTTTATATCCGGTTGAACTTTACTGGGCACCTGATCAAAGCATTCGGAATCGTGAATGGAATCCAGCTCAAATGCGACCACCGATTGAGTCGGAATCGGTTGTTGGATTTGAGTTGGAGTTCATACTGATTGCATTCATGATTCCGAACCAGTTCCGGAATGGGTTTAACTGGGGAACGGTTGGTTTCTAAACAGGTAACCCTCTATCAAATACAAATATGTAATTTGTATTTGCCTCTACCCTCTAAGAACGGTTGGTTTCAAAATCGTCCAATGAAGGACGTTCGTTGGACCAATTTGGACAACGTACAAATAACCGTTCAACAAACGTCCATCGTTGGACCAGTGTTGAACGATTTTGAAACAATTTTTTGGACGTCTCAGTGGGTAAGAACGGTTGGTTTCAAAATCGTCCAATGAAGGACGTTCGTTGGACCAACGTAGGATGACATCCAAATAACCGTTCAACCGACATCCATCGTTGGACCCGTGTTGAACGATTTTGAAACCATTTTTTGGACTTCTCCGTGGGGTTTTTAGTGGCTGAGTTCGACTGAATTGACAGCAGTTATACCTCTACCCATTGAGACGTCCAAAAAATTGTTTCAAAATCGTTCAACACGGGTCCAACAATGGACGTTTGTTGAACGGTTATTTGGACGTTGTCCAAATTGGTCCAACGAACGTCCTTCATTGGACGATTTTGAAACCAACCGTTCTTAGAGGGCAGTTAAACTCATTCCGGAACCGGTTCGGATTTCTGAATGGACCCACTGAGACGTCCAAAAAATTGTTTCAAAATCGTTCAACACGGGTCCAACGATTGACGTTCGTTGAACGGTTATTTGGACGATGTCCAAATTGGTCCAACGAACGTCCTTCATTGGCCGATTTTGAAACCAACCGTTCTTAGAGGGGAGTCATTATGGATTCCAAATCAAATGCAACAACCGATTCCGACTCAGAATCGGTTGTTGCATTTGATTTGGAATCCATACTGACTCCATTCAGGATTCCGAATCAAATTCCGAATGGTTTGACCGGGAACGAACGTCGTTCATTGGACGATTTTGAAACTAACCGTTCTTAGAGGGTACCCAGTAAAGCTCAGCCGGAAATGAACTGGAATTCTGATTGGTTCCAGTTCGTATTCCGGCTCCAGTGACACAACCGATTCTAACTAGAATCGGTTGTGTCACTAGAGCCGGAATACGAACTGGAACCAGCCAGAATTCCGGTTCATTTCCGGCTGAGTTTAACTGGGTACCCATTTAAACTAGAGCACTCTAGTTAGAGTGTGGCCAAGAGGCCATGACGTATCCAAACGAACATGAAATTTGACGTATTTACAATAGAAATACGTCAGATTTCTGCTCGTTTGGATACGTCAAACGCGTCTTGGCCGCACTCTAACTAGAGTGCTCTAATTTAAACCATTCAAGAGCCGGTTCGATCTTCTGAGTGGATTCAGTATGAATTCCAGCTCAAATGCATCAACCGATTGAGTCGGAATCGGTTGTTTTCTTTGAGCCATATTCCACATAGAATCCATTCAGGATTTCGAGCCGGTTCCGGAATGGATTTGACGTATAGTTGGGATTACAGACACTTTATACACAGACCCGGTCAAACCATTCGGAATCCTGAATGGAGTCAGTATGGATACCAAATCAAATGCAACAACCGATTCTGAAACTGATTGAGTCAGAATCGGTTGTTGCATTTGATTTGGAATCCATATAATGACTCCATTCAGAAATCCGAACCGGTTCCGGAATGAGTTTAACTGGCAGAGATACCAGGTACTTTTTTCAAATGTCTGCAATAATAATTTTAAAAGTCTGGGAAGAACAAAAAATGTCAGGAAAACTAGTGTAACCAAAAGCCTTTATATTCAAAAATCTGTAAATATCTGCAACCAAACTAAAAAATCTGCAAATATCTGCAACCAAACTAAAAAATCTGCAAATATCTGCGTCATTTAAAAAAATCTGCAGCTTAAATTAAAAGTCTGCGAATTTGCAGACTTGTCTGCAAATCTGGCATCTCTGATAACTGGGGACTAGCGAAGTGTCAAAGATTGCAGCCAAACGGACTGTCAAAAAGTGCAGCCAAACGAGCATGATGGTTTTGAGAGGAGAAGTACAAGACGAAGCCCATGCAAAGCTTATGGGAGCTTCCGTGATGCCAGTTTACATTCATGGTTGCTAGTTTTACTGTTTTTCTCCCCGCTAGTCTGTTATACAAAGTGTATGTAGTTGGGATATCTTAATGTTGCGGCGCTTTATCGTATATTCATTCAAATGTTTACACACGGAGAAAACAAAAATAAATCTGTATGCCAGAATGGCGCTTTAAAATATTTGGCTCTAAAATGTACTAGAATTGTCAAATGTCGGTCTATTGTTGAAGAAACTATCTGACATTTGATTAATGTTCATTGAAAATTGAAAAAAATCGCCTGCGTCTGCGCAAAATTTTTGACACATTGAGATATTTGACGTTTAAGATACGCACACCGCGATCTCGCATTTTCATACTACCGCCCTCCCCTTAAGCCCAGAAGTGGTTTGTTTTCCTCCCAATTCTCCGTGTAAACGATTTGTTTTCCTCCCAATTCAAACGTCAAAATGGCACAATAAACGGAAACGAAAAACTACCTAAAATTGAGTTCCTTTGACTCAATCTCGTGGTTTCGTGGGGGAACTTAAAATTAGGTAAAGGTGTTGAAGGTAGTTTCCATTTAACCACGGCAAAAATTATAGCTCATTGATAGGTTGTTTATACTCAAATTTAAGTTGAATTTACCTAATTTCGAGTATACCCCAAACAACTCAAAAGTACCTTCCTCCACGGAAGACCTCGATTGAGTCGAATCTCTCGTTCTGTTTTTGACAACACTAATAAGTGCGAAAGCGACGCACAACTCAAAAGTAAGTTAAAAAAATTTATTCTGGAGGTTGTTTTATTTAACCGTGTACCAACGCAACTGGATAAGTCTACCCAGTTAAGCTCAGCCGGAAATGAACTGGAATTCTGGCTGGTTCCAGTTCGTATTCCGGCTCCAGTGACACAACCGATTCTAGTTAGAATCGGTTGTGTCACTGGAGCCCGTGTATGAACTGGAACCAGCCAGAATTCCAGTTCATTTCCGGTTGAACTTTACTGGGTATATGTGGTACCGACGTTAACCCAGTAAAATATAGTAGGAAATGAGCCAGACCTCTGGCTGGGTCTAGTTAGTATTCCGGCTCTAGTGACACAACCGATTTTAGTTGGAATCGGTTGTGTCGCGAGCCTGAATATCATCAGGAACCTGCCAGAATTCCGGTTGATTTTCCATCTGAACTTTACTGGGAAATAGTCAATTGACGTAACAGAATTTTTGGATTTAACAATTAAACATGGCATCACTGGACTAGATGCTTTCGTGTGTCACATTCATTTTGTATTTAAATTTAATGCAATGTCTACCTAGTTATCTTCGAGGGAGATAATTATGTCTACCTTACCAATAATTTAAAGTGCAGTTTTGTTAAGAAAAGCAGTACATTAATTAGCTTTCTAGTTGAATTCACATCACGCGAAAATTAAAGCTGCTTCAAGGAAAAAAATATCCCTCCACTGGTAAGGTAACGTAATAGTGTTAGTAGCAGGAACTGCTGAAATGGATTACGACGATTCAACTTCGAAAGCTAAAGGCCGTGGCCGGGGCCGCGGTTCTCGTGGAGGATCACGAGGACGAGGACGTGGTCGCGGACGAGGTCGTGGTAAAAAGGCATCCCGTGTTATTTCGTCCGATGAGGAAGAAGATGTGGGATCGCCGGAGCCGATCGACAAAGAAATCGAAGAACCGGCAGCTGTAGCTTCGCCAACCAAAGGAGGACAGGATACAGATCAACCTGTTCCGGAGCCTATTTTTGGAAAAGGATTGCTGATTGAGGAATCTTCGCCTGGTGCGACCGTTGGTACTGTACCTATTGTAATCGACATGGAAGCTGATATTTCTCAGTTGGAGGCTCCGACTTTTACAACTATTTCTCGTGGTCCACCGGAGCCGATGTTGAGGTTTGAATTTTTTTAAGTTGTGTGTGCGTATGTGTTATAAAACGATTATATATTGCAGGCTAGATTGGGACCACAAAGTGAACCTTATTGGAGAGAAGGTTCTCAACCCAATGATTTACATTTGCGATTTGTGCGACAAGCCAATTTTAATCTACGGCCGTATGATTCCTTGCAAGCATGTCTTCTGTTTAAAGTGCGCTCGTTCGGAAAACCTTAAAATCTGTCCTCGCTGCAAAGAAAAGGCAGTTCGTGTTGAACAAACTGGTCTTGGAACCGTATTCATGTGTACTCATGGAGGAACTCGCTATGGTAGTACTGGTTGCCGCAGAACATATCTATCGCAGAGGGATCTACAAGCACACATCAACCATCGACATGTAACAAATCCCCCACAACCAGTTCCACCGCCCCAACAACCAGCGGCACAAGTTCTGGAAGCAAAAACTACAACAGTAGGCAAGTCTCCGGTAAGGAAAAATTCTTCCGAACAGATGAGCTCTCCACGAAATACTGCTGGGGGTCAAGGTCCAATGTCAATAAATTATGTAACCAACACATACGGAACCTCTAGTACAGGTGAGAAGCTGGTACTTTAATATCTGCCAAATTTGCTAAACACATTTATTTGCAGCAAGTCAACTGATTCACAACATGTCTATAACTTCACAAACAGCTCATCTGTCGGAACGTTCGACCTATTCTCAACAATCATCTCCAAGACACGCAAACTCTTCGTCCTCTTGGGGACAACAGTCGCAATACTATCGCTAGACGCTGGTACTAGAAATGACGTACGTACGTATAAAATACACTAATAAATTGTCCACATTTTTTAATGTAAGTACTGTATGCTCAATTACAGTAATATAAACAAACATCTTTTAGTAATTGTAATTTGTTTTATTGGTTACAAATATCTGCACATTTGAGTTCTAAAAATATATCAACAGGTACGAAAGAGAAAAATACCCTTGCAATTTATACATATTGCATATAGAACATAAATACCTACGGTTAGTCCTAAACGTTTATAGCAACAAACAAATTTGGTCTAAAATCGATTCCACGTCCGCCCCACAGTCGTTGCTGGTAAGCAAGTCCCAGTCGACCATATCGTCGAGATCGCACTCGGACTGTACATCATCTACCCCTTTCTGGAAAAGCCACCCGCGTTCTAATCTCGTTTGCTCATTGGCCTCAATTCGAACAGTCTTCACTTTACTACCGAACACCTCCTTGAAGTATCTAATATCGCTTTTTCTTCGTACGTCACTGACGATACAAATTTCCCTGTTCGCTGCAATGAGAGCTTCTCGACAAAATATTCCGTAATCCTCAGCTCGACGTTGATCGCTCCATTCAATCATCTCCTTGCGAAATTTCTCTTTGTACGGTGCATCGCTAAGTAGCTCTCGCAAATCTAAACCCAGTTTGTTAGCCCAACTTCGTTTAATCGGTTCTGAAATACGGATAATTTGTGCTCGTTCGTGGGTCAACCTGTTGATATTGGATGCCACGTTTAAAATAATTTTCATTGAAATCTAGAGAAAGTAGCACGCCAGCTTACCTCTGAAGTAACCGTTCCGTTATAAAATCTTTACCACTTTTTCGTTTGCCGGAGAACAGAAGAACAATTTGTGGGTTACTTGGACTTGTACTAGTCATTATTGCTGGGGCAGTCGGGTGCTAATCGGTCCCTCGCTCAATTCCTGTTTGCTCGCTTACCACGGCTGATCAGCTGCTCACTTGACGCTTGTTTTCATTTTCCCGTGTACGCGAACCTCGAGCTCGAGTGCCTCGAATGCACGAAGTAATGGAAAGGTTGGAACATTTTTATCATTTTTGACTGTGTTGGTTTCTTTTGGCGATTCTACATTGAAAACGCCCAGTGAAACCCATTCCGGAACTGGTTCGGATTTCTGAATGGAGTCAGTATGGATTCCAGCTCAAATGCAACAACCGATTCCGACTCAATCGGTTTCAGAATCGGTTGTTCCCACCCTCTAAGAACGGTTGGTTTCAAAATCGTCCAATGAAGGACGTTCGTTGGACCAATTTGGACACCGTCCAAATAACCGTTCAACAAACGTCCATCGTTGGACCCGTGTTGAACGATTTTGAAACAATTGTTTGGACGTCTTAGTGAGCCGTTAAACTCATTCCGGAACCGGTTCGGATTTCTGAATGAACCCACTGATCTCAGTGAGCAAATTTTCTGGCAGAGACCGCTCTGCTACATTTCTGTAAGTCTTGGTTTGGCAGCCTTGTCAGATTTTTGCGCGTATCCTCCCACTGAGAAGTCCAAAAAATTGTTTCAAAATCGTTCAACACGGGTCCAACGATGGACGTTCGTTGAACGGTTATTTGGACGTTGTCCAAATTGGTCCAACGAACGTCCTTCATTGGACGATTTTGAAACCAACCGTTCTTAGAGGGCTGTCGGGTTAGTTGAGCTAGGGCGAACTCGGTTTCGCTCGCGTTTTCTGGCAAATTTTGACAGGAACCGAGCAAAACCCTGGCATAACTCGGACATAAACTGTGCAAAGATTCTGGCAGTTCCTACCTGGTAGAATTTAGCACGAATCGAGCAAAACATCTGACAAAGATGTGGCAGGAAGCGTGCAGAGATCTTGGCCGTACATTTTTGGCTCGATTCTGGATAAAAGTGAGCAGCATCGGTTGGTTTAACCGCTTCTGTCAGAAACGGTTGTTGCATTTGAGCGAATTCGTTGCCAGAATTCTCGCACAAATCGCGCAAAATGCTCGCAGAAACTCTGCCAGCATCAATTTCGCTGTGCTCAACTTTTGCTAACTTTCTGCTTGCCACGCTGACCGGGATGGCGATTTCGCTTGAACCTGCCCAGTAAAGTTCAGCCGGAAATGAACTGGAATTCTGGCTGGTTCCAGTTCGTACACCGGCTCCAGTGACACAACCGATTCTAGTTAGAATCGGTTGTGTCACTGGAGCCGGAATACGAACTGTAACCAGCCAGAATTCCAGTTCATTTCCGGCTGAGCTTAACTGGGTGAAACTGAGACAGGTTCTAACCCCAACCGCTGTCAGTTCATACATTTTGACAGCAGTTGGGGTTATCAGGAATCAGAATATATTGGCTCAAATGGCACGTTCCCCGTACATAGTCGGGGATTTGTGCCTTGCCGTGTGTTTTCATCATTTCCTGAGTGGAAGGAAAGGACAAGGAGGTGTGGGGAAGTAGACTTGGAAGGGTGGGAAAAACAGCACAAAACAAAAAATAAACAACAGGTAAATTAAACTCACAAGTAGTTCAACTTGCCTGCGAATAAGCCTAAAGCTCTTTACCACATTGGATAAGAAACTTTAGTATGTCTCTGAGTTTCAGTCGACCAAACATGGTTTCGTCTATATAAGGACGGCTGAAGACTCGTAATCGCAATTGCGCTAGCGCTGGGCAGTTGCATATCAGATGATATGAAGTTCCGTAGTCGGATTCACAAAGATCACATGAAAAAGACTCAGCGCGCTGAATAGTTGCCATGTGATAATTGAGTTTGCAGTGGCCGGTTTAAGCCCTGGTCAGCATGCCGCAGTGGAGCTTCGAAAAATGTAAGAGATTTTTCGAAACCACTGGGCATGGTTGTTCTAGAAACGCCTTTGTTTGGCGACACGTTTGTAGATTTCTCCAATAATTGCGGTGCTCGGACGAAGCCCAGGACCGTATTTTTTCCCTTATCCAACTTGTCGAAATTGGCAGCGCGGGCTCAGGACCAATGAAGTCAATCGCTGAACCTGCCCTGGCCAATTCGTCAGCCCATTCATTTCCAGTAATACCGCAATGTCCGGGCACCCAGACAAGGTAGATAGTGTTGACAATGCTTAGTTCTTCGATTTGGGTTCGACACGCGATCACTAGCTTGGACCGGGATTTGTCTGAGCTAAGGGCCTTGATTGCAGCCTGACTATCGGAGCAGAAGTTTATAACTCTGCCGGACAAACTCAGTTGAAGGGCCGATTGCACCCCGCACATAATCGCAAAGATTTCTGCTTGGAATACAGTACAGTATCTACCTAGTGAGTGAGATTGTTCCAGTCTCATTTCACGACAGTAGACACCAGCACCAGCACGTCCCTCCATCAGAGAACCGTCAGTGTAACAAACCACTTGCGTTTGTTGTTGTCTTTCCATAAAGCCAGACAACCACTCCTCTCGAGAGGGAATCTTAACATGGAATGTCCTGTAAGGAAAACTACAAGTGAGTGTAATATCGCTGGGAGCAAGAATATCTTCACCCCATGTAACCATTTGTGACCACAATCGTGTATGACTGGTAGCAAGATCAACATGATTACTGTTCCAAAGCCCAGTAACCTGCAGTCTGTATGCACATGATAGTGCTTCTTGTTTTAAGTGTATGTGTAATGGTTTGATATTTAGAAGTGCCTCAAGAGCAGCAGTCGGAGTCGTGGTGAAAGCACCAGTCAACGCCATGAGCGCCATTCTTTGCAGATGGTTTAGCTTTGACTGGACTGTCACCACCTCTCCCCTCTGCCACCACACAAGGCATCCGTATGACAGTATTGGACGTACAATTGTCGTGTAAATCCAATAGATGTATTTAGGTTTGAGACCCCAGGTCTTTCCAAAAGTTTGTCTGCACTGCCCGAAGGCCATGCACGCTTTCTTGACTCTGAACTCAATGTGAGCAGACCAATTCATTTTGGAATCCAATATGACTCCAACGTATTTGACTTGATCTGCACACAGCAGCTCAGAATCAAAGAACTGCAAGGGACGAACCCCGGTTGTTATTCGCTTCTTCGTGAAAAGAACCATTGAAGTTTTGCTTGGGTTAACTGATAGTTTAACTTGTCGACACCACTGTTCGACAGCTCTTAATGCCTGTTGCATCAAGTCAAAGATTGTTCCGATGCAAAATCCAGTAATTAGTATTTGGTAATCGTCAGCAAACCCGTAGGTTGGAAATCCAAGCTCATTGAGTTTCTTCAACAAGCCGTCAGCTACTAAGTTCCATAACTCGGACATAAACTGTGCAAAGATTCTGGCAATTCCTACCTGGTAGAATTTAGCACGAATCGAGCAAAACATCTGACAAAGATGTGGCAGGAAGCGTGCAGAGATCTTGGCCGTACATTTTTGGCTCGATTCTGGATAAAAGTGAGCAGCATCGGTTGGTTTAACCGCTTCTGTCAGAAACGGTTGTTGCATTTGAGCGAATTCGTTGCCAGAATTCTCGCACAAATCGCGCAAAATGCTCGCAGAAACTCTGCCAGCATCAATTTCGCTGTGCTCAACTTTTGCTAACTTTCTGCTTGCCACGCTGACCGGGATGGCGATTTCGCTTGAACCTGCCCAGTAAAGTTCAGCCGGAAATGAACTGGAATTCTGGCTGGTTCCAGTTCGTACACCGGCTCCAGTGACACAACCGATTCTAGTTAGAATCGGTTGTGTCACTGGAGCCGGAATACGAACTGGAACCAGCCAGAATTCCAGTTCATTTCCGGCTGAGCTTAACTGGGTGAAACTGAGACAGGTTCTAACCCCAACCGCTGTCAGTTCATACATTTTGACAGCAGTTGGGGTTAGGAACTGACTCAGTTTAGCCTCAAACAAAAACCACATGAGACGTCCAAAAAATTGTTTCAAAATCGTTCAACACGGGTCCAACGATGGACGTTCGTTGAACGGTTACTTGGACGTTGTCCAAATTGGTCCAACGAACGTCCTTCATTGGACGATTTTGAAACCAACCGTTCTTAGAGGGTACCCACTGAGACGTCCAAAAAATTGTTTCAAAATCGTTCAACACGGGTCCAACGATGGCCTTTCGTTGAACGGTTACTTGTACGTTGTCTAAATTGGTCCAACGAACGTCCTTCATTGGAACGAATACAATATCGTTGTTTACGAATCGCCTTAGGTTCCATGCAATCGACACATACGATGAGTCTTGAAGTACTAGCGAGAGTTCTTCCCTTAAAAGATAGATTCTGGGATCTCTCCTCTCGTTTACTTATACGATGTGAGGTTATGAATCCACTGGTAATTGAAAATTTTGAAAGACTTGTCGAGCTTCAATCCCAAACCAGATTCATGACAGTGTATTTCAATCACATGTCACAAGAAATAAGGCCTTCTAGTTATGTTATGACATGTGTTAATATCCTAGATACTCCCGATTCCACTTTATCTTTCGACACGTCCATGCAAGAGGAAATTCGTGGAATCCCGGATCACCTGCGCTCTCTGGAGATCTCTAAAATATTCATAAGTAAATACCAACACATTGACTGCCATAAAATGTTCTTCACTGATGGGTCACGAATCAACGAGGCCACTGGCTTCGGTATTTTCAACAATAACACCTCGATATCTTTCAAGCTTGCAGAACCTGCCTCTGTTTACACAGCCGAACTAGCAGCAGTTCCCTATAGTCTGGAAATCATTGATACTTAACTTCCGAGCCATTATTTCATCCTCACAGATAGCCTCAGCACAATTAAGGCACTGCGCTCTTTGAAGCTTGATAATCACGCTCCGTTCTTTTTGAAGAAGATACGAGAACACTTAACTAAATTAACAAATAAATCTTATCAAATTACCTTAGTGTGGATTCCCGCTCATTGCTCCATACCGGGTAATGAGAGAGCGGATAATTTAGCCAAAATAGGAGCACTGGACGGTGACATCTATGAAAGACCTATTGCCAATGAATTTTATAGCGCTTCTCGTCAGAGGACGCTTACTAGTTGGCAAACATCATGGGACAATGGTGATCTGGGACGGTGGTTGCACTCAATTATCCCTAAAGTATCAACGAAGGCATGGTTCAAAGGGTTGGATGTAAGTCGAAACTTCATTCGTGTGATGTCAAGGCTCATGTCCAACCATTATACGTTGAATGCGCATCTCCGCCGTATTGGGATCGCAGAAGATAATCAATGTGCTTACGGAGAGGGTTACGAAGACATTGAACATGTTGTTTGGTCTTGCACTGAATATCGTGAAGCCAGATCCCAATTAATAGACTCCTTACGAGCCAGAAGAAAACCACCCTATGTTCTTGTTCGTGATATCCTCGCTTTACGAGATCTTACATACATGGGCCATATTTATCATTTCCTGAAAACAATAAATATTCAAATATAATTATCCCCACAACGTTCCTAGTTTTTTCCCTTGCTACCCACGAACAATTTAGATTTCTTCGCAGTTAGTTAAGTTAGATAAAACGATACAAATAAAGAAAAAAATAAACAAAGATTACAGAAAAACCAACGTTGGAAAAACTATCAATAGGTTTACAATGACATTCAAGAAAATAGAGTATAAATAAAAATATTCAAAATGATGATTATCCTCAGTGTTAGCATAAGAAAGTGAATTTTTATTATAATGTGATAGTCTTAAGAACTTTTGTAACATGTTATGTAAAAAAAACCCCGGCGTAGAAAAGCTTTTGCAAATGCCGTGTCAAATAAACGTTTTATGAAAAAAAACGTCCTTCATTGGACCATTTTGAAACCAAACGTTCTTAGAGGGAGAGACCGCTCTGCTAGATTCCTGTCAGCCTTGGTTGCCAGATTTATGCACGCATCCTATTTGACGTCATTGGACACTAACACAGTTTTAATGTTTATAGACAACATACATATACACTTAAAATCCATTACCTACCAATAGGTAATTTGAATTTGCTGTCCTTATTTCACTGCTGGAAAACGAGGGAGAGGGAATGATTTTTTTACTCAAAATTAATGGGATGAAGTTTAGTCGGTTTAGGGAATATCTCATTATTTTTAGGTTAATTTGGACTCCCTCTCGTTCGTTTTACGTTGGGGGAAGTAGGATGCACAAATTTAAGACTACCTACTGAAGCCGTAGAAAAGCCTACACGGATAAATAGAACAACCTACAGAATAAGTTCTTTTAACTTACTTTTGAGTTGTACGTCGCTTTCGCAACAGAACAGAACGAGAGACTTGACTCAGTCGAAGTCTTCCGTGGAGGAAGGTATACTTTTGAGTTTTTTGGGGTATACTCAAAATTAGCAAAATTCAACTTAAATTTGAGTATAAAAAACCTATTAACTCAGTAAAGTTCAACTGGAAATGAGCTGGAATTCTTGCTAGTTCCAGGTCGTGTTCCGGCTCCAGTGACTCAACCGATTCCATCAAGAATCGGTTGTGACACTGGAGTCGGAATACGAACTGGAGCCAGCCAGAATTCCGGTTCACTTTCGGTTGAGCTTAACTGGGAATGAGTTGTAATTTTTGCCGTAGTTAAATGGAAACTACCTTCAACACGGTTTACCTACCCAGTTAAACTCAGCCGGAAATGAACCGGAATTCTGGCTGGTTCCAGTTCGTATTCCGGCTCCAGTGACACAACCGATTCTAGTTAGAATCGGTTGTGTCACTGGAGCCCGTGTGCGAACTGGAACCAGCCAGAATTCCAGTTCAATTCCGGCTTAGCTTTACTGGGTAGTTTTATCTTCCTCCACGATACCCCGAGATTGAGTCAAAAGAACTCAATTTTAGGTAGTTTTTTGTTTGCGTTTATAGTTCTGCGGGGATATGAGCAGGAATTTTGGCTGGTTCTAGTTACTATCCCACTGAGACGTCCAAAAAATTGTTTTAAAATCGTTCAACACGGGTCCAGCTATGGACGTTTGTTGAATGGTTATTTAGACGTTGTCCAAATTGGTCCAACGAACGTCCTTCATTGGACGATTTTGAAACCAACCGTTCTTAGAGGGATTCCAGCTCCAGTGAGACAACCGATTCTAATTAGAATCGGTTGGGCTACTAGTTAAAACCAGCTAGAATTCCGGCTCATTATCCGGCTTGACTTATTAAGTGAGTGCCGACGTTGACGTCAATATAGATTTGCTTTTGGCAACCCTGCCGGGAAGCTGTCAGAGTGCTACCACGGTCCACGGATTTCGCACGAATAGGTTTTCGTTGCTTGGTTTTTCGTTCCGTTTATATAATATTTTGGAGTTCCAAGAGGTGTTTGACCTTCCATTCGCCTCGTTATGACCGACGTGATTGTACAGGGTTCTGCTGAACCCGAAGACGCTGGGGAAAAGCCTGCCCAGACACTATCTGGACCAATTGTTGGCATTATCTATCCGCCACCGGAAGTTCGCAGTAAGTTTGTTGACGTTTATTTTATGTAGTGTTCAAATTCCAAATCCAATATTCTGGTTGTTTCCGCCGACAGATATCGTCGATAAAACGGCAAGCTTTGTTGCCCGAAACGGACCTGAGTTTGAAAGCCGAATCAGACAGAATGAGTTAGGGAATCCGAAGTTCAACTTCTTGAGTCCAGGAGATCCGTATCACGCGTATTATCAGCACAAAGTACGGGAAATCCGAGAAGGAAGAAATGATATCAGCTCCGCTGTAGTTCCAGCTGGAATTCAACAGCTAAAAAGTGCTGCTAGTGCGGCTGCACAGTTGAAGCAACAGGAGCTTCTAAAAGCGGTGCGGGAAGAGCAGTTTGTGCCCAAAGATCCTCCACAAGAGTTTGAGTTTATAGCTGATCCCCCTTCAATTTCGGCATTGGATTTGGATATAGTTAAGTTAACGGCTCAGTTTGTTGCTCGCAACGGTAGGCTGTTCTTGACTAATTTAATGAACCGAGAGCAAAGAAATTACCAGTTTGATTTTCTGCGACCACAGCATTCATTGTTTCAATATTTTACTAAGCTGTTGGAACAGTACACAAAAATTTTGGTTCCGCCCAAGGACCTGATGAACAAGTTAAAGATCGAGAGTGCTCCTGGTCGGAGCAGTATGAATGTTGTACTGGAGCAAGTCAAGTACAGGGCCAACTGGAATAAACATCAAGACATGCAAAGACGCAGAGAGGAAGAGAAGGTAGAACGGGAGCGCGTAGCCTACGCTCAAATCGATTGGCATGATTTCGTGGTTGTTGAAGTTGTGGACTATCAGCCGTATGAGAGTGGAAATTTTCCTCCTCCTACAACTCCAGACGAGGTAGGAGCTCGTGTGCTTATGGAGGAGCGTTTGACAGAGGACGATCACGATATAGAGATGCAGATTGAATCCGACGATGAGGAAAGTGATGACGATAGACCAACGAACACAAATATTAGGTTATCCAAAATGGAGAATCGTTTGGGACAAGGAACCACTCTGCGAAAAGATAATAACCAAATTCAGGATATGGACGAATCGACTTCATCGAGCGAGGAAGACGAACCAGAGCGTCCGGGACGTGATAAACCGATTCCAGCTGCACCACAGCCACCACCGATTGCTCCGCCCACACACGATAAGGTTATTGTTAAAAAATATGATCCTAAACAGTCCCAGAAAACACAAAAACCTCCGAGCGTTGTCGGTGATGATTATCTTATTTCGCCCATTACCGGCGAGAAAATTCCAGCCTCAAAAGTTGCTGAACATATGCGTATTGGCCTACTAGATCCACGTTGGGTCGAACAACGGGACAAACACATCGAAAAAGTTGCTCAAGAGAACGTTTATGCTCCTGGTGCTGCGATTGAGGCAAGTTTGAAAAAATTAGCTGAACGACGTACCGATATTTTCGGTGTTGGCGATGAGGAAGCAGCCATTGGAAAGAAGCTCGGTGAGGAGGAAACCAAAAAGGACGATCGAGTTACTTGGGATGGACACACATCCAGCGTGGAAGCAGCTACTCGGGCGGCTAGAGCTAATATAACCCTGGAGGCTCAGATTCACCAGATTCACAAGAGCAAGGGTTTGATAACGGACGAAGAGAAAGAAAAAATCGGACCGAAACCGATTCCCGGAACGGTCGCGCTAGCACCACCGAAGCCTCCAGTACCGGTTCCTCAGCCGCCTCCACATACGACCGCATCGCAACTGCATCAACAACCACCAAAACCGATTCAAGTACCTCAACATCCACAACACCACCAACACCAGATTCAACCCCCACCACCGATGATGATGCCCATGGGTATGGCTATGGGACCGCCACCAATGATGCCACCGCCGTTCTCCGTCGGTTTCGGTGTTCCGCCGATGCCTCCGCACGGTGTTCCAACCATGGCACCGGTTCCTAACATTCCCGAACCTTCGTCTGCCGGTGGAGGTCCAATGGTTGATTTGGATGAACCACCGAACAAAAAGTCTCGCACCGAAGATCATCTGATTGAGGAGAATGTATTCATGCAGCGTCACAAAGGACCAGTGACGATTCAAGTGCAGTGTCCTAATTTGTCCGAGAAGAGCGAATGGAAGTTGTCCGGACAGACTATTTCGATGCAGCTTCAGCTCACCGAAACTGTCAGCACAATGAAAGGGAAACTGCAAACGGAAACTGGAATGCCTCCTGCCAAACAGAAGATATTCTACGAGGTAAGACAATTTAAGTTGGAAAGATCACATTGTTTCGTTTTGTTTGATTGAAAAATCTCGAAAATTTTCCGCACTTGATCGTAAAAAATTGGTTCAACTTTGATGGAAACCAATCGGCAGAACTCTAATAATGCCTTGGAAATGTTCATGAACGTTTACTACTCCAAGTTTGACCAATTTTTGAGGCTCTCTCTCAATTGAAATTTAACGAAATTAGAATTCCACCGTATCTTAGATGAAAACTGTAATTTCATTTCTTTTTTCTAAGGGGATGTTCTTCAAGGATAGCAACACTATTGCTTACTACAATCTGCTTAGCGGAGCAACCGTTCATCTACAACTCAAGGAACGTGGTGGTCGCAAGAAGTAAAACTGGATAGTCACACCTAAAACAAGGTAATTCTTCTCATAAAATTATATTGAACAATCTAATTATACCGAATGCTGCTACCTTAGCGGCAAATTGATCTTTTATTTTTTTTCCAATGTCCTTAAAAACTATGCATCTAACAAATAATAAAATCAACATTATGAGTGTATGCAGCTCCGCTAGTACGTTGAGTAGTCGCCGTAAGAAAATATTAAGAAAGCCCGTAATATGACTGAGTCGGAATGTTTGTCGCAAGCGCTCGACTTTGAGCTGGAATGTTTTGTTTTGCCATGCTTCGTTAAACCTTCATCTCCCGAATGTAAATTTTCAATCTTGATGGGCCATCATATATTGCACCATTTGTTCATGTCGTTCAAGCATTGCATCGTAGATGTCGCTACTGTCCTGAGCTGGATCACAAACTCGAGTCACATTGTGCTCGGGTAGCAGTTCGCTTATATATTCGTAGTAAGACTCTAGGGACTTTGGGTCACCGTGCTCCTTTGCGCGGAACATCTCCAAGACAAATTTGGCTCTATATGCAGCACCTAGCAGAGCGGCTTCCGTTGTCTGTTGGATATAGACGGGGGCGTTAAAGACATCTGAAACGACCTGCAGAATCGATTTATTGGCAGAAGCTCCTCCGGTGGCTAGAATTCGAGTGTTCTCTCCAAAGCTGAAGCCCATTTCGGTGGCGTAGGCTTTCCTGGTTAGCATTTGACCTTCAACCAAAGCTCGGATTTCCGTTTGCGGGGAACTATACTTGAGTACTCCCCGTGCCAGTTCTGAGTTGCTTAAGTTGGAGGATTTGTTCCAACGCATTGATCCTTTCACTGGTGGGATGATCTCCTTGGATATGAAGTGTAGAGCCATGTTTCCGAAGTTACCCCGAGGTGTAGAATCTAAAAGTTCGCTAAAGTTCTCCCAGTTGTCATTAGCTTCGGCTCGTTTGAAGATATCCCGCACAAGGGAACCGTTGCGAAAGCTGTTCGAAAAAATGGTTCCCAAATGAAAAGATAAATTTTGAACATTTCATAATTACCATAGTAGTCCCATGTAACCGTTTTCCGTTGGATGCACCATTACGTGCCCTTCCTGAAGATTCGGAGGTTCGCTAATTTTCATCATAATTGTATCACTGGTCCCTAGAGATAACGCTAACCAGTCTTCTCCGATGGCCATCCCAGCGAGGGCAGATAGATTGTCTCCAGTAAATGCTATCACCTTACAGGTAGCGTTAAAATTGTACCGCTGCACAAAAAATTGACCAATCGAACCTATAACCGTCGACGTAGGAACCGGAGTTCCTAGTTTGGCATGTAAATTTGGAGCACACGCCGTCAGACAAACATCTGACCAAGCCCGTTTCCTAATATCAAGTAAATTCATTCCGGATCCATCGGAGTAATCGATCGGAGCAACATCCCCTAAAAATATCGACGCAAGAAAACTGCTTACCAACGAGATTCTTTCCGTATTTCGATAACAATCAGGCCGCTGCTCGTACACTTTTCGAATTTGCGGACCAGTGAACCGTTCGTAGCATTTCGAACCGGTAATCTCCACCATTTTGTCCCGACCTCCCACCTGTTTCTCCATCTCTTCACATTGCTTTCCAGTAGTTCCGTCCATCCAGATAGGTGTACGATGTAGTGTAAATGCCGAGTCGTCGATTTGCGTATGTAAGAACTTGTCGGCGTCCAGATTTTGTAGTGTATTTACTCCGCTACGGGACCAGTACAGTGATCCGTGCTGTTGAGCAGAACCACTGACGGCCATAACTGTACTCAAGTCCCCACCTTGAACCACCAACCGATCCAGCACCATATCCAAAGCTTTCACCCACATCACCGGTTGAACGTAGAATCTAAAAACGAGACGGTATCAGTAGGACATGACTACATAGGTTCAACAACGCATACTCATTTTTCGCAGCTCCGACGTTCACTCCCCCGCTGGTTCGAAACTCCGGTAAATCAGAGTCAAATTTTACCTCAGCGTGGGCTACATTCTCCAGCTTTGTGTTGAGTAATACGGCTTTGAGCTGGAATGAGTAAACGATACAGATTTTAGTTGTTTGATTTAGTAATGTATGTGGGAATCGTCGTTGCGGGTTAAAATTAGGTAAACGCGGAGAAAGGCTTGATGGACTATCCAAGTCAGTCTTGGATCACATACATTTGGAGCTACATCAGATGTTGCTTTGAACTGTTCTCAACCCCTATTCGGCGGCCACCCGCGTAATGGCTTGGTACGGCCAAACTTACGCTTCAAATAGTTGGCATTCGCGCCAGCGGTGCTACGATGGAAATGCGGATTCGATAACAGAGATTTTGATTCTATGAGACGATCGACTGACGGTGTCGAAATGCCAGAAGAGATGAGCAGCGGTAATCTGTAATAGCGCAGGTATCCAGTTTAATTTACAACCACTGAAATGAAATATGTAAGTAGCAGTAAAACATATTTTATAATACCAGCTCACACAGTTCAGGAACTGTACGGGAGGGCGCTGGGCATTCTTATAATGAATGTGAAACAGTACAGTATTCGCGTGTAAGGACTAACTGTTTACCCCATCAGCCGTGTGGTACCCGGTGGTTGCTGAAATCATTCGCAGTATTTCAGCAAAGAATTGATCGACTAAGTTTCTGTTGCCCATGTCGTAAGAGGCGACTAACAACAGTTGTTCCGTAACATGGGGAGATCAAAAGTTTCCTATCTCATGCCTCCAAGTGAGTTTATCGATGACATTTGGTCGTTAGACCGGCGTCGGTTGGGTGCTATCAGCCTTCTGCTATAACAGTGGAATGAGAGGGTGCCAACGGGCGGGCCTCAAAACCAATACCGTAAAATTTATGCCCCAATTCAAAGTGTGGCGCAACCCGTGTCGAGGATGAATGGAATGAATGGAACACTTTGAACACCAACCCTACGTAAAACTAAGACTGGGATCCGGGGTGATGACAAATACCAATTTACCCCAGTTTTTTTCATTTACAATGTCAAGCGGGGCTCTGACAGGGCTTACTTTCTTTCTCTAACTAGCTGGAAACAAAACGGAAAACGCTAAGAACACTGTAAACATGAATTTGGAGGAGATTGCGGCAATGGAGGTGAAAAAGAAGGATCGCGCGGAAGGCATACTTGGAGAGGTGTTGAATAGCGGCTTGTTGGAGCTACCGGTGGGTCGAAAGGCTTCGAAAATAAAACAAGAGGAACACAAAGAACTCGTCACTTAAGCAGAGTGTCGAAGAAACGCTATGGGTGTCTGCAGAAAATAGGCCACAAACTCACTGGCGAAAATCCTAATAAGAAAAAGAAAAGCACCATCCAAGCGACTGTGTTCGATGGATACGCAATCGAAAAAGATCAAGGGGCAGGATCCTATACAGACACTAAAAACTGAGCAGCGCACAGAGGAGTAATTGGGGTCGAATCCTGGCCAAAATTAGCAATTGTTGTTATTATGCCTTAATATGAACTAAAAATAGACAATTACTAGTTTTTGGAACAATTTGGCATCTACCCACCTACCAGTGCAGAGGCCAATTTTTTATATCTTTTCGAATACTAGTAATTTCTAGGTGATCTTTGTGAATGCATTTGTTTTTCCAGTTGCATGAACAGTTGATCAGTGGGAAAGGGAGAAGAAAAGGGACGTCTGTGCATATTTTCATAGAGATACATTTTGGCAAACATAGTATTTGGCTCTACAGCATTTCGGTGTACCTCAAATTCGTAAAAATTTAAATAATTGCAAATCGCTTGGGATTGGTGGATCGGACAAGATCGGAAGAGTTAGAATATTTTTTGTAAAGCTGAAATCTTGCTTTGTAATACTGTTTCAGCCACTTTGCCGGATCTCGCCGTATAATGTAACTTTTTCATCATTCAAATTTGGAATGAAATGTTCAAAAAAGGTATTTTTTAAAGTTGATGCAATACACAGCAAGTCTACTATTTTCAGTTAGTTTTAAGCTGAATTTAAACAAACGGTTGTGTTGAACTGAGTTTGTAATAATATTGTCTTATTTAATACAGTCATCATCACTAGAAAGCTATTTTGCTGAATGTATAATGAAAGTGATTAAAATATCCCTTAAAATATCACCATTGGGCATCCGTGCAAAAATTCTTTAACAATTTTTGATATACTCCTAATTTTGTCACGTTATACAGTAGGTTCTTAGGTATGTAAAAAAAATATAACGAAACAAAAAAATCGAAAACAAATATTTTGGTTATTGGCCAAGGATTTGTTCTAGTTACTCCTCTGTGCAGCGCCCAACCGTCACCAAAATGGCCAAGTCGTACTCGATGGCGATCATTCCGGTTGGGTACCCTGCGAATACCCTCAGACAGGAATATCTGAATCAAGGTGCTTAGAGTTCTAAGGTGATTCATCTTTGGCAGTAACTAGGTGAGAAGTGAGGTAAGCGTGCAGCAGACTGCGGGGAAGAAAAATGACAGCGAACAATTTTGTTTACCCACTGAAATCCAAGCAAACATATGGAGAGAACTAGTAAACAATGTTGTTTCCTGTCGTTTCTAAAACCAACATGGCATTTGAGGATCGTATCACCTGAGAATAAAAACTCCTTGATCTGAATGCTACTCGATGCGCGCCGAATATAATTGGTAAGTATTTATAATTAATATCAAGATCAACAGACACAGTGTGGTCCTAATGATTTCTTAATCTATTTAAAAAGTCAGATTGTAATCTTCTACGTGGAATGTGAAGGTCGAACTCGGATGACACTCTGTCGAAAGTTCACTACGAACCAATGATGGCACCGTTCACTCCACAGAGATAATCGGAGAAATATATTATTGCGGAGGGCACAAGGGCTAACGTTCATATTTATCGCACTGACAGAGTGCTATCGCTAAGCCACGTCTCTGTGAGGGTGATTATATCGAAGCATTCATCCGAACTTGCTACCAAATAATCGTCGACGCTTGTATTCATACCGCCGGCATTCTTGTAATGTATTGAAGATTTGAATGCCGCGGTCGACTGGAAGCAAGGAGCTGATCAGTGCTTGCATAAACAAAATCAGGATTGTACTTGCCGTTGGTATTAATTTGGAAGACCCCTTCACCACTCCTGCACACAGGACCGGTACGACTGGCCAACGCTGGCTTCAATGGCTCGACTGTGGCAGAGGGATCAAGGGCTTCCATAGTGCTAGCTGCAGTGCGTCCCAGGGTGCGATTATTCATACCAGCATAGCATAGAGGTCTTAGTCCTTCCGTAGTCGTTGTGGAGCCGAATGTGCTATGATAGGCGGGCGAAAAGCTACTCGAGCAGTAATATACGCCTGCAAAGGGGTTTATTTTGAACGGAGGCAGCATCTGATTGTCCAACTTCGGATGAACATATACATTTTAAGTATTTAACTGATAGCACAGAAACGAATTCTTCATGTTCACTGAGTTGACTGTAGTGCGAAAGAGTGATGTCGGCGTCGGCTGCATCGTTTTTGCTGGGTGTCTGCATCTGCATTCCATCCACAAAAGAGTCCACGCACTCGGCCAATGCTGCGTTGGTATTGCCAAAGGTGTTAAAGGCGTTGGGATCAAGTTCACCGCAAGACGCTTCCGAAATTTTTGGACGGTATATTCCTCAAATTGGCGAAACATAATTCCTTCCGGCCATGAAGATGGATCAAGTGCGATCGTTTTCAATGTAGGGCTTAAACCGACTTTGAAGGAGACGAAGGTCATATTACTGACATCGGCTCCTTTAGTCACCAATTTAACAACTTTAGGGTCCTGCGTCATTCCAAGGTTCGCACCTAGAATTGCAGAAATCTCTTCGTTGATCACATTTGGTCGTATACGGGACAAGGAGAGCCAAGATTTGTTCGCCGGCTTCTCACAGGTTGCAACGGATACGACATTCTCCACTATTTGTTTCGAACCGGATTGGCATACAGCTGCTTTTTGGGCCATATCGGGTCCACGAGGCCGTTTCGTAGCTCGAAGAGATTCGAGGTCAACGCTTGGTTGTCGGTGTTGGCACGGGTGAAGTCGATTCGAGCATTTGTTTTAGTTCCGTCTGTAAACTGTTAATTGCATCCGTGAGTGATGTCATCAGCATCTTTCGTTATGGAACGAAGATGCGAGCTCTCAAACAGCTCAGCACACTTATCGCACATCCAGAACAAGTTGTTGGTGTGCGTAGTGAAATAGCCCAAAAGAGCACGCGAAACGCCCGAACAAGCCCTATGGAAAGTGCATCCACAATAGCCACGATAAACCAAAAAATCTATACTGGTGATTGTCAGGCTACACTTTGTACAATTTTTTCCATGTTCGCCAATAAAATCAAATCGCCTTCACGTAGGCAACACGCGATAAAACTTCAATAGAGCAGCGGAAACGGGAAATTTACTCGAAAGTTTGTATATACGGTAGCACGCAGGTAACAGAACGAAGAAAAGATCACAATCACGGTAACACAACACCAATGAATGGCAGTCTGGTTTCCAAACAATTTATGATTACTACACTTTATTCAGACACGGCCAACAAATTGGTAGAGTTTTAACAAAATATTTAAGAACATACGGCACGAAAACAATTTAAAAAACGGTTAAAAATCGGACTATGAAAAAACACAAGTTTAACTCGGCAGTGGCGCTGGTTTTGATCGATAGCGTCATGGAGCAGAGCTCCAGCAATACGAGACCCAAGCTTAGAAAATGCACCTGCAAACAAAAGTATCTCGAAATCGCCTGTCTAGATAAAGATACAGCAAAGTAATTGCAGGATGCCACAGCTGCGATCAAGCCGTGGGAAGCCTCTTCATTGGCCGTAGCAGCGTCGTAGATTCCAAAACAAGTGCTTTACATCGAGTATTTTGCCGACAGCAACGACAGGTCCATTGGGAGCATCCTCCGTCTGGTACAGAATCAACTCCGCCTGGTGCAGAATCAGAACGACAATTTCTGCACAGAACACTACAGGGTCGTGAAGAGCAGCACGGTCCTCAAAACGGTACAGCTCCTGTTGAGGGTAGACGAGGCTTCAATGAAACTGATAACATCCCAACACAACCAGCTGAACTACGTATTCGGAAAGGCTATTATGCGCAAGTTGATGGGTGTCCCGGTCTTCGTCGAACGTGGAGGTTTTAGGCAAGCATGGATTGAAAAAGCTCCTGTAGGTGACCCAACACGGAACACCTCACGATGGACTTCTGTTGATAGCAAGCCTGCAGCAACGGTAACGAGTGCATCGGTGGTAACCCGTCTCACGACCTATACACAAAATCATCCTATCGTCTGGGGATCAAGAACTGATACGCAAGGAGAGGATCGAAAAACCCCTGAGGCGCAGGTGTGCAAACGGCCGAAGAGCCGAAGCAAAAACTGGACCCAAAAAGGCCACTGGAACGTGAACAGCACAAACCTACGACTAGCCGTCGCACAATAAAGGGGACGCAGCATACTTCCCAAAAATCGACGGCAAAGAAACACCGAAAAATGAGCAGCATTCGCTGCATTCAAGTGGTCCTTCACCATGCAAAAGGTGCCACAAGCGTCCTCGCCCGGATGTTCACCAAAGCGTGTCTAGACATCGCTCTTTTATAAGAGCCGTGCGCAAATACATAAACACAAAATCTTTGGTTTAAATTCCTCAAGTCAAAAGTTAGTATATTGTAAAGACCAGTCAACTCCAAGAACTGTATTTTTGATGTGCAGAGCAATAACATTTTCTCCAATTACAGGATTCATTCAACGAGACGTCGTTGCAATAACAGTGGGGGCACCGACGGCTAGAGGAAAGAAGGAGATTGTGATCGCATCTGCCTACTTCCCTGGCGATGCGGACGCAGCACCACCTTCTTAATTCGTTTCCCTCATAAAGCACTGCAGAAGCATAAACAAGCCCTTCATCATTGGTTGCGATGCCAATGTACATCACGCTATATGGGGTAGCATGGATATAAATACCAGAGGTGAGTACCTACTAGAATACCTTTCGTCAAATGATGTCAATGTATGTAACAAGGGAGTTGTACCTACAAATGTATGAACGCAGTTAAAAGCGAAGTGCTGAACCTTACGTTACGCAGCACCATAGAAGTCAATAAACTCACAGTGCAAAATCACAGGGAAATAAGGAAAGTTAATTGGTGTGTATTCCGCTCACACCTGGAACAATCGAAAAGAACGGGAAGTACGATTTAACCTCCAGTAGATAGGTGTTATGCTGTAAATGACCTACAAAAAGAGGATCTATCGCCTATAATCACAGTTGCCCTCTCGTAACGATTCGAGGTCTGTATGTCGTGATGTTCCTTGGTGGAACGAAAGTCTAGCAATTGTGTTGTTGGAAGGGAGCTGGGCGCCTGTTTAATAAAGCGAAGATTACTGGTAACTGGTCAAACTACAGGACCGCTCTTACCATATACAACACAGTTGAGAAAGGCTAAAAAACTATCAATATGCAAATTTTGTGAAAACATCGGAAACTTTCCAGGGCCAGTTCGCCTTTAAAAAGCCTTATCAAAGGATCACACAAATGGTCTAGGGCAAGTGAAAAAAGGCGATGGTTTTCTGACAATTGGCAATAGTGAAACATTGGATATTCTAATGAACACCCACTGTCCTGGGTCGGTTGTGAAAGACGAGAAAACGACAGGTCAGGATTGTGGTGGTCCCCGTCCTAACAGAACTTCACCGAAATTGGCCGGTTAGATTTTCACACCGTCTCTAATTAAACATCTTGAGATCCAGTCTTATGCTTGGGCAGTGCAATGGGCACCCACCTATAAGCTGGAGAGAAGTAATATTTATTTCAATCTGTTGTAACGACATTTAATTAGCAAGAGACTGGAAGGTGTGAAGTATATTTTTAACAGCCAAGAGCCATACTGCCCATAAAATCATAAGAGTCCCGTATTAAAAAACAGCAAGCCGAGAAAACGCTGTTCAATATTTACACTTTCGTTGAACCTTATGGATGGGACAAACATGGTTTGGTATTTTTTTTCGATATTTTCTAAACAAACCTGGTAATCTTATTTGTGCATTGTGATTCAGTGGTGATACAGAATACAATCCAACAGATAACTCATTTTCGACAAAAATCCATATGGAACTCTTATGCTTTTATGGGCAGTATAGTACTCAAGAAAGAGCAAGAAGTTAAAGGAAGAAAGTTGAGAAAGGCGTAGAATAGGGTCATATGAGCAAATTTGGAGTTTCCCAACGACTTAACCCTTTGTATTCTACCGCAGGAGTCAGGATATTTTGGCGAGTCTGCTTGATGTCCGTACAAATATTAAGTGTACTGTATTGAAAGTGTGTCAGTGGTGCTTCGACTAACGTACTCTTTTTATCTATTATATTACATATTATTCAGGATTAAGGAACGGCGCACTCTTGTTCCGCTAATAGAAATATTACCGATATTGCACATTTTAGTAAAAGTCGTATAATTTAATGATTTAGTAAATTAAAATAACATAAGGTTCAAATCTCCAATCAACATGGGGGACGTGCCATTTCAGCCAGTCGCTACTGGACATAAGTGTTATAGCAGTACCAAAACCAACGAATCAAAATAATGACTGTTATTTATGCACTGTTGGTGTGTCACATGTGCCAGTGGCTTGTTCGTTATTAAAAAAAAAATTTCAATAGCAGTACCGAATATTGAAACCAAAGTTTGTCAGTATGTGCATTCAGAGGTTTAGAATGTGGGGTAGTGATCTCAGTTTGTTTACTTTTGTTAGATACGCTGTTTTCACAAATCATACTTGAATGGGTTTATTACATTCACGGCAGTACACTAGTACTCGTCGATGAGACCGCCAATGAATAAATCGTATGACTTATACAATTTATTGATCCAACTGGTAAATTTATCTGCAAAGACCAATTTAATAACAACAACACCATCATTCTGAACGTTTATTGCGACGCAATAATATAACAATAACAATTTTTTATATGTAATGTACCATAGACATTTACTACACATACATGCGAAGGTACTGCACATTTCACATCATATTAGACTATCATACAAGTGTGCACTCTTCTTCAGCGTGATAAAAATGCACGTTTACATCGAAGCATCTTGAAGTGCACTTATGACGATTCCCAAGCGATAAGGTGTGAACGTGCACTTTTATCACACTTTAAAGGAAGGTGCGCACGTGTGTCCAATTTGGTGTGAAAAGCGCAATAGACCCAGCTATACTAATGGCATTTTCGTTGTTTGCATTACACTGCATCGGTATAGCCGGCAGTACACTCATTCAAACTTGCATGTAATCAGTTCACCTTTCTTCACTACACCGCTGTAGCATGAGGTAAAAACGAAAACGCTATAACAGCCAGCCAGAATAACAACAAAGACTCAAAAACTGATATCCCAGCTGATAGCATAAGCTTTGTTGGGACTTCCCCCTATATTCCTACTTCTCTTCAATGAATCATCGTGTTCGTTTGGTTCGTTTAACTGCACTTTTTGACAGTTCGTTTGGCTGCATAAAACAAAATCGCAAGTCTGTGTGATAAAGTGTTTGTGTTGTGTACATAAACACAAAATAATATACCGTATCGTTATGAGCTTTCTTAAAGGACGTAACTAATGACACAAAATCGTGGGACGATATGTTTAAAACTTTAAACATACTCTTGTCTATTTTCATACACAAATAATCCAGCAAACACATTTTGTGCAGGCAATTTAAAAAATAAGTCGATTCGTTATTAGAAAGTGATGAGCCATTGTCTCAATTTTATTCATTTAGTCGAGTTTAATTTTGCTGTTTCACCCGCATCAGGCAACGCTATCAACGTAGATACACTTGCTATGCCACGAAACAGCATACCTTTGATGACCCGCTAGTTTTTTTTCTTGATAGTTTTAATCAGAGGTCTTGAATAAATCTTCATAGAAGATACTTTTACTTGAAGCTTCATTTTTTCTATTAGCCGACACAGTCTGGTGTGCGACTGGACACGCGATAAGATAGAACCTCTAACAGTTTACAAACAAATCAAATTACTTAACAGCCCGTGGTGTGATGGTGATAAGGCAAAAGTTAAATTAAAGTCAAACCGGCGAATTGACCACGTCAACTGCCTGCGGTGATGATTGTTTTATGTTGTAGGTGAAGGTTATCTATGACCTTTCTAGGACGGTTCCATATTACCTTTTGGGTACTGAGGTCCAATCCGAGGTATGTTTCATTTTCGAACTGCATGGCGATATGGTCTCGCTCTCAGCTTATGCTGGAAAGTTTGGATATGCGTAAATCACAGATTTGTTATTCTCGGAATGTTGATTTGCAATTAATGCACCAGTATAAGGAAGACAGTTGAAGGTTAACAACTCCTTATGTTTTAGTGATGACCATCAATCCCGATCACTGAATGAAACATGTATAAATAACGGATTCAACTACAACACACTCGATTCCCAGACCAGGACTTCTTGTAACCAACCACGGATTCAATCTTTACGGACCGAATGAAGCAACTAAACTGACGTTTTGTTGCCTTCTGCTCTCATGTCTATCGCCGCTAGGCAGTGTGATTGTGATAGTGTGCACGTTGCGAGCTGGAAAGTCTAACCTGTTCGCTTCCGTTGCAACGTTGGTTGGAAATTTACATTTCATTAAAAACATCGTTCAAGCGTGTTATATGGTTCACTATCTATAATCGCAAGTCAGTCCCATGTGGATGAGACTGACTTGCGATTATGGACAGTTCAGTCCACGCGCATTTTGCATAGAATTTTTTTCTGTGTTAAATATAATTTATATTTTTTGTTCACGAATAAAGGTTTGGATATGGAAGGGAATACTATACAGTAGAGATTGGCAAACCGATTCAGTTTGGAGAGCGAATCGTGCCCGATTCACTCACTAAACTGAATCGACTCTTTTGATCGAATCAGTGATTCATTTCAATACTTTGAAAAACGTTTGAGAAAAAAGAGAAAAAAACATTATTAGGCGTTGAGGAGAGACGGGTACGGGGGTGCGTTTTTCAGCGTGAAACAAACACTTTTTGCGATTTTTTCAGAAATTTGGGTGGAGCGAATGGATCAAAACTTTGGTACATTATATTGTATCGTTTCAACTTTTTGTAGAATGTCTCTGGAAAAACACGATTTGCGGTATCACTGTCATTCAAAAACTACTTAACCGATTTATTTCAAATTTTGCATACACATTCTTTGTATAAGATACATACCGTAGTCGAATTTTCGAGATAATTCTTCAATTTAGACAGTTTTGTACTCATTTGAAATAAAAATTGCTATTTTTCACAAAAAATTCTGCCATTTTCAAAATTGATTTCTCCCTTGAAATTACAACTATTATTAAATTTAAATTAGTTATGAGTTGATATTTTATTCCGTGTACGACAGCTCATGTGTTCATCGTGTTCGTTTATTTTGGAGTGATTCATAATCATTCATAACTCATTCGGTTCTATTTGGTTCTCGTTGAGTTTAGTTCAGTGAATCGCAGTTCTTTAAAAAAGAATCGCGGTTCATTCACTCTTTTCGAAGAGTCGATTCTTTCGATCGATTCGCGATTCACTCATCCATCTCTACTATACAGCGTAATCTAACAGTCAATAACAAGAATGCTCATTCATTCGCGTAATGAGCCTCACATAAATAAATCAAATTTTGAACTGAAAACTTTGCGTATTTCAACTTCCAGAACGAACAAAACCTGATTCTTGTATTTATTTAAGCAGATTTTTCGCATAATATAACTTTAATTAGCATCTAACTACTTATCCGACTTTCTGCTGGATGCTATAGTTGTTGCTGGCCAATCGTTGCGCCAGTTAGTGGCAAGTTGCTACTTGCTGATAGCATTTCAAAATGACAGTTTTATTTCTTACACACATGGAAAACTTTTCAGTTCTCAGCGATACTGAGAAAGTAGTAATTAGCTGGTTTACTGTCCGATTGACGAGCGAGCATTTCATTGCATTGTGTGCACTGCCCGATCGATGACTGTGGGCGTTGTTCTCCCATAAACTAAATTACCCACAAGAAAATTCTGTTTTTGACGAGAACTTATTATATTCGTTAAATCCCGATACTCAAAAAGCTAGTTAGTTATTATTCGTACTTATTAAAAAGGTCCTATCTTGTATCCACCTCGAATGGAGAAAAACGAGAGTCAAGTTTCATGGTCCTAAACATATATGATAAAAAGCATGTTTTTTATGGAACATGTTTTTCAATGAAGCCTAGGGTAACGAATCGTTTAGGACCCTTATAGGAAGTGACTTTACGTTTACTTAAGAAAATATGTATTTGTCTGTGATTTGCCATATATTCATAGATTTGTTCCAAAACTACTATTGTTGGAGTGAAGCTGTCAATGGCTGTTTTATTAGATACCATTACACGGAGCAGTAATGTCACATTTAATGATTGTCTAAGGCAGGTAATGACGGAATTTCCACCCATTTCAGAAATGTATTGACACTTTAAGTTTACGTAAGGCTTTGGGATAAGCTTGAAAAAGACATTCCTTTATACCATGAAATTACATAATTTTTGACACTTCCCTCCGATTTAGACAGTGTCAAAGATGTCAGACGAAACAAAGTTCATTTTGAAAAAAAATGTATCGTCATTGGTTTGAGTGCTTATCTTCAATTTTATCAAGATTTTGAAATAGTCAAAGTGCTTATATAACAGCATAGTATGTGAGTATGCATACATGTGTGAAAATTGAAAACATTGATGGCAACTATCATCAAAAACTAACTTGGTAAAATTCAACTTATTTTGGATTTTAAAGCTTGTGGTTAAAATGACGAACCAATTCAAGAATCTATATCTTACTTCTAGTGGCAGATCACTTGTGGTGCATTTTAAAAAATTAGCGAATTTGAATGCATTTTTTTCATTAAATTAGAAATTCAGATTATATTTTGCGTTCCGTGTAAGACGCCAAGGCACTGCGAAAAACTAGCTCTATCTCTAACCAAACGTCGAAGGGGATAAGCGTAAAACGATCGTTGAACAGACTTTTCTACGAGGGAGTGCAAAGTTGATGCAAAAATGGAAATTTGTGTTATTGTGTTGAATCTTTAAAACGTAAATATGAACGATCATAAGTCGTTCAGACATGAGATATCTTCATGAAATTTTTTATAAAAGACTAAAGAAGTGTATGACATTCTTTGGTTGAAGTTTGAGCGATTTTCATTAAGTCCTAGTAGAATTTTTTTTTTTTTATAATTAATTAATTTATTTAGGCCCAAATGCGGTAGCTCGACGAGGCCGATTGTTTGTTTTTTTACAATAAATAAAAAAAACAGCTACGTTAAATTTTTGGTCTCGTTCAGGCGCAGCTTTCTGCTGCGTGTTGAGATCCTTTTTCTAGGGGGCGAAATATTGCCAGTGTTGTCCACTGCAAGTTGAGGTTCATTTCGTTTGTCTTTCGCGTTATCGTTCACGTCCATATCCTCATCCGTACTACTTTCCTGCTGCTCGCAGTCGGATGTTCCAGTTTGTGTTTTACTCTTAAGGGTCGTTTTAGTATGTTCGTTATCGGCATTCGTTTCGTTGTTGTTGTTGCTGGTTATTTGTGCTTGATCCATAGATGTTGGTTTTGCAGCTGTTAGTGGTTTAGCGTAAGATGGTTGTGTGCTGATTTCAGTTGGATTTGAGTTTTCCTTAACAGTTTCTACGCAAGGTTTTCCGAGGTGCAGCTTCTTCGTGCAGAACTGGCACGTAGGAATTTGCCCTGGGTACGTGACTAGTGATGTTTGATGAATGAGAACATCGTCACTTCCTAACGCTGTGACGGTTATGTATGAGGGAATTGGCTTGGTCACACGCATTCTCACCACACGAACACCGTTAGGGATGCCCGGGAAAAAATTCCTCCAAGTCTCATGTGTAACGGAGTCAACTTCTCCGTATTTTTGCAAGCATTTTTTAATCGCGCCGTCAGGGGTACGCGTAGCCAAATCATGGACACGAACTTCTACAGCGCCGTTCTCGATGTATACGGGAATGCTATATTTAATATTGCCGCATTCGGCGGTGTGCTGCATTTTGTTTCGCGAGGCGAATGACTCAGCTTGTTTAATGTTGTTGAACGAAATCAGCACGCAATGTTTGATATGATGCATTTGTAGGGTTTTCACACAGAGAACAGACGTCCATCTTCAGCATTCAACTTGTGTAAAATCTCTAACGGTTTCGAAGGTAGTTTGGATATCTAAACCAGGTGCGCTACTGTCGTCATGGTTTTTTGTGGCTGAGCTCGACAGAATTGACAGCGGTTATTCCTCTACCCAGTCAAACTAGTCCGAAACCGATTCGGACTTCCAGCATGAATTGCAGCTCAAATGCGTCAACCGATAGAGTCGGAATCGGTTGTTTTCTTTGAGCTAGATTCCATGCTGAATCCATCCAGGATTTCGAACCGGTTCCGGAATCGATTTGACGGTTAGTTGGGATAGGTTGGTGTGGCGGCGCTAGTGTTTTTCGTATATTAATTCAAATGTTTACACACGTTTTTTAAATATTTTTGTTCGATCATGGATGTCTGTTCTCTGTGGTTTTCACTTCAGCCAGATTGAGTTTCATCTGCACTTTTAATAACTGTTCCACTTCCCGAATGGCTGGTCTTACGGGGCATTTCGAAAAATCAACAGCAACACAGTTCAACCGCAACTGGGTTGCTTTTTGCTGGGCACCGTCACTCATCGCTAAATCGCACAGTAGGTATAGGCTATTGTTATATGGACTGCTTGTGTGATAGGCACCGATTGATTTTTAGGTAGAACTGACTGTTTCACTTGCGCGGGACGATTTTTTGCTTCTGCTCAGGGCGAGATGTGAAGACAAACTGTAGTAGTAGAAAATTGTCTGATCCCCCATTTTTATGAAATAACCCAAAACAAAATTTTGTCATGCCGTAGTTTTTTACAACAGCTTCCCTTCAAATAAAATTAGAAAGCTCGTCGTTCTAAATTGATTTTTATATTATTTATGAAAACACAATCTGCTCTAATAGTAATGTCACAGGTTTACTGCGGCAAAGAAAAGTCTTGATTGAATAAACCGTATGTGGGACTATGAATGGTTAACCCTCCGTAAGTCGCGCAAATGGCTCACTGGACGAGCACCCGCTGGTGCCCTAAGACGATTTCGTTAGATTTTCAAAGCAGCGTGCACTAGCGCGACTGCTGGAAGGTTAAACCTTCATTTCCATATCAACTTTCGAATAGGGCAAATAAGATTTGAAAACAAACTTGTTTTGCGGATTTCTCTTAATTTGTTATAATTTCAAAATTGATTCTACCAAGAGTAAATATGTTGATTCATGTGTATTTTTCATGAAACTCAACTCGGAAGCGGAATAATGAGCAAAATAAGTTGGTTACCAAAAATCTTTTTAGCCCTTTTGAAGAATTAATATTGATTTTTTATTTGCATTATGCATGGTTCATGTCCACGCTAGTGGTGAGTATAATAGTATGAGCTACTGTTATAATTTTGCAAATGTTTGAACCGAAATGAGAATGACTTCCTCAATGTAGCTAATCTATCATCTTTGATTCAAAGTGATCTGTTGGTGCATATACAAATGAAAAAATAGTGAACAGATTGTCATATAAAACGGAACTACCCAAAAGAAAAAAAATATGGCAAATCCTACTCGAACGAATAGGATGACTTTCCGAAGGTATTTATAATCTTGAAAAGTTGTCGAGCTAAACGGTTTATTAGTCCACTAGAGCTGCATAGTCTAAACTGAGGTTCAGATTTACGACCGGCCCGTAAGAGGATATAAAGGAAACTATACGGTTTTTACTTTTGCTTGTATTGCCCAGCACCTGTGCCGTCTGACAAGGATGAAGGGCCAAGAATGGCCTAAAAAGTACCGGATGCTCCATTTGTGTTAACGTTTGATGTAATTGTTCAGAGCTTTCGAGAGCTAGGAACCCACTCCAAGCTTCTTCAAGCGACAGTACTGTGCCATCTAGAAAATATAGCGTTTTGAATTCGTTACATTCCTTACTACTTGAAAATTACCTGATTTATACACGTTGAAGTAGAGCACTGGAACCTGATAGCTAATACTGTAAATTACGTGGTAGTCAAATCGGTACAGTTCGGAAATGGATGTTTGTGTAGAATAAGACGGATCGTCTACCAGTAATTCATCTTGATTATCTTCTTCCAGGTTAACGTTTTTCAGCAGGACCAGTGGTTGCATCAATTGCTTTTTCAGATAAACCGTTCCAGATTTTGATTTGACAAGCTCCCAGCCATCGTGTAGCTGTTGTGATAAATTCAGGAATTGTTGAGCCTCTATTACAAATTCTTCCTCTGTCAATGTTCCAATCATGTTGAATATGAGCTAGGAACCTCTTAGAGAGAAACGAAGACACGAAAAGCAACCTTCTGATTATGATTGGTTGTAGACACTCGGAGATTTTGCTGCAAGGGTTTATGCGACTGGTGAATGGTGATAGAGAAATAAACAGACAAACCTATACAGTTGCAGTCCCGCATGACGTGCTACATCTCACTAACTCATACAAACCGAGGAGGCATAAAAATATGTTAACTTCTAGCGAGTACTTTGTGTAATGTTGTATGGGAGCGCAGCAGTTTTTTGTGTATTCGAGAAGTTGGAAAAATTTACATAGATTTTTTGGTCGGTCTGCTAATCGGATGCTAAAATCTATTGCAAAATCTAATTTGTTTCTGTGAAAAGTGCGTTTAAATGTTCCTTGTCATTAGTGGACCCGGCAATAGCTGCAGATTATTCACAATCGAACCTGGGCACTGAGTTTGGACGCTTTTCAGTTGTGGCCCTTTTTCTACTAGCTTGTGCAAGACAATCTATGAAAGGAAGTGGGACGACGACGGGAACTACCAAGAGGGTGACGTGACGTCATATTCTCGTAGCCAACATGAGAACTTTACTTGTAACAAAATGAACGAAATTAATTCTAAATACGAACGAGGAGCACTTTAGTTTACATCAAATCAGTTAAAGTGTTCATTGTGTTCTATTGTTTACTGCTACTATTGTTTGTTGATGACATTTTAAGCGATTTTGACGTTGTCAAACTGACCCCCATCAATCGATGGAAAAACGATGTTGCCTATTGTCAAACTCTGTATGTAGAGATAGGGATGCCAGTTACCTGGGAACTACGGTCAGTGCTGAGAAAAGTGCGTGTGTTCCCTTTAGAATATTTTGAGCTCCACCAGTGAAAAAATTTGAGGCTGAAGATTGTGGAAATAAGAATATGTGATAGAAGTTTTCAAAATTAGGAAGAGGAATAAAGAGTTGGTAGGTGTTCTACAGATGCAAATCAATGAATGAGGGTATGTGTTTGTGTATGCAACAGCTCGCGGATTTGCAAATTGAAATCAAAAAGGTGTGTAGAGAAAAGATTATTTCCAAAAAGTATTATGTGCGAGTGATTTTAGAAAGTGTCCAATAGATTTACCAACGAAAAAGTGAAGACGATATCCTAAAACAGAAGAATAAAATACCTGTACGACCTAAGGAGAGTGAGGAAAATACCGGAAGTAGTGCAGACCCCTAGAATGGCAACGCTGAGAAGTGAGAGAACTAGCGCTCCGGCTGCTGCAGTCAATGGTAAGTGAATTTCAGATTATTCACTTTGACCATGCATTTTTGGTCGTAGCTATATCTATTTTGTAATCCCACACGCACGCACAAGATGCTGTTGCTGGTCAAATGGTGCCTAACAAGTCTTATCTCGTTTTCTTCTATTCCGTGCCTCTCCATTCCACCGATCGCCATTCACTTCGAGCTCTTGTGATGTATAATAATTTTGTTTATTTTTCTCTAGCTCAGTTTCGGGCTAAGACACCACTTGATTAAAAAGCAATTAAACTCGGCGATATATTGAATGGGACTGTGTTTTAGAAACCAGTAGTTTTGAAATATTTGCCAATAAAACGGGAATAAAACCAATGTTGCTTTCCGGTGGTAGTTTCGTTGCCAAGCGGACCAGGATCATATTAATCGATGCATGTACTGTCGGGATAAGCTTTATCATGTCATAATTATTTGCATAATTATGTACCAGTGTCCAAGCCAAATTATTTGAATCTTCTTGTTTTTTATTTTGTTTATTTGATGATAATTATTTTTAATATGTAATACCCGTTTCTATTAATTCAACTTTCGCTACAAGGCTTCTACGGTGAGTGATTCATTCAACGAATTAGAATCAAGCAATATTAAAATCCTCTCAAAACTATCCTCCTTTCCTGCAGTGTGATTCATACCGTCTGTAAATTGGTCCAATCGACATAGATCTTTCATTAGGGCTTAAATCGCAAATGTAAACAAACTGCGTTTTCGCTATTATGACATTATGTGATAAAAATACTACAAGATTGAAGTGAAAATCAGTTAAAATGGTTTTTAATTCGATTTATAATTAAAGAAAACAAAACGACGAAACATGCATTTTCTTCGAGATTTCGACTTAGGCCCTTATTCTCATATGGAATATAAAGGCTAAACTTACATTTTTTGACAGAACCGGGCGTACGCAAAATTATTCTTTAAACAGCGGTTCTATTATATAAATGATAAACAATATCTACTATGATCATGTCTATAGTTGATAGTTGTTGCACATAAACATTGGAATATTTCAATATTTTCATGTAATTCGAAGAAAAGATGCACGCGACCTTACATTTACATTGGCTTTCTATGCGCCCATTTGCTGAGCCCTATAAAAAAGTATACTGTCAAGCTCGCCCATTTACCCAGCCCTACCCAGCAAGACAGAGTCAGTTTAGCCCATTTACCGCGCCCTTCTGAAAATTATGTACACGGTTTAGCCCTTCCGCAGATGGTGGTTGCTGAAGGGCGAAATCACGACTGGGATGCAAATTGGGCGTAAGCATTTTATTAGTTTCTACCCACTAAAAGCATATAGGAATTAAATTCTTTGTTATATTGTCATAAGGTTTAACTAAAGATGCTTCCGGAAAAACATGGTCATAAAGTAATTTATGCCTACAATAAAAACTACATTTAGAAAAGCATCGCCGAATATTGAAACTGATTTTTCTCCAATTAAGTACATTGCGACTTAGGCCCTAATGAAAGATCTGTGTCGCAATGTCGATGAATCATTGTTGCGCTTTCCGGCAATATAAGGAAAGTGTCCTGTTTCGCTTGGCACTCACAGGTGTCTGGTTGCATTACATCGTGTAGGCAGTAACGACAGATACCATTTCTACGTAGGTTGGTACGTATCAAGGGTGTTGTTCGGTTCACATGCTGTGGTGTGATTATGCGGGAAAACGCCATTTCGCTCAGTTTAGTTTCTGAAGTGTGGGAGTTCGATTAGGCTGTAACTCAATTCGAAAGAAATTAGACGCTGAAATAATGATAATTCGATTCAGAGAGATTTGGAATTTAAATTGGGATTACTCCTCCCTTCCATCTTATCATTTCAATTTGGCGAGTTTCTGCTAACACAAAATTAACCTATAATGTTCACATTTCACATTTCCGATTGTGCCATGCCATCGTTTGTATCAAGTTAGGCACTAAATTCCAAGCACGAAAATTGTTAGCGCCTAACATTTTGCGATTGCGGAGCCCTCTATTAGCATCTTCGTCTCCAAAAACCCTGGGATAAAAGTTGAGTATTCTATCAGCCAATAATAATTTATTTCAAAAGCCTGGTTTACCTACCAAATAAAACCCACGAAACTAATGTTTATGATGAAAAGTTTAGTATAGATTTGTTTTCAGATTATCATAATTCCCTCCCCTAGGATGACGGGTTTGACGGTATTGCAAACATCATCAAGCATATTTCTGCATCAGTTTTAAAGAACTTCTGACCAGTGCTGCGAAATTTCACAATCAATTACCTATTTCTGCTTATATTTGCAGAAATTAACATTCAGATTCATCGATCGTTCTTAGAACATCTGGTCACTTGACTCTAGGTTCGCTCTAAAGTTACTCTAAAATTAGAGTGCATAAGTAATATAACTTTCTTCTATTGATAAATGATTTAGTAAGTTAGTGTACTAACTAACAACTGACATAATGTATGTCAAATTTCGGGAAACATTCTTGTACCACAGCTTTGCATGACTAAATGTTAGAGCGTTAGAGCCAAGTGGATGTTAAAATGCGAATTGTCTTGTTTTCAATTGTTACGAGAACTACCTGTTTAAGATACAAACTGTTAGAAACGGAAGAACTCACATCAATAATTCTGGCCATCAATGCTCTAGGAATGCGCCTTTAGAAGTAAGCATAGCTGTAATCAAAGTCCTTATATAGGAAGGTCCTAGCATGCGTCAAAACGAAAACTATCTCTGTGCTCGTATATGTGATAGTTTCTAAGGGCGAATGTTATCAACACTACATGTTAAAGGCTGTTTTTGTTCACTACCACTAACAGTTTTAACGCATGCTAGTACCTTGTATAGAGGCTCTTTGAGCTGTAATATATTTTACACGTCGATATACACAACGTGTTTCTTTTATAAGAAGATTGTTTACTACTTTCATTTGATTCGTAACTATAGCATTTTGTCGACGCATTCTAAATGTTTTCGTCGCCTATTAATGAGGTATACTATTATTGATTTCACCGGTACACGGTTACTGAACCATCTTTTGTTAATGGTTGGTATAGGACCTAGTAATATTGGTTTAGTCTTTGGTCATACGCCGTTCTTATAGAAATTCAATGCAAATTTTGCTCGGTGTATTGCCCGGACGATATGGTCAGGATGTTCCTCGTTTGAAATGCAAGCATCGATTGAGTCAAACAATTTGGCGGCACCTCTATTTATAATCTCGAGTCTTTAGGCGCTCCCTATTGACGGCCCTGTCCGGAATAGACTAACTCATGTATGGAAGTTTTCGCGTTTTCCCATATCTATTTATTGAAATACATAAACTATATAGCAGAAGAACATAATTTCAGTTGAAAAAAGGAAAAAAATGTAAATAGATCAATTTGGTTGGCTTCTTCGACAAATTGAGGGCAAAACGAAACGAAAGAAAAGAATATTGAAAGGTGGATAGATATTCTTCAGTGAATCAGTTATATACTTAGAACAGAAAACGTTTCTTCTTACCGATATGAGTCTGTCTAGCCCTAGTCTTCAGTTCTAAGTTTCGTTTCGGCAGACTTCGCAGCCGAGTCCTAATAATGAACAGGACAATTGACCAGTGCAAGGATCCTACTAAGAATCCATCCTGACTTCAACATCCTGGCTCATAATCGCATTACGAGTTGTCTTGTCTTAACATAGAACTACTAAAATCGAATTTCTTGTCAAATACGAGAAACGAGCCGAAAAGTGTATGATATTCTAAGCGCATATTGCTTCGCCTCTTAACACCGTTTACTGGCCTATTCAGCAGAGTTTCGCTTGTCCGGACTCGGAATGGAAAAGCCATTCTGTTCGAAAGCACCGAAGACTTGGAATGTAAAGTATAACAGAAAAGTGTTCTACTCATTAAGGTGATCGTTTCACAAAGAACATACCTGTCTTCTTACATTCAGTACACATTTAGGTCAAATATAGAATCAGCGCGCGTTTAAATATGGTCGGAGGGGAAGCTCAAACAGGACCATACCCAGTATTTCCAGTAGTTTTTTTCTTCTAGGACTTTTCGGTGTCTTTCTTATAGAATCAAAATATCTTCTATTTATTGGCTAGTTATTGGCTTTCAAAATGCAGTATTATTTGATTTCTTTGCTCGATAACTCTTGTTTGGAAGTGAAAAATGTTGATGTCTTCCACAAATATCTCTATTTTCATAACTCCAACAACTGTATTGAATATTTAAAATATTGGAAATTCAGAAAAAGGTTATAATAAAAAACTATTTTTTTAGGGTTCCTCCCACAAACAATGAGTTTTATCCTGTTGTTTAGAGTGTTTGCACGTTTAGCAAGTTTGCCCGACTATCTCAAAATTTCAAAATATTTTTTTCTATTTCCCTCACAATTCAGAATACGTGAAGACAAGGGGGCATCCATTCCAAAAAAGTTTTCCTAACGCACTAAATCATTAAAATCAATTCCTAAAGCAAAATTAAAAAAATGCGCGTTTTGGTACTATGGCGACCACCCCAAAAATAAGAAATAAAAATTGTAAATGCGAACGAAAGCACGACTATTCAAATTATTTTATACATGCCAAGATACGTACACGCTAGCACACGCGATATGCAAACGGTCAGGCGAACAAACGAGTTCACATACAAACACTCGAATCCTTCACGATCATCCATGCACCTACGCCCACGATCTTGCAAACATGATAACACTCTGGTGATTAAGTGAACGTTTTAGTAGGTTTTTTTACTGGTGGTATATGGACGGCCCCTTAGGGAAAAAAAATATAAAAGTCACGTGGACAATTTATATACCTCCGTCTCCATGGACACAAGCATGGACTTTTTCGTACCCTTTACCCCTCTCATAAATTGTCCACGTGCCGTATGGATGGCCCCGTTACTAATTATGAGGAGATGACTAATGATTGATTTAGCATATAATACCAACTCTCTTGGTGGAAAGTAATATGCAGCAGTTAATAGGTCAAGTTTGTACAAATAAAGAACACCGTATGTAAAAAGGAAATTATGCTTCCTGCTATTCTCAATTCGTAGCGCTCAGATGGATTTCTGAAGCTTGTTTGCGGATCTACTGCTTTCATCACACGTACAGTGTCTGACACTGACGAACGATCACAGCGTGTAATGTTCTAAAAGGTTAAATGTTCAGATGACAAAAGCAAACTATCAAAATACGCTTTGAGAGATTGAGATACAAATGTTCTCTTTCGTTTTTTAGGGGTGACGATTGACAGCTAAATTTCAATGGCTATATCCTAAATAAGGCGGGATTTTGATTGCGTAAAACCATGTGAAATAGACTGGCTATCAAACAGTATTCCTGAACTTCTGTTGGTCACTGTTCGGCACGGCGCAAGAAGGATAAAGTTTTCTATAGATGTATATTTTATCATTTGCCAACTAGCCCGACGTAATCCGCCAGTATGATGCACAATTTCCCCCGCTTCGTAATCGTACCGCTTTGAGTTGATATCATAATGCACATTGTCCCGAAAACGTATTGTGTTCCCCGTACCAGTTGACGTCATTATATCGATGAGTGAATGGCTTCCACCGGAATTGTAATTGATTTTTCATCTTTTTCACATCGAAATTTGCATACAGTAGTTGGATTTTGGCCATTATTTCACATGGCTCGTTGTGCACAGGTTGGAGGATTTTGAATTGAGCCTGAATCTCGAATCCCATTCTATCTCGTAACAGGGACAACCGATTGTTTATTAGCTTATTTGTGGAAATGATTATTCACTATTAGTTCAAGCAGAACTGAAACCTCTTCGTACAGGAAGATGGACAACTTCAATTAGGATTCTACGTCAACACTGTCATCACTTCCTGTCAAATCTTCGGGTAGGGAAAGCGAAGCGAAGATAACATCCAGTTGTTGGCATCAGTGGTTGCTCTACACTTTTGTACACACATATAGTAATCATTTTCGGCGTGAAGCGTCTTACCTCACATGTCAGCAGCCGTCCGAACGTGGATTTTAAAGCGCATCTGGTTGAAATGTTTTGGGGTTTTTATTGATTTTTCTTTATCTACTGTCGACGGTTTGATCGTAGTAAGATATTATCAACAGTGAGTGTATTTATTAGATACATATCGCCAGATTAGAAATGTTTGTTCACGAACCGAAAAAATGGCGACTTAAGGAGTTACTTGAGTGGATCAAAAAATTCGAAAATTTTGTTTTTGTGTATTCTTAATGTATCTTACCCCAAGAATGTTGCTACAAAATTTCAAAAGAATCCGACTATTAAAACTGAACTTACAGCACTAAGGAGCTGAAGGTGTCCTGAGACCTAAGTGACAATGTTTACGCGGGAAGTCATTTTCGTCAGAATGTACATTACTGTTAGTGCATTAATGATCTTTCGAAAAGTAAGTTGCTTGCAAAATGTGTTGGAGGTTTCGCTTAGAACAAACGAGAGTTATAATAAACTCATCTTGAAAATTAGTCCAAAGATTCTTCCTGGGAGTGTTTTGCCAGTCGAAATAGCATCTTTCACTTCCGCTTATATTTACAACGAAGGAAATGTTGCGGTTTTGAAGACATTACAAGCATTGTCCTAATGTCCATCGATTTGATGCAAAAGAGAACGAGGCTAAAGGCTAGTAAAGAGGGAAGAATGGCACTTCGTTAACATCAAAATGTCATTCTTGGCACTACTGCGGCCTCCGAAGATAGTCAGTATGGCCTCGGAATGGATGTTGAATATTACTCATTTTATCATTGCACAATATTGACACGAAACTTTAAACGCATTTATCTCAAAATCGTGTTTTTCGAAAACGTCTTCGCGGTAACAACGATTACTCGGCATGTATTAAACCGACCGATTTGAAACCTTCTCCGTTTCATTTCTTATTACAATGGCTTCCTCGTGAACGAAGGAATTTTTACTTTGAGTATGCTTCTAAGAGAATCACTGTTCTAAGTCATCTAAATTCAAAAATATCAGAACAATTAGTACCTTTTTGCAACAAATGAGAATCTTGTAAAATCCTTCGTTCACGAAGGGTGTCCAGGTATGCACCAACCAAAACATATTAGGTTTTGCATTGCAGATAAGCCGTTCTTGATTTATCATTGTCACCGCGCATGAAGTTCAAAATAAGGTGATCCGTGGCAACAGTCATATCTCTGTCAATTTGGAAGCTTTTGCTACATAAAAATTACTACGAATATCTTTAAACACGTACTACAACTTATGAAAAAAAAGTTTTACAATAAGCTATTACAATGATGAAAAATCGCGAATTTACCTAATATTTTTGAAACCCAAGTAGATATAACCCCTTAAAGAACGAAAAAATATCGAATGAAAAAATGCCATGTAAACGCAGGAAAACTTATTTCCGATGAACGAAAATGAAATCGCGTCACTGACGAAATATTCGTGCTACATGCAAACATTTAATAAAATAAAGTACACTGAATATGTAAAATTACGAAGACCTTCGTTGTTACCGACGCACGTAAATTATCCATTCCTAGTCAGCATAGTATGATATAATCCTGTTTTTTCGTAATTCCATTAGTTTGCTTCTCCACTACTGATGTATATCAAAAAATAATATCGGTTAATTTATACACTTTTTGAATCTCTTTGTATTTTTTCTCTATTCGACATATTATGATTCCTTTTATTACTATATCCTAAATTTGATTCATACTAACACTAACTAACACAACCAATTGCGTATTCTCTCACTCACACTCAAAATCTCTTCCATTCCAAACGTACAATCGCTCGTGGCCTACGCGATAACACAAACCTGGTCACAAACGCAAACATTAATTGCAATCATCTACACGTATCAATTTACACACGCAAACATTAACCCACCACTCGCGCGATAATGAATCGGTCATGTCCGGAAGTCTATCCTCGTTCGTAGAAGCCTAGATTCATGCATTTAGTTGGACCAATAAAAAAAATTATGTTCATATCCACTAGACAACCGTTCCATGCGGGGGGGGGGGGGACGCTAGTGATATGGAAAAACTCACTTTTTTCTGTATCTGAACCGTACACCGAAAATAAACTGTCAGATTCACGATCCGCGCGCGATCATCCAAGAACACACGCTAATTTGCGAAAGGACACGCGGCCATAAAATAGAATTTATACATGCGAAGTTACATACACGTTAGCACACGCGGCATACAAACGCACCCGCGATTGAACACGTTAACGTAGAAACGCTCGAGCCATTTGCGATGATACACGCGCTCGCGAAATCTCTACGCCTGCACATATCTGAACCGTACAATGAATATCGCATTTAGTATCACGGCCCGCTGCAATATGCCTGAAGCAGTGTTTTAGTGGTTGATATTACTCATCTCGTCTGCAATTGTAGTAAGTAATTCTGACGGAGAGCTCTTCCCAGAGTCTACAGTTCCAGTGGGACAACTCTCGAAAAAAAGATTACGAAGACGTTCGTTTTTCAAGTCGCCATGTTTTTAGCACGGGGAATGAACGAAAACAACTATTTACCATGAACGAAAATGCTCAGAAACGCAGATGAACCTATTCGTGGCAGATGATCGAATTAATTCGTACATTCCTATGAATTTTTGTGCATATTTATTTTTCGAACAATAATCGATCTTAATACGAAAGATTGCGTAAGTATTAGAAAGACTTTCGTATTATTCATAAACCAACTCGTTTGACTAATGAAGCCAATTCTTAATAAACCTACCGAAGTCGTTTCAGGGTTTGTGCGAAAAACTCGTACTAAAAATAAACACAATATATTTTACGAAAGTTTTCTGTACTAAACTTATTCGTAGTCGATTTACGAATATTTTCTCTCAGTGTATTTCATGTTTTTTGACCGTTGAAGGTTAGTTATCTTTTTAATGTATTCCCTTGAATTTAAATATAACTTTTTAGTCGAAAATGGCTAAAATGACATTGATCCTATGTTGGTCTGACAATGATTCGATGTTGGTCCGACATAAGTCCAATATTGGTCTGACATTGGTCCAACACAAGCTTAAAATTGGCCCGACGTTGGTTTGATATCGGCCCGATGTCGATCCAGCACTGCCCGATATTGGTCCGACGTTGGTCCAACCTTGGTTTAACATTCCATCTTATATCCACCATCATCGTTTTCCAATTTTCTTGCTTGCTCACTATCATTCAGTAAGCGAAATGATATTAGTGTTGAATTGATATTCGTCCGAAAAAGTGATAGCTCGAAACGGAAGGATATCAGCTATCAACTGATTTCACTGAAATTGTTCAGCTCTGATCTCACCCACAATTTTAATGCGGCATCTCTTCCAATTGCAGGGGAGAGATGCCGCACGACGACATTTTCCTCTGCAATCATGAATGACCGTGCTCGTGAGCAGAATTTCTTCTAAAAGCTCCCAGCTATTCAACCGATACATTATCTACGAAAAAAATCGAGCACTTTTAAAAACGAAATTTTAATGTGGTGCTGAAAAATTTTCGACACTCCCTGATGCAACTGGAAGCACAAAATCATTATTAAAATTTTCGAATTTAATAATAAGGATTATTTTACATCTCCAGTGTTGTAAATCTTCGAAAGACAATCTCACAATATCATATTACAGTATAAAAGTGACCCCATATACGAGATATAGAGAGTGCGGCATCTCTCCCGAAATCACCCTATCATATGGGTGTAATTTAATTTCATTTAATATTTATTTTTAAAACTTTTCATGATCTGCGCCTCGGTGTGGATTGACTCCATCGAACTAGTGTTTTATCAACCCTATAGGAAGTTCGAACACAATGTCAAACATTGCGTGTTAGCAACAATTATGCAAGCTTGACGATGTAACGAAAGTATTTCGTTCGAGGAAAAGTGAAGTGAAAACAATGTTCATAGTGTAAAACAAAACACAGTTACTTTTCTTTCCATTTTTTTTAATATGCTCCCCAGCCGTGCCATCATTTTATGCTTTTGTGCGGCACCCGACCATCGGCAGACTATATCCCGTGTGCTAAACAGTCAGGCAGTAGTGGAGGTGATAATTTGTTTAGTAAACAAATTACCCATCGCAGCACGTAACTGATCGATCGGACTCAGTTTTGCGGTAATGTTTGTGAACGCGTCCTTCGCTTTTTATGTGTCGTCATTTATTATCTATAAAAATTCACACTCACAGTACATCATTTTTTGCCGAAATTTTAACTTTTTTCGGTCACTTCATTGGCGTGAGTCTGCACATCCAATAAATTGACTAACTACTAACAACAATTGTAATCAAATAACATTTAATTGTATAACAAAATAACTATACAACTCCGAAATGAGGCATGTTCTGTTTCTGACCAAGGGCTTGAAAAGCTAAAAAACCTTGGTATTACACCCATCACATCATATGCAGTGTAATCATTAAGCCACTAAGATCTCCTATGCGTTAGTGTTGCAACATAACTTGTGAACAAAGTTATGGTTCAGCCTAGATATTGACCAAAACCTTGGGCTAATTTATGCTTTGCCTACACCTTTGTCAATGTCGGTCATATGTTCATAGTCTTGCACATGTTTCTTTCGGCGGGTTAGGTTACAAAATAGTTTGAAGGTAACATTCGTCAATCTTTGAACTCTGTTTGATTAGTGGAGCATTTCTATTGCTTTGATGGCAAAAAGGAACCAGCACGTGTGATCGCGCACACGAGAAATGCATTTAACCTGTCGGAGTGGTGATGTGCCGTTGACGTTCTTTTCCGTTGACGGAAGCTGATGTACCGTTTGAATCGAGCTTAACATAGCAGAACTAAACAGTTTTTTAAAGAACAATGAAAGAAAGTGTCATTATAAAGCACGACAGGATTAGCAATAAAATATCGCTACCACCACTGACAGTGAGACGAATTGCCGAAGCTGAAAGCAGTTATGTTGCAAAATATTTGTAACCGTATTTTCTGCTACCGCTTGCCTCTAATTGTGTGGTAAACGAGTTCATCGGGTGAGTCGTGTGGATTTAATTCAATTTCTATAATCATTTCGATGCACTTCTCGGTCGGATTATATTACATGGTGTCCGAAAAACCTCACTTCGTTGGCTTCATTTATTTTCGGTGTCCGGTTAAATGTTTTTGGTGCATATTTGACGGCATTGCAAACATCATCAGGTATATTTTGTGCATAAGTTTTAAGGAAACTCTGACAGATTAATTTAAGATAGTTTATTGCATTGTATTTATCATCATTTTGCGTAGTGTTTATTTGAATATTATTATTTTTTATTCAAAATGTGATACATCATTACTAGTCAGTGGAGTTCGGTGGGTTTGGTGTATGATGTATGAACCTTACTGTTATTGATCGATTGAAACGAATCAAAATTCATTTTCTTCAGAATTGAATTCACTTCTAAATGAATCGTTGGGTAAAACTGATTTTCCGCCCTTGTTTGTAAGCCTTTGTTCTGTTTGTATTGTGAGTCGTTGTGGGTTAAACAGAATGGCAACATATTCTCGGTAATCTCATTTATTTTGGTCTGTTATCTGCGCGTTTTGATGTTTTCGGTAATGCTATGTTCACCCAAAGGTCTGCTTCAAAGAGGAGAAGAATGTGCCCGTATAAGAATGTGAAGAGTGGCAGATTTCACAAACACAAAACAGATTCAAGATAATCTGCATAAAGTGTATGCATGTGTGTACAATAATATTATTGATGGCAAACGCCTTCAGTACCTCAAAAAGGCTGAAAGCACTAGTTTATATATTCAAAACATTATGTAAAATTAATTTCGTTTTTCATCTTCTCTTTTTTTGGGAAGTGAAGCAGTATTAACGCAATGTCGATCTTGCCAATCGTAAAACCAAAACTCTCGCTTTATGTATGCCTATACCTTATCTGGTATCATCTTGGCTTTTCACGTCATTTGCAGTTTGACAAGACCATAATTTGATGTTGGAATGACGGGCCGAATTTTATGGCATATGAAAATTAAAACTATGCAATCAGTTAACAGTTCGATAACACAAAAGAATTATTTCTGAATGACGTATTTTAACACTTGGCATATTCTAGCGATTAACTAATTGTTTTATGGTGAATTAATCATAAATGGATTTCTCGGTTAAAACAAATGTAAGTCTCAGTCTAAGGTTCAATAGATTTGTGGCGGCATAATGAAATACCACCATCTTTTATCACCTATTTTTATAAGATAATTCATCAACAGTGCTATCTTTGAAAATGAGGCACCTTTGTTATGCCACTAATTTCTTTACCGATCTTTGTTTATTGCAAATAAGTAGCAGTTTTCATTCGACTATTTTTAAAATTGCACATATTTTTACGCATGTAATTTTGAATATTCGTTGATTTGATGGCGTTGTAAGAGAACATTTATTCGTCGGATGATGCCAATCGTTCTGACATTCCTTTGTTTGTTTAGTGTTAATTTGACCAAATAGAGAATTAGAAAATCCACAGGGCATCAATGCACTTGGGGAATACGCATGGTTTTGCTTGAGCGGAATGATGAATGTTCAATTATGTCTTAGGGTTGTGAATTGATAGCAACTATTTATGAGGGATGCATGAGGTGATGGTATGAGCGATGGATAGGGTAGTGGTATGAAACGGGGGGATGGGTAATAAGGGGTGGTTAAAAGGGGGTGATCAGTGGGTGTAACCCCTCTCCGTACACCCCTAGCTACGCCGCAGTTAAAATCAAGAAACCCTATGTCAGTTGAAAAAAATATCAAAATCCAAAAAAGTCAACTTTTGTCTTTTTTTTCGAGATTACATCAAATCTCGACGTTTCATGGAATTAAGGACATTTGTTATAATAAAAAATAAATTCGATTTTTAAATTTTCTATAAATAGGGGAACCCGGGGCTATTAAGAAAGTGAGGATAATTCGGACCCCCTCGATTTCTCAGAAAATAGCAAGACTTTCTGACTATCGTACATATTCATGGAACCGCTATTCCGAAACATTAATTTTGAGAGCTGAATTTGATTCTTTGTAGAAAGGAGATACAACGTGTTTCATTTTTTTGCCATCCTCAAAACAAAAATCATTATGATGGTAAGACCGCGATTAAAGCAATAAATAAAAGTGAAAAAATAATAAGTAAGTGTTTTGAAAAGCTTGAGACCTCTATTTAATGGAATAATTTTTGTTTGGGTGAAAACACAGATATTTTCGAGGCGCTCACCACGTCTGTGCGAAATGATCGTACGGGGCTATTCGGAACCCCTATTCCGTCAACCAACGTTCGGCTTGTGGCTGTGCACACCATTGTGCACGCCACAGCAAAGAAAATACATGAGCCGCCAATCGACAGCTGTGACTTACCAGATTAAGTTTTTGTAAAGCAATTTTTTTTGCTTCTTAAGAAGTGTCTCTTATAAATATTTCATAGGTAAAGATAATTCCATTGCAAAAAATTAAAGAAAAATGACGGCCTGAATTGCCCCGTAGGGTGGTCCGAATTACCCCTACATTGTAAAAGTATGGAAAAATGTAGAGGTTTGCAAGTCGTCGCCTAGCGTTGCCATTGAGTGGTGCAAATAAACCTTTTATGGCACCAAAATGTAGCTGAGGTTTCAAACTAACAATTAGGTCCTTTGACCGGTAAATTTTTTATCATTTATCTATCTAAAAGGGCGATTTGCTTAAGTAGGTCCGAATAGCCCCGGGTTCCCGTATAGATATATATTATACAGATGGTAAACCATGTTCCGCGACCACCCAGGGCGATTTCGAAGGTGTCCACGATCATCCAGGGTTATTTTGAAGGGGTCCGCCGCGCCAACAACGTTGAAAAACGTGGATCTAGACTAGCAAATCCAAGTAATTTTACACCCATTTTAAAAAGTTTTGCATCATTTTGATATCATAGTGGTACCAGTTTATATGGAAAATTACCCTGTGGTCACACTCTTAAACTCGTAACTTTGGAACGGGAAGTTCGATTAACATAAAATTCCATAGTAGTTTCTCAAGCATTTACCCACTACTCGCGCGATCATGTATCTCTACCTCGGTTATAGCAGCCTAGACTTATGCCCTCAGCCGCACCAATCAAAAAATGACGCTCATATTCACTAAACAATATCGGGAACTCTAGTGAAATGGGGAAACTGTCTCTCTTGCATCTCTACGCTACACTAAAAACTAAGCATCAGATATACGGTCCACGCGCGATCTTTCAAGAATGTGAATGGCCACACGATTATAAAATCTAATTTATGAACGCGAAATTACACACACGCTACCGCAAGCGACAAATACGTTAACTTACAAACGCTCGAGTCCTTCGCGATCACACTATTACACAATTAGTGAAAACCAACGCCAACCCCAACAGATATGCACCCCTGGATTCGAACACTAAAACTAACCTTCCACGCACACACCACCACCACAGAACTCACAATAAGACTCATACATACAAAGTCACGCGCAATAATTACAGGTATTCGTCTGACAACCGGAGGAGGTGCATCTTAAACGCAGAGCTTATCATTTCAATGATGGCCTTGGATCTGCGTAGCCTGTGTTCAAGGCACCAAAACTTTGTTCGTCGGGTCAAGGATGTATGGAACCCGCTAGCCACCAGCCCTCGGCGCTACCTGCCCATAAAGCGATAAAAATACCAATCCCAATACTAGACTTATATTCATGTAGGATATGACATAGGTTTTAGAATGTATGTTTTAACAAGATCTGTCCCAGGTTTTTAGGTTATGACAGATTGACTATATTGGATGTTTTAAGTCTTCACCATGATGTGAAATATTCCGGGCTGCGTAACTGTGTTGAATTGTTTTTATAGTTTCAAGTGATTGGGGTCAATTTGACCATGAAGTAAATAGAATCAAACTTTGTTGATTTGTCACAAACTGTGATATAGTTCAGACTTGAACGAAATTCTCTACTCTATCTCTACATTTTACCAGTAGTTTTAAATTTCATACCTGTGTCTAGTCGCAGTGTAGTGCAAACTGCACCAAATAAATACACGCCACCAGCTAAACAAATTTATCTAGAGCATCTGAACGAAAGGGAAAACGATTAGCGTGCGCACGCTCGAGATAATCGAAATGAAATGTACTAAACAACGTTTATGTTTTTCGTACCGCGTGCCGATTGATTGTTATGATAGCGAAGCACGATCAAAGGCAGCAAAGAAGCATATGTATGTACTGTTCGTCAGTAACACTGGATCAGATTAATGAAGGGAAAAGTGAAGCGCATGAATCCGGTAAAACATGATCACTGTTGATTGGAGGTAACATATTTTCTTGTTTCGGCCTGTTCCATCTTTATGTCTGGCGCAGTGCAAACTGATGCGCGGAAAACGCATTTAGCAATTCCATGGAATACTATGCCGCTGCTACAGCGCGGAATGTGGTGCGTTTGATGTCCATTTGCTAACTGGACAACCAGTGGAATATTTTATTTTGACTTAATTAAAAATTAATACCGATTGTAAATTCTCTAATGAGCTTAGAGTATACGTGAGGAATCTGCGCGATTGGAAACTTTCGAATTTTAATTTAAGCTTTACGCTCGTTTGTTAAACGAATGAGTGTCCTAAAACGTGTCATATGCAGTGGAGAGAAGCTGTGTTCAATGTGTAGTCCCTGGAGTGCTGTTTCAATAAATATAAATTATAGCTGCAAAAACTTTATTAAATATTAGATTACCTGGTCCATATGAGACTCTTTCACATTGTACAAATAATGCGAGGAAAGTTCTCTAGAAGTTTTTAGTTTAAGCTTTTTTATTGGGCGACCTTGTTGATGTTTAGACTCGCGGTTTTATTTGCGCGGTTTTTTACGAGGTTTTTTTTACGCGGATTTTCGAATTACCGTGTTTTTTTCACACAGATTTTCCAATTAACACCTTTTTAACGCGGATTTTCCAATTAACGCGGTTTTTGCACAAATATTCTAAGTCCATTTCAATGCAAAAAACTTTTTTTTCCGAAAAAAAATTGTAAGTCCTTTAAATGCAAAGAACTTGACAATTGACAAAGAATTTTGACAGTTTTTATTTTGCGCGGATTTCGCAATTAACACGGTTTTTGCAAAAAATATTCTAAATCCTCCTGAATGCAAAAGACTTAGAAGATTTCGGAAAGATGGAAGAGACGGGTCTGGAAGACTCCTCATGGCCCGCAACAATATGGGTATTTTCGGAATGGTCTTGAAGTGTAGGTGCCAGAAATTAATTTTTGACGCCATTTTGAAATCCAAGATGGCGAGTTCCGGTTTAGCGAAATTCGCTATAACCCAATAAATATGGGTATTTTCGGAATGGTTTTGAAGAGTAGGTGCCAGAAATTGATTTTAGACGCCATTTTAAAATCAAAGATGGCGACTTCCGGTTTAGCGAAATTCGCTATAACCCAATTAATGTGTGTTTTTTCGGAATGGACTTGACGAGTAGGAGACAAAGGTCGATGTTTGACGCCATTTTGAATTCCAAGATGGTGATTTCCGGGTTAGCCACATTCACTATAACCCAGTCAATATGAGTGTTTTCGGAATGATCTTAACGAGTAGGTTTCAAAAATTGACCCCATTTTGAAATCCAGGATGGCGATTCACGATTTAGCAAAATTCGCTATATGGCATGAACACATAAAAATATTTTGCTGGCTTATGATTAGATCTTATATTTGAGGGCGTTTTGGATGATTGCCCAGATTTTTCATGCGGGAATTTCGGTAAACCGGAAGTCGCCATCTTTGATTTCAAAATGGGGTCAAAGATCAATTTCTGGCGCGTACTCTTCAAGACCATTCCGAAAATACCCATATTGATTGAGTTATAGCGAATTTTGCTAAACCGGAAGTCGCCATCTTTGATTTCAAAATGGCGTCTAAAATCAATTTCTAGTACCTACTCGTCAAGACCATTTCCAAAATATCCAATATTGATTGAGTTATAGCGAATTTCGCTAAACCGGAAGTCGCCATCTTGGATTTCAAAATGGCGTCAAAAATAAATTTCTGGCACCTACTCTTCAAGACCATTCCGAAAATACCCATATTGATTGGGTTATATCGATTTCACTAAACCGGAAGTCGCCAGCTTGGATTTCAAAATGGCGTCAAAAATCAATTTCTAGCACCTACTCTTCAAACCATTCCGAAAATATCCATATTGATTGAGTTTTAGCGAATTTCGCTAAACCGGAAGTCCCATCTTGGATTTAAAAATGGCGTCCAAAATCAATTTCTGGCACCTAAAAGGAAAGGAAAGAGGGTAACAGTGGAACTATGAAAACAATACGTTTTCATAGTTCCACTGTTACCCTCTTTCCCCTACTAGTTAAGACCATTCCGAAAATACCCTATCGATTGCACTAAACCGGATGTCTTTGATTTAAAAATGGCGCCAAAAATCAATTTTTGGCATGTACTCTTCAAGACCATTCCGAAAATACCCATATTGTTTGGGGTGCGGGCCATCTTTTCGAAAATCTTCTAAGTCTTTTGCATTCAAAAGGACTTAGAATATTTTTTGCAAAAACAGTGTTAATTGCGAAATCCGCGTAAAATAAAAACTGCCAAAGGTCTTCTAAGTTCTATGCATTTAAAAGGAATTTTTTTCAGAAAAAAGTCTTTTGCATTCAAAAGGAATTAGGACTTCAAACTTCCAAAAATATTCTAAGTCTTTTGCTGAGTTTTTTTTTACGCGGATTTTCGAATTAACGCGGATTTTAAAATTAACGCGGATTTTCCAATTAACGCGGTTTTTACGCAGTACGTATTCTCCGCGTAAAAAACCTGGGTATATATAGTTAATAATATATAAATAAATCCTCATCATCATCGTGACCGAACAATTCGGGCGTTGTTCCGAATTGTGATTGAATGAATTTGGCTTGTCAATAGTGAGCTTGATTGATCCGTGGGTCTCTTTAATATTTACAATGTGTATCTTGCTTACGCAATTTTTTTTTGTTCACATGGATACACCATAAACAGCGTCGCATACTGCTGGTTGAGGGTTTCGTACATCGAGTATCTGGACAGCCTGATTGATTGTAAATATGTAAATATGTGACAGCGGTCCTGAATGCTCGGAAGACTTAGAGGGTCTCTACTAGACATTGCCGGGCTCGGGTTTTTGGACTTCTTGGGTTCGGGTCGGGTTCCGGGTTTTCAAATTTGGAATTCTCGTGTTCTCGTGTTTTTGAAATTTGAAACTTTCGGGTTCGGGTCGGGTTCGGGTTTTGAATAACTCTTTTCTTGACGCTTTTTACGTGTGTACACAAAACCCAGTCTCTTTTTGTAGTAATGAGCTATATCTCGTTATTCGAATAGATGACACATATAACCTTCCTAAATTTTACCACCTTTGAATTGCTATAATTCGTCATATTTTCTGGTGCTCAAATATTGTATTTTTTATTCATGTATATAATTTTTGCCTTTCTCATATAGAAAGGATATGCAATCACTCTAAAAATCGTTAACCTAATCCCGGCCAAATTTTTTTTTCGATTGACATAAAGTTTCTGGGTTTTAACATGGGAAGGTTACACCCCCTCCTCCTTACTGGTCACCACCAATTTAAATTCCCCTTAGATCACCCCTCATTGCATCCCCTTCAGACCACGACCCCATCAATCACTCGTACCCCTGCCCCTCTCAACTCCATCATCCTTATACCACCGCTATAACACAAGGCATCCCGAATTAAGCCGGGGAGTGTTTGGTTCCTAGGTTTTTCATCCTCCTCACACACCCACCCTCACATGACAAAATTAGTTAGCAGGAAGGCAGCATTGAACTAATGCTGATTAGGCTAATAAAGTATGATATTTTTTTGTTTCAAGTGTTTCGCCGTCGACACGTAGCTCATCAGGTTCGTGACTGGCGAACCATTGTGTGTAGATGTAAAGTTACTAAGAATCTATTAGTTATTTCCATAATTGAAACGAACATAACCAGCCATAGACTCATAGTTTAGAGAAATGAGAAAGGCACAATTGCACCACTAGGTGGATTAAAAAAGGGTTTTCTCTTTAGATTCGCAAACTGCCCGAACTATTTTATTTTTTAAACGAGCACTCACGAAAGAGCAGAGTTACAAGTGACGAATCTCCCCAGGCACCGAGTCCTCCGATTGAAACCTTTCCGCCAGGTTTCTGTCTGTCCTTGGTTTAGCTAGAGGAACCATGTAGGCTGATAGCAGATGAAGGACACGTTGAATCTCTAACGAGATAAATTGAATGGTGTAATACCGGCGCTAGATGCACTGGCGGCGTTCATCACAGGCGTTACAAAACACGCTTTTTATTTGAAATTTCTGCAGATCCGCTAATGGCTGGAACAGAAGGTATTTTCATAAAAGAATCCAGATCATGTAACGGCCCAATCCTGGGACAATCTAACAGAAAGTGCTTGTTTTATATATGTAGCACTGATTTGATAGTGGTGTTAGTATACCCCCACCATATAAGTGCAATCGTTGTTCATGGCCGAAAAGCCCGGCAATTTGCATTCGCTAAAAAGCAAGTTTGACCTTTTTTTTCTTTTTTTATGTATGAATAAAACTTGGAAAAGAAACATGATTTGATTTTTTAATAAAATGTTTTACCGATTTACACACAACAAGCAAATCAGAACATCTGACCGTGAAAAACAATAAAGCAGTATCGATAAGGACATGCACGTGAACGATAATGCGACAAAAGGTACTCCGAATGACCCCCAAAGTCCAAGGTGTGTTGTACAACTAATGTTTCTCCACCAAGCAAGAGGATCTCAACACGCAGCCGCAAACTGTGTCATCAAGACCAGACGGGCAGGTATTTTTAGTGTTATTTTTTATTTTTATTTTTATTTTTATGTTATTGAAAGATGCCAAGTTGCCTTATTTATTTAAACTGATACGAACTCTAAAGAAGATTAAGTCGCTCAAAAAGTTATTTAAAATTGAGACTATTTTTTATATTTTTATAACCATTCCTGACAATATTTAATCAAATTATTGTTGACAATAGTTAGTTTATCATCGATGTCGGTACTTTTCTTTGCTGAATGGCTATAGATGGATATACAAAAGCAAATAAAGTTAACATAATTCAAAAGAAAGTCAAGGCAAACGAATAATATCCGATTAAAATTCGTTTGAAAAGAGCTAATAAAGATCAATCCCCAATTGATTTGCGATAGATTTGCCTGCATACCTTACATAAACATTTATCTTCCTTTCTATTCGTTTGTTTTGAATTTGCTATGCATGGTGCAAACTTTTTTTTTCCTATGCGTGTGCGTACGGGGTGCTTTTTACGCTATTTCGTACTTCTCCTACCATTAATTCGGTTAGAGTGTTAACCAAATAAAAAATAAACCCAAAAACGTTGTTTGGGACAGGTGTTTTTTGCGAGCTATGTGCCAAACCGCCATGATTGGATTACAAATAATAGTTAGGCCTCGTTTCGTTTGATGATGGATTATACTATATGCATAAAAGACACACATCGTAAACTGTTGGAAATGACTTCTGCGTTCCTTTTCCTGTCCTGGTCATCATTGCTGATGGCGGACTTATGACTTGCCCCTCCACCCTGGACTGAACTATCTGCATCAGTCAGCCGGCCGGCAAATAAGAAAGTTACAAACGATTGGGGAATTTCACGCTACGGCGAAGTCAGGCTTTGTGATTTGTGTGAGGTAATTACGTAAATTGCGATAGTTTTTATTTCTAAGGGAAGGTTCGTGACATGTTTTGGCTATTTTGTTTTTCGCTTGAAAAAGTGCCATTTCGCTCTACTTCGAACAAGAAAGAGCTAATATATGCTGAAATGGTGTCACTGTTATTAATTGGTGAGTCGGAATAAGTACAGTTATGTATGAGTATTGAGTTGTTTGGGTTGTAGGTAAATTAATGACCAGCACCTAAGAGTTGAACCGCTAATGCATATAATTTTTCGCAGCACACCAAAGCATTGGATACTTTTCATTTGAAGAACAATTTATTTTTCATTGTGCCAGTAACACGTTGTAATTGCCAAGTATTTAACACGATGTTATTGCCCTGAAAAGGATTAACTTTATTTGCTGTCCGAATGTAAATGTTGATTAAAGTCAGGAGTCAAAATTCAAAATTTTTCGATCACTTTGAAAAAACGTATGAATTTTTCTATAAAATGTATGAAAAAATTCACGTGTTTCTTTTATAAAACGTCAAATTTTGCCCGATTTTTCCAAAATTCCAGCATCACAAATAGGGTTGGGAGTACCGGTTTTACCGTTACCGAAAATCGGTAAAAACGTCCAAATATCCTATACCGAAATACCGGTTTTATAAGAATGAAAAACCGGTATTTTCGGTAATTTGGTAGGAAGGACTATTTAACAAAAGGGTTTTATTATTGCACAGCTTTGAAACGCTTTAAAAAGCTTTTCACTTGCTAATATTTTCAAATTAGGTGGCATGCACAGTAAGTTTGCCTGTTTTAGGACTTTTTAATAATGATGTAAGCAGGGGAATAGTGCTTATGTAAGCAGCGATAACAACCCGAAAAAATCCCTCATGTCAAATAAAACTTATCAAAATATGGAGGAACAAGAAAATCTTCAAGACAAAATCAATCAACTCCATATTCCCATACTCCATTTTGTATTCAATTTATTCACACTACTGGCAAATCTATAACGCATAGACCTATCATAGAACTCTGACAATAGATTTTGCAGTTTTCATCAGCAATACTGCCTCAGGGTACGTTGAAATGAAATTAAAAGAAGATTGTTACAAAGCACTGGTTTTCAAGACAATGCGGAATTTATGCTCAAGCGGTTTCATAAATTGAGTATGAGTGTTCGAAAGACACTTTTGGATACCAGTGACAAATTTGACCTTGATCAACCTGACCTAGCGTTTTAGTTTTCGATAGGCTGAAACCCGTTCCAATTTATGGTAAACATCACCTTCACGTCCGAGCATTAGGGTAACCAGAAAACAACTTCAGGTCTGATTTTCTATGTATTTGTTTTTAAAATCTCGGAACGCTTACTGCATCTAGCTAACCAATGTGCTTTTTGGACTAATAAGCGACGACACTTTGCATACTACGATACACGAACCAGATGCTGAATCACATCCCATTTTTTATTTTGATTATAGAGGTTTTAATCTTAGGGTCATATGGCTCTCTTTTTGAGTTAGAAAAAATTTCTAACTCATTTTGCGGGATTGAGAATCGAATCCAGGTGAGCTGCGCATAAGGCAATCGATTTACCAACTACGCTATTCCCGCCCCTTAATGTGGACTTAAAAAAAGATCATAATACCATAAGAGTAATCAAATCAACATTCATAAAGCTTATTCGATATTGGAGTACTGTAAGAACCAATCATGTTCTCTGTTAAATGGTCAAATGCCCAATTGGCTTTGTACGTTGAGCGATTATTTTGTTAACACAGTTTGTATTTTTTTTAAATACCGGTTTTTACCGGTTTTTTCATTTTCAATACCGAAAATACCGGTTTTTTTTTTAAAATCCTCCGGTTTTCCCAACCCTAATCACAAAGGTAAATGCCATCCCAATGCTCCCCTATAATAAATTTATTATAAATACAGTACTTCTTCTCATTGACAATAGTAGCACTATTCTTCCTAAAAATGTTTATGTATCTAAAATTTAGGAACTCAGCCAAAAATATATCAGAACAATGTTTATCTATAACGGGTTATTTTATAAAATATTCGATTCATATACTTGGGATATGTCAAAAGTATTATTGTATTACATCTTAAAATGAATATATCAAACCGTGTAAAATTAAGTAAAATTCATACAGTTTTTACCAGGACCTTGGTTATGGCGCCTTCAATTTGACTATCTTTGCTATTGGCTAAATCAACCATTAATTTGCGAAAATAGTACTGGATGCTGCACCCCTAGCCAAACGAACAGCATGCAATGCAGGAATGAAATACTACAAGCATACATAGTTGGTATGATCGATGTACTTCAGGATAAAATAATCGTTAGTGCCGAGTGGTGCATGCATCGATTTCGCATTGATTGCAAACACGATACGCTCCAATGGGTCGCCGTGGGCAGCACGTAGACACCACCTAGCCTACATATTTATTTGGGTATCATCATCCCACTTCTCTCCAGCAGACCATCACGGCAGCATCAGGCATCGAAGCGTTGTGTTTTCATAATACTCCACTCAACAGCACCTTGTTCGTAGTTACTACTGTCTATGATAAACAATGCAAACGAATCACGATGCTTTGCGCCCTAAGAGCATTTTTGATGGGGTTTCAATAGTTTGCAGTAACAGCGTACTTATGGAACATATATAAAAACAACGAGAGCGATTTGTTCTTTTCTCTATTGAAATCACTGCAGCATGACAAATACTAAAAGATTCACTTTTGTTAGATGGATGAGCTTTTCACTCGTTTGTTATGCAAAAGTTATTCACTGTTGATTGATTGATTGCTCGATGTATTACGTGTTAGCGAACTAGGCTCCCATTTTTTAGTCTTGTGCTGAAGACCCAATAACCCTCCCATGTTAAACTTTTTTGTTATATAGTTTCGACAAAATTCCTCTCCTAGGCTGATTGGATTGATGGTATGGATAACATCTTCAAGCAAACAATTAATTATTTTATTGGCTTTTGACATAAGTGTTAATACCTTATTTAAAAGGATTCGAACCTGCAACCCTTGAGACTCTGGCCCAATGCACTAACCATAATACTATCCTCGAGCTAGGATGACGTCTCAGGAAAAACACATGATTATCGCATTGGCGACAGTGATCGCACTATTGTCTCTAGAGTGAGATCACACACAACTGTAATTCAAAAGAGACTCCAACATTGAAAGGAACGTCGTAGTCACAACAAAAAGAAACAAATTCATATATTAGAAGTCCAAGGGCGCCATGCTCGGACACTAGTGATATGGGACAACTAACTCGCTTCCAGATCTGAATCGTACACTGTACTACACACAATCAGAATCGCGACTATTTGCAATTGGCCTGTGGTGACAATTTCCTTGTCTGCAATTGTAATGAGTGATTCTGACAGAGACTCCATCCGAGAACCAAGCTGCACAGCTCCAGTTGGACCACTTTCAGAATGAAAAGGAATCTCAACTAATTAGTCAGTTTTTCCAAGTTAATTTCAACCTATTTTCCATTAGTTTAGCTATCTTAGGTACTGATAAAACATGATTTTTCTTCAATTGGTTCAAAAAAGTTGAGCCAATCTTTGGATTTCTAATATTTGGTCTACCTTAATCCTTCCTTGGTATAAGTCAAACACACTTTTTTAAGCTGTACATAACTTTTGCAATAGAATCGAAATACGTAATAGAAGAATCTCAGTAATTTCGCTGCAATTTTTTTTTTTCATTTTAACGCTGTTCTATGTTTTTCAAAACTGTGCTAAAAATGAGACATTATATGTTGTGGAGAAATCTAAGTAAATTTTTGTGTTACATAAAATGTTTACATGGAATAAAATGTCAGCAACTTGTATATGTACGTTTAGACACAACTAGGGACATTAGGGTGGATATGCATTTTTGCACCGCTCCATAACTACTCCCAAAATAAATCCTCTGGAGCCCAAATGCCTCTGTATTTATGCTTTGGAAATGTGAGCGAAAATTTTCCAAATAATACATGCATAATACAATATCGAACCCCTTATCTACAGTTTAGAGATAACTTGAATATACATTAGGATGGCAATTATTTTTGCGATATTGGAATTTTTTCCATCGCCGGTCAAAAATGAATCAAGGAACCAAAAAAAAAAAAAATTGGGAAAAATTTGGGCAAATTGGACCATTTTAACACGTGCTGACAATTATTGAAGTTTTATATGGGGATATACGCATTTTTCATACGTTTTATATGAAAATCCATATTTTTTTTCAAAATTATCATAAAATTTTGAAACTTGGTAGAGTTTGGGCATACTATGAAAGGTTTCAAGAAAATTAATGACAATTTCTTTTCTGGGTCTGAGCATTTTTGTAAAAATAATACTCTTTAAATTTTTTTAGAGAATCCGAAAACTTTCCGTTTGAAACTTTTCATAATGTGCTCAATTTTTCGATCACTTTGAAGAAAGTTATGAATTTTCATATAAAGCGCATCAAAAGTTTCTTGTATTCGCATACAAATATCGCTTTGGAGCACGTGTTAAAATAGTCCAATTTCGCTCAAGTTTTGCCCAAATTTAATTTGATACCTTGATTCATTTTATCACCGGCGGTAGACAAAACATCGCAAAAACAACTGCACCCTAATACACATATCGCCATCTCCTTGTTATTCCACTCAGAAATCTTGTGATTTCTGTTGCAGTAATGAAAAGTTTATATAGTTCATTCGAAGAGCTAGCAGTTACGGCTTAGGGTGTGAAAATTCGTTTTGAACGAGTAGATGATTCTCGGTTCCAGTCCTGATGCTACCTGCTAGTCTTTACAAACGTGTTATTTATTAAGTTTTTAGCTACATTCAATAACCAAGGAACTTTAAAGTGAAGTATATCTTTTCAATATTAAGAGCTATAGTACTCAAGGGAGAGCAAGGAGTTAAAGGAAGTAAATTTAGAAAAGCGTGGAAAAGGGTCATATGAGCAAGATTAGAGTTTACCGGCGACTTAACCCTTTGTCTGCTACCGCAGGAGTCTTTGCGCATTGGAAATGCGAATCCCTTTTTAAGGGAAATTTATACTAAGCAATCAGAAAGGGCTATGAGACTAAGTATAGGGACTGAAGAAGAATATTTTAGCAGTTTCAGTGTAGTAAAAAGAATGGGAAATATTTTTCACGATTTTGTCAGCCTAACATACACTAAGGGGCTTATAAAAATGGATCTCCACTGTATTGGGAAATCGGTGAAAAACGAAATGCATCAATGACGATCCCAGGAGGTCGGCGGCGGTGAGGCAAGCGAAATCTTCACACTTATCATCCGAGTGAAGCTTATGTATGCAATTTTACGACTTATTAATATGTGTCGCTATAGCACAAGTAGTAAAGAGGTGTTCTCAGCAAATACACTCAGGTTTTTTTACGCGGAGGATACAGGCCGCGTAAATGAAAACCGCGAAAATTTAAAAATCCACGTAAATGAAAACCGCGTAAATTTCAAAATCCGCCTGAATGAAGACCCCGTATATTTAAGAATCCGCGTTAATGGAAACCGCGTAAATTCAAAAATCCGCGCAAATGAAAACCGCGTAAATTTCAAAAATCCACGTAAATGAAAACCGTGTAAATTCGAAAATCTGCGTAAATGAAAACAGTGTAAATTCAATAATCCGCGTAAAAAAACATGCACCAAAACTTCATAAAAAACCTGAGTGTACATGTTTGTCGGCTCTAGTCAATGAATCTAATAACCAATTTTTTCTAGAAGTTTCAGGTTATGAGTTATTTATAGCATCGGAGGACAACATGGAACAAAACAAAATGCTGCAATGATACGATAGAGAGTAATGGGCGGGTGGGGATGTAAGTTGATGTGGAAAGAGAATCTTTGTGAGCTTCATAAGCAGCAACTGGATTCGAGACACCAGTACTAATAAAGTCTAGTTTATTAAATTTAGTATCAGGTTCACGGTTCGCGCGATCGCTGAGGACCACAAGCAAATATGTGAATGGTACCACAGTCACAGAATCAAGTGTACACACGCGAAGTCACATACACGCTAGCACACGCGAAAAAGACGTTAACATACAAACGCTTGAGATCTTCGCGACCATCCACGCATACATACGCCCGATTACACCTCGGTGATAGTGAACGCCAAAACACTCATACATTCTCATACGCGGTCTCAAATGCCCTCGCCCGCGATTACGAATCGGTCACGTCCGGAAGTCTATCCTCGATCCTAGAAGCCTAGGTCTATGCCTTCAGCTAGACCAATTATGAAAGTGCACTCATATCTATTAGACAACACGTCTCATGGTGATATGACCGGGAACCCTAGTGATATAAAGGAGCCCACTCTCTGCTAGAATCTGAACCGCACACCGAAAATTTAATATCAGACACACAGTTTTCGCGACCATTCAAAAAACACGCAAATATGTTACAAAATCACTTCAGCATACAAACGTTTGAACCCCTCGAGATTATCCAAGCAACCTACGCCCACGATCTCGCAAACATGATTACACCCCGGTGATAAGGTAAACATCTCAGCACTCATAAACATACAAACGAGATCAAGCGTCAATTTACAAACTCCCGCGCTGGCGCAATCATGATTCGGGCACGTCCGGATGTCTCTAGCCACTAGACAACACGCTCCATGGCGACATGACCGGGAACCCTAGTGATATGGGGTAACTCATTCCCTGTCCGAATGTGATCCGTACACCGAAAACTGCATATTAATGACTGTCGGCGTGGCCATACAAGAACACACGCGGATATGTGAATGGCTACTGGGTTACAAAATCGAATTTATACACGCGAAGTCACATACACACGAGTACACGCGACAAACACGTTAACATACGAAAGCTTAAGCCCTTCGCGATCATCTACGCACACCTACACCCGCGATCACGCAAACTTGCTAACACTCCGGTAATGATGTGAACGTTTTAGTATTTACGAAGTTACAAACACGGCCACGTCCGGAAATCTTTGCCCTCCATTCTAGCAACTTAGGTTCATACATTCAGTTATACCAAAAAATTAAGCTCATATCCACTAGACAACACGTGCCATGGCGACATGACTGGGAACTGTAGTGATATGGAAGAACCCACTAGAATCTGATCCGTACACGAAAAATTAAGTATCAGATACACGGTCCGCGCGCGATCATTCAAGATCACACGTGAATATGAGAAAGGCACACGGTTTTAATATAGAATTCATACACACGAAGTTGCATACACGTTAGCACACGCGACATACAAACGCACACGCGATCAAACACGTTAACGTACAAATGCTCGAAAACTTCGCGATGATACATGCGATCGCGAAGTCCCTACGCGCGCCCATACCGGAACCGTACAATGAATATCACATTCACAATTACGGCTCGCTGCAATTGGCCTAAAGCAGTTTTAGTGGGCGCATTGCCTGTCTCGTCTGCAATTGTAGTGTGTGATTCTAACGGGGAGCCCTTCCGAGAATCTAGCTCTACAGCACCAGTAGGACAACTCCCGAAAAAAAATTTGAGAGAGCTTTTTTGGTGTACTTTTTTCAATCGTGCAAAATCTCACAAAAAGAAAAATGTATTTCTGTAATAAATTGATCTAGTGCATCAACAACAAAACATGCAAAATAGATTGTAATCTTCGCCTTTTCAGGATAGACAAATATCTAACCCTATGTGTGGAATCGAACTCAGGTCAGCTGCGTACTGGCCATCGATTTACCAAATACGCTACGTTCGCACCCGCGTTCAGAATTCTTCTCTGGCAAACTCAAAGTGTACATGGAAAAAGTCATAAACAAAATTATGGCTTTTCATATTATACACAACTGAACTGTACTGTGTTTATTACTCTGGGTAGCCAGTGTTCATCATTTTCCATAGCTTATTGGATTGCATTTTGAGCGGTAAAAAATAAGCAGTAGGGGAACAAGGGGAGACTTGACCAGGTTTTCAGTTAAATCTTCGTAAATATATAAAAACGTTTTCAATCTTCCAAAACTCGTTGAAATGTAATGTGCAAAAGTATTGTGCCAATTCATGATTTTTTTTCAGAATTGTTAATTTACCTTTTCAAAAGTTATAAAAGTTTTTCTGTAATCGTTTTTTTCTGGTCAAGTCTTCCCACCGCGGGGAAACTTGACCAAGGCGTGGGGAGACTTGATCATGAGAATTTTGAAATATCAGAACAAACAACAATGGCAAAAAACATGCTGTAATCATTTTTTTCCATATTGTTGAGGTCCTTAGTATCAGTTAATAATATTAGTTAAAAATATAAGACGTATTTCATGAGTTTTAATTTTTTTTAATGCATTCCCTTTTTAGGATTAACTGTACTGATTACATTGCAAGTTCACATGTCACGAAATCAGTCATATCTAGAGCTTTTATTCAAAACGGCATATATACAATGAGTGACTCTCTTTGTTTACTTTCTATTTCGATTTTCACAGCGTCACTATAACACTTTTCACTTATTTTACAGTACAGATCGAAAGACGGTGGTTTTGACTAGCGTATTATGCTAAGAGTTGAGGGTTAAATGTTAAAGCGACCGAATTATTACCAGAAGAGAAAGTAAACAATGAGAGTCACTGTAGATATGTCTTTTTGAAAAAACGCTCAAGATATACCTGCTAACTTTGTTGACTAGTACTATACAGATATAGACTGATATTTAAGGTGGGATTGTTTGTGACGTGATTAACATTCACAGTAGATAACAAAGAATAGTAAATATCGTAAATTTAGTATCTTTCTTCAGCTTATTGGCACTTGGTCAAGTCTCCCCATAAAATCATGGTCAACTCTCCCCAACATTAGTCTTACGTGCAATGTCGTGCTAATTTTATAAATAACTATTCCAATATTCCGATTAATGTAGAATCATTTCACTACTTCATAGGGATTCATGTTGGTATATGGGAACAAAAAAATAGAAAATGTAGTAGATATGTCCATACAAAGTTTGATAAAAACACCATTTAACGCAAATTCATGAATTACGGAATATTTTACATGAGAATTTTTTTAAAATAAGCTAACTGAATCGAAACAAGTATAAAAATATTTTTAAAAAAATTTATGAGCGTGGAACACGTAATTGACAATTGTTGAATCTCGCCGTGTTCCCCTACTTAAGCACCACAAACGACCGACTTCGTATATCGGACATAAAATAAACAAACTTTACGTAGTTTTTTTTTGCTGTTTATTGATCAATACCGGCGCCGGCCATACATCCCAGCAGGAAATGGAAAGAATGTTAGTCTGGTACTTGTTTTTGCTAGATACCTTATATGCTAATGCGTACTCCAAAAGTGTCACGGGAGATTGCTAGCAGGGATAATGATTCGATTTACGTTTTAGGAATATCGTAACGGCGAACAGCGAAAAAATGTCGCACTTTCTATATCTTGTATATAGAGTCACTTTTATACGGTAATATGATATTGTGAGTTTGTCTTTCGAAGAATTACAACACTGGAGATGTAAAATAATCCTTGTTATTAACTCACAAAAATTTTATTAATGATTATTATGTGCGTCCAGTTGCATCACGGAGTGCCGAAAGTTTTTCAGTACCACATTAAAATTTCGTTTTTTTAAATTGTTTGATCTTTTTTGGTAAATCATGTATCGGTTGAATAGCTGGGACCGTTTAGAAGGTATTCTGATCATAAGCACGGTCATCCATAATTTCAGAGGAAAATGTCGTCGTGCGGCATCTCTCCCATACAATTGGGAGAGATGCCGCATCAAAATTGCGGGTGAAATGCCACACTCGATGGAGGAGGATACGTAGCTAAAATGTATTTTTTTCACCTTGGAATATCATTATATGATCATTTGTGTCAGGTATAGATTATTAATAAGGTATATCCACAAACTAACGGACCTAACACAGTGACATATAGGAATATGAGTCTATTAATCTATATATTTAAACGGGCGATATGTATCTAAGTTTTAGTTACTTCGGTTAATTCTTTAAAGTTTCGGGTACTAATTTTAGTAAACGGATTGATTTGTAGTGATGTCAATCTTTGGATAAAAAAAATGAAAATTTCGACGAATTGATGCTTTTTAAAATGAATCTTTCAAGAACAAACCAAAGTTATATAAATACATTGTTGGAAGAAATAACCAAAAACTGCTTTTGTGGAAGCCCTGCCAATATATCGCCCAAATAAACATATAAATAAATAGTACCCTTAATTAAGTTACTCCAACTTAACCGTTACACAAGGTTGCAAAAGAAAAATATTTTTAAAATGTTGAATAAAAAAATGTTTCTAGAAATGGTATTACCCCCTTAAGAAAAATGAAGGTGCTTCATGAAACTCAGCTGAAGACCTCTAATCACAAAAATATCAACGATAGCTAAAAAATACTTTTGTTCACCATTTTTCAGTTTGTGACCATAGTGAGTTTGTGACGCACATGCTGCATCTCTCCCGCAATGACCTTCATGGAAATGTGATGAAATTTTTTTCATGACAAAATCCATTTCACAGTATTTCCGAAATTTGTCGCAATTGATAAAATTGATTTTATCAAATATTGAATGGTTTACTTTGATGCAGGATCAATTTTAAGAAATGTGCGGCATCTCTCCCCAAATTACCCTACCTTATTCAAATATTATTTTGACAAGAGACAAACTAGCAAAAACAAAAGCGCCAAAACATTTCTAGAACAATATTGAACAGTAGTAAACCAACTGAGGCTACAACTAAAAATTGTTGTCGTGAAGTGAATCTGAAATAATTTTGAGCTGGCCCAAAATATCCATTAACTGTACTGACAACCTGACTTTGTTCGACGGACATACTAACAATATCACGGGCATACTTCATTTTAATTCTAACTACTAGAAAGAGAAGTAAGCAGGTTTATCACGAATACATAAGAAGAATAAAAAGAATTAATTTACTAATTTAGTACAAAACATTAGAATATCTAAATGGTGCAGGAAATGAAGAGGGGAATTCTGTCGTTGTTATGACATGGGAGCCGAATCTCATTGAATCAATTTTTGGGTTCTGCCGCCGTATGCCACACGGCCTCCAGGTTGGGTTTGTGCGGAAGAAGATAATTGTGATATCAACCTCCTAGTGGACACCAGCCCATGTTAAAATTATATTTGAAAAATAATGGTTATTACATCAAAAATATTAATGTCTTCAACCAAGTTCTTTCCAAACGTCAGCTCTATAATTCAGTCTACAATTATTGAAGAGTCCTTTTTAATAAAATCACTTGAAAGATGTCTATCAAATATATATTGCACTTTTGTGGGGATTATTTGACCTGCGTTAAGCCAAAGCGAACTGAGCGCCATATTTTTTCCTGATGTTTTTAATGAAAAAAATATTTTTTCGATTATTTACCATTATCATAGAAAGTCTAAGGGTACTTATTTGCTATCGATTACTATTTGAGTTCTCAGAAATAAATTGATGTAGGTGTTTATAGTGCTACATTAGCTGCGATAGCGATTTTTAGGAAGGTACCTTCAAATGGCGCTTGGTCCTCTTTGGCTTAACACAGGTTATTTGTGTAAAAAGCGCTAGAGCTTCGCCGAAACGTTTGACCTTTTAGCATCAATAGTAAACCCTCAAGCAGTCGCGAGCTCTTGAAGTTCAAACTCGATTTTGCCTGAATGTCAACATGTTGTGCACTCAATGACTACTCGATTTCTGGAAAGTTAATCGCTACATTCAGCGCATTACATTTAATATTTAGATTTTGCTATTCCGTTTCATATAGTAATTTTATTTGAATGTATATTTAATGGGTATATTTAATTTCTAATTGAATATATTGCATAGACGGCCGCCACAAGTGATGAAATTTAATCCCTATTATTTACGTAATTTAGCTATTTACTTATAATGACTACAATCTAATGTTCTAATATTTGTTTGCTTTGTAATAATGCGCTCTCATGTATTTCTTTCATCTTTTGCAGGTAATTGAAGTTCAATTTGGTATAATTATAAGAGGATTTTAACTACTAATAAGGATGCCTAGTGGTAAGTTTTTAGCAGCACGACTTCCTACGAAAGAGTAAAAAGTTTTTATTTGATTTACTGCCGCTCTACACATAATTGTCCAATGTGTATAGGGAATCCCATAGCGAATGGGACATTTATGTGTATAGCGGCAGTTTACCATGACAAGAAAATGAAAGAAACACTTTAGGATGCTAGTAAATCTATCTGTATGTACAGTGGTGGAACGCATACGCAGATTACATGTGTCCAATAACATCTTTAACAGGCTACCAGCAACTTAAAAAGTTCATAACAATATCAATTTCAACCGATTTGGACACCTCAATGGTTTGGATTTAGGTGCTCATCCACACTTGGACCATACATGAAGAAACCGGATGAGTTCAAGAGGTTTCTGGAAAATCAGGCATGTCCTATTACTGGGATACGATTTATGATTTTTAATAGAATCCTAGGAATATATGTAGTGCTTATCCCACTACCATCCCTGGTCCATAGTTTCATTAGTTTGACATTTATTGCACCAGGTAAATATACATCATGTCAAAGTAGTACTTCATCTAGTAAATACAGGCAAACAGTAGCGATTTGCGTCCTTTAGAGGTTATAATTTCGTTTCCCGAAACGCATTCTCACGTTCATCGATGTTTGTACATATGATAGAGTCAACTGACTCATAATGACGAAATTGCATTTTTTTGCATTTTTCGTAGAATAAAATTCCCCATGTATCACATTTTCCATGTGGCTCCGTTATGTTTGTGCAAAATAAATTCGCGGCGCGCTTGTTTTGGTGACTATATGAGGAAAACTATACAAGTTATACAGTCCATGATCGCATATTTGTACCATTTTCTATGGGATTTCCTATCTTTATGGGATTGGTTTGGGATCATAGGCAGTATACAAGCCGCCCGTCCGTATACACTCTAAATATTATTCAATGTAATAGTAATAGTAAATTTGCGTGTCTACTTTTGTTTGTGTTTATCTTTCCAAACTATTTAAATGACTTGTAAGATTGCCAATTTTCCGATTTTTTAAACGATTTTTATTAATGTTCTGCTTTAAACATATGCAACACAACCAAGATGTAAACCATCTTAAAGCTGGCACTGCTAACAGTTACGTTGATGATGTCGACGATGGTGGCTATGAATTTACACACCAGATAGAATCCCGTCAGCACGACTGGCGAAAAAACAGGAGCGCACAAAGTCGCAGAAAAACTGTACAAAGTCCCCCCAAGCCGCAACTCAGCACCCCGGGTGTTTGTTGTTGCTACCTAGCAAGTAGCTTTTCCCTCTACTAATTCGCTTCGGTTTGGTGGGTCGCTTGGTACTAACACATCACAGCACCGCACAGCAGAGCGTACCTACTCGTGAGTCGTGACGGGGCGGCCGACTTGGGCAAGTTGGCTAATTTCTCGCAGTTTGATTTTTCCTCTACGATCGGCTAGTCGACAGTAAACAAACGTGCGGCGGTAGGCGGTTTCATTCGGCGATTCGTTTGAGTTGCTCGCCGACTACCTAGTTGACGGTGAAGGTAGAGAGCGGTTTCTTGTGTTATTTTTTTTTATCATTTCGAACGGTTTCGGGCATCGTGCCCTGGTAAAGCACCCTCTCTTTTAGGAGGTCAAGTGTCGAAGAGGCGGTGTGTTCAATTGAGCCTGGCGAGTGAGATTTGTTACGCAAGAGAACGCGCGTAAATGTTGAAGGTGACATGCGGTTCAACGAAAGGATCTACAATCGAGTCGATATGGTATCAGTTTAAGACTCGAGAACGAATAATAGACGGGTCGAAAGTTTGGTCATTTTACCGTGGTTTTTGTGATTAACGAAAGATTTCTATGTGGCAAAGACGTATTATACTAGTGGCCTAGTTTGAAACCGTTAAAGTAAACTGCAGTTTATTGTTCCCCTGACCTAGACGTAAAGTTAACCTAAGCTTAGTGAAAAACTTTATTGTGCGAAGTCGGCAGAATGTGTGATGTTATAATTGGCGATCTGATGAAAAGCTAGCGGTAAAAAAGAAACAAGCAAAATATGCTAACACTCATAAAGAACACCGGATATGAAAAGATACCAGAAAATATATGGGATGGGTTCCCTAGCTGCCATGGTGTACATTCGGTCGCACTGGTGGGTTTATCTCTAATGTATGTGCACACCGTGATGAAATATTCTTTACAGTTTAATCATTAAACTAATAATTAAATTAAAAGTTTCATCCTTCATGGTAAACTGAATCTATCCAGAAAATTAGTACTAGCATCGTAGCCATATAAAGACGCTAGAAATTATGAACTAATTGGGGGAACTAACTGAAATCTTTATCTTTTTTCAGGTAAAGCTAATTATAGATGGTTAGTAATTACCTAATTCTAGTTTGAACTTATATATCGCTGAGTTTGTACATTCTGGAATTTCAGGAACAACGCTCTTAGGCCTAGGTATATTGGCTCGTGATTTAGAGAAATTTTAGAATGATCCTAATTCGTGAGTACAGCATTTTTTGGGATCCCAAATGTTCTCAAATGTCTATCCAAATTTTGGGTGTGATTAGTTGCTCGCAGGCTTTGCGCATCGGGTATAAAGTTTCTAAGGAAATTTACCTTTTTTGCATTCCCTCCATTTCTCTCTTTCATTCAAATTAAAATGAAAAAACAGCACAGGAAAGGTGCAGTCTAGAATGTGGTTAACAACTTTACCGAACACTGTAATTTTCTAAGATTTTTGTAGAAAATTTAGTGCGATTTCTAAACAGAAGGTCGAAATTTATTGCAGAAATATATTGCGTTTTGGAACTTACGTTTCGATCTCGCCTTTTTCTTAATCTGACACTAACTTAGCACAAGGACTAATATAGCGCCGGATTAACGTTGGCTCCAAAGATGATTATATGATTTGTGTTCCTGAGTAAACACCTAGTCAAGCGTGATGTCCTGCAAGAAAATATGTTTTATTTAAGCTTATAACAATCAGTGGAATCGAAACTTGGGTTGGCTTATTAACCAAATACATTATGCTCTATGCTATATTTCTCCCTATCAGTGTGATTACATATGTGGGAGTGCGCACGTAGTGATTACTAATAATATTCCTTGTGCTCAGCACACAGTGGGCCCAAAGTGCAACAGTTTTTTAATAACGCTCAAACTATGGATTTTAGCAATATGATGTCTTTGAGGAAGTTCCTTGGAATAAAACGTCCCTTCGAGGAATTATCCCCTTTTTTCTTTTTTATTTCACTGATTTGCGATATAGGCAATGTCGTTCTAGAAAGTGAAATACACCACATTGTTAACCCTTTCATGCCCAACTTTTTTCTCGTGCATGTAGGGTTTCAAAACTATTTTTCCTTGAAAATGGTGGGGTCAAGAAACATGAAAAGCCTTTTTTCATAAAGATTGGTGCTTCCCTCGCAGTGCTAGAAGCTGCTCTATTTTTACCTTCCAATGCTCAATACAATTCTCCTAGAGTATTTACAATATTCCAATTGCGTGGAAAATGTAGCCAAAGACAGTCTAAATTGACAAGTTTTATCAGTTTTCAATAATATTGCAACACAACGAAGATATATGAAAAATTAATTTTCCGTCGCCGACGTAAACTATTCCTGGCAGCACTGCTCCATAGGAATCTAATCAGACTAATTGCAATAACTTCAGTTCTACAGCTGGTCTTTGAAACTAATAATACTCAAATGAAAGGCAATAGTTACATTTATTAGCCTTGCTAGTTTTTGTTAGCAAACTTTACCTTAATCTAAAGTTATTGCTGTTTAAAAACGTTGTTGTCCACAAACAACATGGGCATGAATGGGTTAAAGACACTGACTTGTTATCGATTGTATTTACAGAGCTATTCACGCTTTTTGAGTGAAAATAATTCGTTTTCCAACGTATCTTAACACTTAAAAGGGGAAAAACGGGCAAACCATTCGCTAACTAAACATTCGTACGGTGACTCTCGAACCGTTTAGACGCTCTTCCCAACCCGTACAATGTAACGCTGTAGGGTTCCCACATGAAATTGCATCAAGAAAAATGCTGTAGAAAACAACCCATTGGGTATTTTCTCTTGAAAATTTGGGTACAAGTGATTTAGAGTGTATTGTTTGCACTGTATTTTTATCGCTGTCAGTTTTTCAAAAATTGGAAATAATTGCGTAAACCGAAACGCAACGTCACGAATTGATTTTACGCAAGCCCCTGGAAAATCCTCATCTATCTCATAGGGATATCGAAAAAACAACTCGGAATCGTGCAATCAACGGTGAGCTGTGTGATTAAACGTTACTACCAAACTCTGAGCATCGAACGGAAGGTCAGAAATGCGGTCAGAATGGATGTTCTATTAGTGATCAGGACCACAAGCTTGCGGTGAACGCGCGTAAACGGAATCCCAATGCTTTAGTCAAAGATGTGGCCAAAAAGTTGAATCTGTCCAAGTATTTCGTTCAGAGAGTCAAGGACCAGGAAGGACTGCATACGTACAAAGTGCACAAGGCTCCAAATCCTGACGAACGGCAAAATACCGTGGGAAAGTAACGGCCCCGAAAACTGTACACCCAGATGCTGACGAAGCCTCATTGTCTCATCATCAATGATGAGACTTACGTCAAGGCGTACTTCCGGTAGCTTTTGGGGCTACTGTTCTTCACCGCCCAGCCCAAGTTTGATCTTCCGGAGGAAGTAAGGAAGTAGAATTTTTTTAAGTTTTCCAATAAATACATAATTTGGTAAGCGATCTGCTCATGTGGCAAACAGAGTGCGCCGTTCGTGACTACCGGAACTGTAAACGAGGAGATCTACCTCAATTGTCTACAGAAGCATCTGCTTCCTCTGTTGAAGCAACACGAGGGCACTACGATCTTCTGACCGGATCTAGCTAGAATAGTGGCACTATTCAAATGTTGTCCTGGAGTGGTACGAAACCAAAGGGGTCACTTTCGTACCCAAGGACATGCCCCCCCCCCCCCCCAACGCACCGAAACTAAGGTCAATCGAAAAATACTGGGCAATTATGAAGCAGGCACTACGGAAGCATCCCAAGGAGGCCAAATCTGAGAAAGACATAGAGAAAAAGTAGGTTTCGGTACAGAAAAGCTGCTGCCAGATGTTGTACAGAAACTAATGAGTGAAGCATAAGGTGCGAGCGTACGGTTATGGTATTGAAGTTGAATGAAATAAATATACCAAAAGCTTATTAATGGGTTATATTTTATTGTCTGAAGCTTTGAAAAGAATCGGTCCACTAGGTAATTTTCTACACCGTTTTTTTTCCGTGATGCAATTTCATGTGGGCTACCCTTAATATAGTATAGTGCAATGTTTGCTAATACGCTTTCAATGCTATCTCTTGTGATTTTCGACTCTTAGAGGTTTTTTACTTTTGAGTGTGTGTGTGTGCGAGTGAATAACCATTATTCGAGTAGCAGAGCACTAGAGCAGCAGTACTTTTCTTTGTGAGCCGACGAGATATCTTTAAACAAAGCTAAGTATCGATATTATATTACCTTCCCCATTCTTGTCTCTGAACTGAGATCTAGGCCCGTGTAAAAATTACCTCTCCTCAACAATGATTCGTCTCAAAATGAGGTCGACTCCCCGGTTAAAACTATGTGGTGGTAAATAGTCTGAAGCAGGCAAATGATATTGCTGACTGCGGGCCTTTTACAAAACAGTATGGAGCTTATGTACCAACAAACCAGATCGAAATAGACAGTGTGGTTTCCGATTGAGTTTATGTTTGCACGGACCTGCTGAAACACGGAGTTGGCTGTTTAAAAGACACCATGCTTCAACCAGTGAAGATACTGGACTACAAACGGTGACAGGACAGGACTTAGACTCTTATTATGTGACCTTAGCCGGGTTTACTCTACCTAACCCTCTTCTCTTTGGGAAAGTTCGCTTGCCTTTCCGCCTTTTGTGCGACGGATCATGAGCTGCATTCATTGAAAACAATTGGAACACGTAGTATGTAGATATCCCTTCAAGGTCCTCGAAAAACAACAGCTCAAGGAAGTACTGGTACAGCTTTCATTATTTCGGACCCTCTTAAGGTTGCACAGAGAATGCGCAAAATTCGCAAACGAAAAAAGCAGTTTTTTTCACACCGTATGTCAGATCTTCATAAAAATCAATCAGCTTGTGTAGAATGTTGTTACAGTACTGCTGATTGATTTTTATGAAGATCTGACATACGGTGTGGAAAAAACTGCTTTTTTCGTTTGCGAATTTTGCGCATTCTCTGTGCAACCTTAAGAGCATCCCGATAACCTTTCTCCCGCAGTAAAAACATGCTTGATTGCAGTTGATATCGCTGCGGTTAGATAGTATGTGGAAGGTAATCCATGATCCTCACGGTAGCGACCATCTGCTAATCGTAATTTATATTACTAACTGTTCAGCGCCACTGAATACAATTAATGTTTCGTATGATCTCACTATTAATTGTAAGAACTACTCGTCCGCGATATCTGATAAAATCGAGCCCACACTATAGCTACCCCCGGAGGAAGATTATTAGTTTTTGGCTTGTTTGATTTTCGACTACGTGATTCAGGCTCAGACTAATCGCGTACCAGACGCGAACTCCTCCTAACGCATAGTGGGACAAAGACTCCTAAGATGTGTGCGCAGATAGGGCCTTCGTATACAAGGAATTCTGAAGGTAGGAACCTCTGAGAATGCGATGTTGGAAATGAAAATGAAGACCTCTATCTGCCGAATCAAGTGATTATTGGCGCAGGTTCGTCGGCGAGCTAGCGGAAGAAATATCGATTTGCACACTTTAGGACACTGCCCGACGTATGGACGTATTGGTGTGTGTGATCTCTCTCTAGAGGCAATTGTACAAATCTCCGATTAGATACGGGGAACGTGCCATTTAAGCCAATATATTCTGATTCCTAGAGGCAATGGTACGATAACTGTCGCCAATTCGATAATCATGTGTTCTTTTTGGGAGTCATCATAGTCCAAAGATAGCATAATGGTTTGTGCATTGGGCTGCAGTTTCGAATCCTGCTTTTGTGGATTTTTTTTCACATAATTGCTTTCATTTAACTCACCACTTCGATTTATTTTCCTAGTTTGATACTACCAAAATGTGTAACAAATGATACAATACAATACAATAACCAGAACGTGGTGGGGTACAATACAATACAATAACCAGAACGTGGTGGGGTACCCAGGAGAAGTGATCTGGCTGTACCGAATAACGATATCGTCGGTAATGGATTACAGACATTTCTTCTTTAGTTCTGCTGCGAACATAGTTTTCATCAAACTGGAGCGAATCCGGTATTGTTATTTGCGTTTACGTGCTGGCGGGCTCTGCTGGAAAAGCGATTTTGAAACCTCATCGTTTGTTACCGATGCGATATCTTGAACCCGTTAGTAATAGCAAATTTAAAGAGGTTTGTCGAGCTCAATTCTCATACACGATTTATTTCTTTCCACTTCAATTCTTCTTCGTATTATCCCAACCGTGTCAATTTCTTCCATGCTTCTGATTCAACTGTATTCTTCGAGAAGAAGAGACTTGTGGAATCCCGATTCACATATGTCCGCAATTGATCCCATAATTTTTTTATAATAAATTCCGAGAAGTTAACTGCAACAAGGATTTCTTATCGAAGGGTCAAGTCTCGATGGCACCACTGGTTGCGGTATATTCAATCATAACCTCATCTCGTTCAAACTCATTGGTCCTGCTGCAGTTTATGTCGCAGAACTTGCTGCTGTTCCCTTAGGATTACTGATACTTTGTCCACCAATCATTACTTCATCGTTTCAGGCAGCCTCAGCTCAGTAGAGACTCTTCGTTCGGTGAAACCTAAAAAGAACTTACAATGCTTACTTGCATGCTCTATTTATAATATCGCAGATTACCTTAGTTTGGTTCCCTTGGCCTTGCTTCATCCAAGGTAGTGAAGAATACGACTCTTTAGCTAAGGCGGGACCATTGGAAGGTGACATTTACAAAAGACCAATCTTCTTCAATGCATTTTTCGATATCTCTCGCTAGAGGACGCTGGAAATTTAGCAGACATCGAGTGGCAATGAAGAGTTAGCACGATATCCTACATTCAACGAAAATCTTTTACTCGTGCAATGACGTGTTGCGACGGTTATTACGATATCGAATATATTGTGCGTACATGCGCCGAGTACTGATCCGCCAAATATCATTACAAACATCGCACGCGCAACTCGGTGTGTTGCCGATCCGCATCTTAGCTTTACTACGAAATCGTCTGGAGAAATCTATTGCTGATCCGAAGACCACCTGGCGTCTTAGTTCATGATGCCTCATGATGATGACCGTCCGAGTCTGTAATCAATGTCGTTGATTTTCCATTTATTTTTCTTCTCCCTGTCATCATTGTCCATCCTCTCTCTTCTGTCTTAAAAAAACTATGTGTTGTGATTTCTTCTACTACTAAATAAACTATTTTGCTGTTTGAGTTGCTGAAGAAAATAAAGTTCGTAATTTACTATCGGGTAAATTAAGTATCGATCTGATGAGGCAAGAAATTCACGTCTCTGCGATGAACATGTTATGAGATATTTAGGATTGAAATGTTGATAATGGTGGTAAAATTGCAGTGCTGCGAGAAACTATACATTTACTGAAATTGATTTGTTCCTCGTAATCTTCCAATTTTAATAACATTTTTAGAATAATTCCTAGCAAGTTACTGTTTTTGTCAAAGTTGTAAACCACATTTTGGGCAATCTTTTAATAGGAAGCGACAAAAGAGTATTTACACATTACTGGGTAGAGTAAAATTCATTGCGATTTTGAACGCATTTGCTCTTACTAATTAAAAGTAAAGGGGCATGACGGGATTCTGATTACGGATTTTTGCACAGGGTTTTGAAAACGAAGAAATTTCCGCCGTTCGCTCTTCACAAGTCCTTTCTATTGTCAAAATATTTGCTTCCTTGTAAAAATCGCTAGCTATTGCAAATCAAAACTTATCTACCAAAGAATAAATGAATCCAATTTTTTCCCGTAAACAATTTCATTGTTTTCATTCCGAATATGGATTGAGACGGAATTTTAAATCTGTTACGTTTTCTGCGGTTGAATTGTACTTTGTGAAACTTTACGAAATCTGAATACTTAGGAGTACAGAATCATGAACCGGAAATCTCGATCAAGATTTCGCGTCTTCCACCGGCCTTTCAGTTCCGGAAGATGTAGTCTACATATTCAAAAAGACTTTTTGACCATTCTAGACATGTAATGCAAAGCATTTTGGTACCTGTCTCAACTGTGTTTGAATCAAAGAACTGGAGCTTCAGCTAAGCCGGAATCGATAAAATCTATCTGTTCATATATTATGCTCGCCGATATTTATGACCCATATGCTATGGAATTTTATGACGGCACTAGCCGTAGAACCGTTTCGGTGATCACAACAGACTCGGTCTACCATAAATTCCTACCATAGTTTTTTTCGGAGAAGGTGCGAAAACGCTTCGTAGCGGGTCGATCGTACAATGCCCATTTGGTAGATTATACAGATTGTATGTTTCCATTCATAATTAATATATAAATAACAGTTTCGGATTCATTGTTAGTCAGACTATAACTGTTTCAGAGATAAACCGACCGCATACATATAATTTAAGTGGTGTGTATTTTATTGACATAATTTACAAGCTGCACTAGAAATAGGGGAATTGAGTTGTCTACTCAAAGTTATAGCACAATGTGTTGATGAAAGACTGTGGGAAAAAGATAAATAAGGCCACATTTTGGCATGAATCTTTAAATTTGGGTGTACTCCCAATTAAATTTGAATAGTTTAATTGAAACGATATATAATGAATTCTCTATTAATTTTTGTCTAATGCATCACTATAATAATTTCTCTGACCAAATTAATCGCCAATATTTGGTTCTATTTAAAGCCTAAGTTTACAAAAAAAAAACACTCAAATTGAATTAGCTTAGAAGAATAGACGTTAAACGACCATCCAACAAAAACACATTTTAACTTTTTATACACCGTTCGGTTGCAATTGATATTGACTACAATGTAAAAAAAATATTTCAGTAATTCAACAATGAGACACCACCAAGCGAGTGACGAAAATGGTCTCATATTCATGATTTATGACCACCTTCTCCGGAGATTCATATGCTTTATGGCCCGTGTCCGCAATCGCATAATAATGAATCTCCGAGTACCTCAGTTCTTGATCATAGAGATACCAAAGCCTTCCCTGTTCACCGTTAGCACAATACTTGACCAATTGTTTACCTCGAGGGCGTTCGATCTTGCGGCGAGAAGCTTCAGGAAACCTACCTAATGTATAATTACCCGGAAACCCGTTCATACAGTTCTCCTTCTCGAATGTCAAGAGTCGCCGGAGCGCGCGCCGCGATACACGGCTATAAAAAGAAAGCTTGATCGATGTCGATTTGAAGATTTGTCAGTTCCGCTAGTAGATAGGACCATCCCAACTCTAAAGATCGCTCAACACTTGATAGTTGTTTGGCCTGTTTTTACTTCTCATTTTCCAATGAACAAAACAATTTGAATATCCATTCTGCCGGAACGAACGAACGCGAAATGCAAATGCCTAGTCACACAAGTGTGACCATTCGATTTTGCCTGTCTGGTATGTACACATATAATGGATGAAACATGGAGACAAACCAAGGTAAAAGTTGTTTAATTTCGAGAAAAAGTCAATGGCTGTTGACTTATCGGAACATATCGACATCCGAGAGCACTGCATTGCACGAGTGCATACTTGTATCTCTTAAACAAGAACGGGCAAGTGCGGTGCCATTGACTGGTTGGCGCATTCTAGGGGGACCAAATGTCAATAACTGCCAAGATGCCACAAGGGGGAAGAGCGTGCTGTAGCGATAATGAGTTTGTTCTACTTTTTGTTCAGCAAGTGAAGTGCTAAAAGCACAGCAAGGATAACCTTCGCATTAAATGATTTGATCGTGACAACAGCGAAATAGTTTCCCATCGCACTCAGCCGGGTGGTAGTCAGCGCAGCGTTACAATTTTGTGGTGTGTGAAATGATTTGAACTAAACTAAAAGAAATAGTGAAAAACTTATGATGTATGTATAAGTTATAAATTAAACACGTGAATGAACATAAAATGATTGATTGTGAATTACAGTGACTTTCCTGGAGATTTTAAACTGACAAAAAACATATAAAAAGTCAAAAGTTTGGAATCGCTGAATATTGCAACACCTCAAACAGTTTAGGATGCTATCCCAGTCAAAAAGGGCAAGTTGCTGGCTAACGGGGGCTATTTGCCAACTCGGATGCACTAATTGCCCTTCAATTTGCCAGAAAATTGCTGGCAATTAGGGGGCTATTTCAAATGCAACATTTGGGCGATTTGTCGCCGTCCTTTTTAGCCGCTGTACCCGCCCTTAAATCGCCCCCAAATCGCCCAGGGAACGCTCCATTTAATCGCCCTTAATTGCCTAATATGAAAATTACAAATATTACTTATTTTCAGATTCATTATCTACTCACATAAACTTATCACTACACTAGGTAATCACCACCAAACTATAGGAAGAATCAATGGTGAAATTGGCATTGCACACCAAAACTTACCACAATCTGACTTTTATTAAGAGTTTAGGTCAGATATCTTGTTTCACTATATTTACACACGATTCCACAATTTCCCACATTCGATGGCTAAATGAAGTGCACGAGACAAACAAAAAACAAGCGAGAACACGCCAATAGTTTAAAAAAACTATTTTAAGCTTAAGCCAAACATGAACCGTCATGTTTAAAAAACGCAAAAACAGCCGCCAGAAAATTTCTCATATATAGAGTCACTTTTGGACGTCAATATGATATTGCGAGTTTGTCTTTCGAAGAACTACAATATTGGAGATGTATTCCTTATTCTTAAACTACAAAAATATTATTAATGGTTATATGCATCCAATTGTATCGCGATGTACTGAAAATTTTCAGAACCGCATTAAAATTTCATGTTTTTGATAGTTAGATTTTTTTTTGTGAATTATGTATTAGTTGAATACTTGGGATCTTTTAAAAGGCATTCCGATCATGAACACGGTCATCTATAATTTCAGAGGAAAATGCCGTCGTCCCATAAAATTGGGAGACATGCCGCATCAAATTTGTGGGCGAGATATCCCACTCGATGGCGGATGATGCGTGGCTCAAATATATTTTTTCACGTCGGATTGTCATTAAATGAACATTTGTATCAGATACAGGTTCTTAATAGGGTATATCCACAAACTAACGGACTTAAGGGGTTATATACCAAGTTGTGGCGAAAAAGTGAGCTAAGTTCGTGATTTTTAAAAGTGTTTTATTCAAATTTTATTTGAAAATGCGAAAGACAGTTCGTTAGTAGTACTATCGAAGTTCGAAAAAAACAGATTGAATTAAAAAAAATATTCAAGGTTGGTGAAGTTATGGCCTATCCCCCGAAACGTGTTTTTTGGCACAGGTTTGCGGTGAACGCTCTCCAAGCCGAACCGCTCAACAGAAATCAAAACAGTAAAATGATTGTTGAAGAAAAATGGATTGTGGTGTACTTGAACGGATCGGTTTCCCAATAAATAAATTTCCAATAAAAAAAACATGTTGACCAAAAAATTGAGTTTTTTTGTGCTTAAAATTTTAAACAAAAATTCATTGCGAACAATAGAAAATTATTGGATGAAAAAGGAACCGTTCAAGTACACGAGAATATTAAAACAAACAATTCAACAAAAAAAAATTATGAAGATCGGATGAATAATTTTTGAGATATCACGTTCACCGCAACGGTACTTTTCAATAAACATAGTTCCGAGATAATTGCGTTTAAAGTTTTGTGTTAACTTCACGCGTGGAAGAACCTGCGCGCTGCGAACGGCTGTAGTTTGAAATCTGGTGCTCCGATCTGGATAAAATTTCACACAGATATTTTCAAAAGTATGTACTTTCAGAATATTCAATAAATTTTTCGCTTTTTTGAGTTCCAACTTTGTATACAACCCCTTAACATCGTGACATATAGGATCTTTAGTCTATTTATCTATATATCTAAACAGGCTATATATATAGTATTGCATGTGAAGTTGAGTATTTTAACTTGTGCTATCTCGGCCCACATATTACGTTTCTTCAGCAAAGTTATTCTAAAGGATATGGCCGTGTGGATGATAATCATTTTAGTTCGATATGCTGGTACCACATGGCGCTAGTGCACATGTGCAATAATGCATGTTGTTACTGTTTTTTGCCTTTCTCATATAGAAAGGTTATGCAATAGGGTGTCCCAAAATGGCATCATGTTTAAAAAGTCGTCGAGTTCACTTCATAAATGAAAGGTTAGGGTATTACGACCGCTCTCTACTACGAATTTTGATTTTTTGAAAAAAAAATGGGTCGAGTGCTGCTCTCAAACTGTTTTAGATTTTTTTTTTGAGATTTCCAAATGTTGAAGCCTCCGGGACCGGACACTGGAGTTCCGAAACTGATGTTAAAATGGTCAAAATTACATCTTTTCTCATCCGTCAGTCTGATTTCACCAAGAAAGTGTGATTTAACATGACGCATGATGGAAATCTGAACTGATTCTCCAGAACCGGACATCAGTGTTCCAGCACGAATGTTAAAATGGCCATTTGTGTCCAGAATGGTCTCTTTCCTCTTCTGGTAACCTTACATCCGGCAATATAAGCTGCAATGCCAGTTAAAGCAATTGAAGCATTTCTGTATGATTTCAATGGTAAAAGATTGAAGTTTTCACCCGCTTTCATTCATAAACAACATAATCAGATATGGATTTTTTTTAGAAAATGCAAAGTTTATAGTACATTTCCAACAATTTCTCCGGATTGGCCACTTGTATATTCATTTGATAATGCAACTATTCCCCTAAATCCGTTTTTCGACTGAAAATTGATTCATTATATCAAAAGATATAACAAAACATATGCAACAAAGTCGTCCAAGTGTTTTAAGGGTTAATGAACTACTCAAGTAGGAACTGTATAGAATTAGATACTAAAAGCAATCAAATGAATATGACAATAAAACATTTGTCTTCATGCTAATTTGACTGACACAGATAAGTAATTGGTTTTCGATCCTTCTCGCAAATTGTCAATTATCAACATTCACACCAGATTCAACAGCCATCATTCCATTCAGAAAAGACCATGCGTATTCCCCACGCACATTAAATGCCCTGTGGATCCTAGTTGTTCGAAGAAATACTAAACAAGCAAATGGCTTAGTTTGCTCAATCGCAAGAAATGTCAGTTCGCCGGGCATCACCCGGCGGATACGTGTTCCACCACCATGCCATCAAATCAACGCACGTTTAAAATTACATGACACACTATGTGTAATTTTGAAAATAATAAAATGAATTCTACTATTTATTTGCAATAAAATAAAATCGGAAAAAATATTTGCATAACCAAGGAGGTTCATGTTCAAAAATAGCACTGTTGATGAATCATCTTGTAAAAACAGGGGAATATAGACGCAGACAAAAATAGCCGACCACCGCCCTATCGATGAATTTTTAACTTCATGACAAATCACAATTAATCGAAAGAAATAACTGATTGTCCTGTAGCGAAGTATTAAATTCTGAATGTCGTAAAATATCGAACAATATTACCAAAATCTAGAAAATATCCTGCGCGCCCGACACTTGACAAATATCTGTGAGAATCCATATAAATCGAGAACCTTTATATAGCGCTGGAAATAACTGTCAAAATTGACATTAAAAACGAACACTCTGTGTATCATTAGAAAGCTTATGTTGTTGAAACCCGTGCATTACCAACCTAGAATATTCGAAGACTTATATTTTTGCTTTATTAATTAAAATGTCAAAACTGATAAATTCATTTTTTGCGTATTATTGGAAGCTAAAATTCTAAAAACTTTTACAGACCTGTGTGTCTGTGCCAGTCTAAATGGCATAAAAATAAAAACCAGCCAGCAGATGTTTGTACCAAAAAAGCCCTGATGCGTCAGCCGAAGCGAATCAAAACAATCAAGACCAATGATGGCCGGATGTACACAGCGATCGGAGGTCATTTTTTGGCGAACGCAGGGCAACCGGCCCGACCGTTCGGTGTAGACGAGCCGGGGCAAAGTAAACAACCGAATCCAAACTGATGAATGACGGTCGTTCGCAAGCGGCGCTAATCTAATTGAGCACGAAGGTTTATTTTTAAAACTTCACTCCCTTATTAAGTCGTTTGACTGGAAGATGTGGTCTTGTGAAGAAAATTCTTGCGATTCTCTGTAACCGGGCTTTAATCACAGTGGACGGATGTAGCGAATTCCATTGATAATTTCTATGCGTTAGATCCTATACATCTGGCGAATACGCGGGAACTACAATCATAGACAAATGGACCTGTTGCTAGTGCTTGTTTGACAATGTATGCCGAAAAAGAGATGTTTTCAGCTGTAGTTGACCGAAGTATTTTAGAGCTGTCTCTAATTGATCACTGATTTTTACCGTTATAAGGTGTGCATTGTTCAAGTTCTATGCTAGATTCATATAGTTTGATGTTTGTGAGAGAAAATGTGCAGGAAAGGTTTATCCAAAGCACAATCGATTATAGCACCTACGATGAAGTTCAGATATTTGATGTCGATTTCAATCGTGATTTTTTTTAAATGCTTATGCATTATGCATTATCCAAATGCAATAAAGAGAACTACTCACAATAAACAAAAAACTACTCACCTTTACAGCAAGATGACTAGAGCAAAGCTCGAATGCACTCAACCGGAATGCCATTTCCAGTTTGTTAACTTGTTCGTTTGCAAAAAGTATACCTCAAAAGCGCATCGAATCGTTTCAAGGGGGTTCTGCTGTCTGGAAGAAAATGGTCCCACCGTTTTCACATAGAAGAAATGAGGAGTGAACGGAGTGAAAAATTGAATTACTCGATTCAAAATGAGCAAATTGCAGCATTGCTGGTCTGAGGTCTAAGCGATTTCATCAGAGGTGTACACCAAATGCATCTCTTGCACTGACCAAATGTGCAGTCGCACCAAGAAGTTGGCGGGATTATAGCAAGGAACGTCCACAAACTGTGCCATCGTTTCCATCTGTTTTCTCAGTTCTCCACTACGTAGGCGAGCGGCGGTTAGTCGGTGGCGATATAGAGGTAGAGTAATTTTATATTCTCGCATTCCGTAGGAAGAGGTCCATTGGTCCATTGCAGCAGCGCTGCAAAACCACGTGAATTGGACGAGTTTATCCTGTTCGGGAACTATTCTCTATTTCTTCGACCACACTACATTCAGGTCAGGCCTACTGACCCGATTTGGGCTCAGTGCAAGATAAGTTACGCTGGTGTGCTATAAGAGAAAGAGAACTAGCGTCAATACGTGATCTTCAAACGTACACCATAGTGTGAATGCAAAATTGATGCTAGAACTGATCGAAGCGACCACCAAGTCGTTGTACTAAAATGTTATGGACCGAAACATAATGAAATATAACCATAATTTACCGGTGAAAATATTACTATCATGTTGTGTGATTTTTGTGGTTTGTATTGTCTTATAATCTATTGATTTTTTTGTGCAATTTTATCTTATTCCGATCAGTGAAGGAGTTGCAATCAGGTATGGTCGCACAAGTTCAAATTATAGATCTTTGAATCTTAATCATGGGGCACTACCCACCTCGTGTAAAACAGACACTGTTTAGTTAGAAAATTCGCTTAACTTTTCCGAACGATTTCGATTTTCAGTCTTCAAGATAGTCGTTCGTGATATTTATTTAGATTATCATTGTTTGTGGTGTGCTGATATTTATATTGCAATCTAATGTGAATTGTCATCGCTACAGTTTTGAAGTTCGCAGCAACTTTTTTTTTTAAATTTAGATATGGTAAATCAAACATTGAAATAAATTCTCTGAAACAGTATCATTAATCGGTGAGATTATTCTTATTCATTCTCTCTCTCACTGTAGGTGTCATTGCTCCGTCAGAACATATGGCCTCGATGCCCACATTTTCACAACTTTTGGTCTGTAAAAAAATTCTCGACATTTTACAACAAGTAGGTAGTTCATTGTCTTAATATTCGTGGGAAACCGAGGAAAGTGCAATTTCAGCTAGAAGTGCATGGTGGTGAATATTGTGGCACATTATAATTCAATCTTGCAGCCAGTAAGCCAGAATACGTGGATATTATCGCTTTTCTGAATTGATATATTTTTCTTTGAGAGCGACCACGTCGGTCAGTCGATCGCTCACACAAACCTGGTCGAGGGAAAAACACGTGTGCATATTTTTCGCAACTTGTCGAGCTGCAGATAGAGAACGTGAGCATTCCATAATATTTCGCTGCATTCCATAAGCAGAGCCGGTCCGCAAGGTGTGTTGTATTAGACCGATGCGACTCTTGATATTACTTTTATTAAATAAATTGATTTTCTGTATGGAACGTGAGTATATTTTTTATGAGAGTTAAACGAAACGGGCACAAAACGCACCCAACTTAGACAAAGTTGTTTTTATGTTTCGAGCTAGTTTCTTCAGTAACTAGAACCAACTTGGGGCCAGTTAAACGATAAATCCAAACTAACGCCAGATTGGCACCAGTTAGACACAAAATCCAAACAGTCACACGTCTCAAGCAACTGGTTGGTTTCGAGTAATGTTTCAGAGAGACCAAATGTGTTGGGTACTAACTGCGGTTGTGTGTGATGATAACTTTGGTTGTGTGCAGACAGGGTACTAGTGACGGTCGCTAGTGCGATAATCATATGTTCATTCTGGGACGTCATCATATCTCAAAGATAGCATAAGGGTTAGTGCATTGGACCGGAGTCTCGAAGGTTGCGGGCTTGAATCTCGTCTCTGGGGAAATTTTCTAACATGATTGCTTTCGTTTTGCTAACCATTTCGATCAGTTTTCCTCGTTGGGTACAACCAAAAAACATTATTACTCGTTGCTGTAAGAAGCGACAGTAATACCGCTACAAAAGACAATTACATCCTAAGTTTGTGACGCTTCACCAAGTTATATAGTCACTGAAAACCATTCGATGAAGAAAATAACAAAACAAATTCTTGTTTTCCTAATTAGTTGATTTTAACAGAAAAATGAAAAACGTAACTAAATTTTCTCGTAATTTTGCGAGATTCTCAAATAATAGTTATTGAAAATTATTATTGATTTTGATTCAAGACGCACATCATACGAAAGGACAGCAAAGTAGCCAAGATGCGCACCTTACTGAAATACATCAAGGTAGCGACAGCAACTATTTTCATACACGCTGGGCATGCTTGGTAAGCTTGTTTTAGCCCGGACGCAACTATCTGAACCAGTACACAAAAATTAGAAATTCAACTGACCTCATTTTGGTTTTACCTAGCTTTTCTTTAAAAACTTTTCAATAAAGGGATGATTTTTATTGACATTTTTTTCAATACATGTGCACTGAAAATTGAAAGTATTGTCGAAAATTGTCAAAATCATTCTATTTCGGATTTAGTCGATTATATAGTAACATTTCAACACTGAAAACCATTCGATGAAGAAAATAACAAAACAAATTCTTGTTTTCCTAATTAGTTTATTTTAACAGAAAAATGAAAAACGTAACTAAATTTTCTCGTAATTTTGCGAGATTCTCAAATAATAGTTATTGAAAATTATTATTGATTTTGATTCAAGACGCACATCATACGAAATGACAACAAAGTAGCCAAGATGCACACCTTACTGAAATACATCAAGGTAGCGACAGCAACTATTTTCATACACGCTGGGCATGCTTGGTAAGCTTGTTTTAGCCCGGACGCAACTACCTGAACCAGTACACAAAAATCAGAAATTCAACTGACCTCATTTTGGTTTTACCTAGTTTTTCTTTAAAAACTTTTCAATAAAGGTATGATTTTTATTGACATTCTTTTCAATACATGTGCACTGAAAATTGAAAGTATTGTCGAAAATTGTCAAAATCATTCTATTTCGGATTTAGTCGATTATATAGTAACATTTCAATTATTAACCAATGTAATATGCAATATGATAATTATTTTTCATCGTTTGAGATTCCAAACTAGATGTGGAATAAGTAGGAAGTTTTTTTGTAGTGCTGGATAGTGTTTGTGACTAAACAGAAAAAAATATACCTTTATTCTAAAATTCAAATCAATCAATTTCCAACAATCCTTAAATACCTTTGGCTATTTCGTCTCATTTAAGATTGCAGTTTATAAAAAGATAACATTATGAGAAACATAACTCTGTATTATATTTACGTGTGAATTACTGACATACGGAATTTTTCAACAATTTAATTCCATACCTTTCATCCGTCGGTCGGTGAAACAAAACGTTTGAAATATCCTATGTTGTATTTTACGATGAAGCAGTTTAATTCAACAATGAGATTAGTTGAATTCTAGTCGTTTGTGTCTTGGATGAAAAGGTAGTGTAACGGCATATGCAATTGTGTCTGGACTAAAACAAGCGTTACAAGCTGAGACAAGCGTTTCAAGCTTTAGCTCATGTAGCTTTTCAAGTTTTGTGCTTTAGCTTTTTAAGTTTTGTGCTGGGATGAAACGTTCGTGTCCAGACTGAAACTGACAGCATCAAACCAACAACGTTGGATTATTGTTTTCAACAAAAATTTAGTTCGCCCAAATATTAACTAGACGAAACCAAAAACTCAACTAATTTTTTAGTTGAAATTGTGATGAATCGGTTTTCCGTGTCAATTTGCGATGCGAGTGAAAAATAAGTTGGGCAATAATGGGTTAAGTCAAATTTCCGACGAGAATGTTAGGATAACAAGCTAACCTTTTCCCCCATACCATAGTCAAATTCACTCCCGGCTGAAAAGCACTGTTGTAGATGAATTAGAAACCAACCTCCAATTCACATTCCACATTTTGGAAGCAATGTCCCATAAGAGGAATCATAACACATTTGTTTCCGTGTATCCAGTTACCTTGTAGGTCTCTCACAATGTGATCAAAGTAACGATCGCAGAATTTGATCATAGGGAAAAGGGCAACCTGGCAAAGATTTGTATCTCTGCATGTAAGTAACAGTGCTATCAAATGAAAGATGCTCAGTAAGCATCGTTTTACATTTCCTTCTAAGCTCAGGTTTCAGACAACTAAGAAAAAAATAAACGTGAAAAATCTTTACAATCACCAGATGGTCAGATTAAAGAGCTATAATCTGTAGCTGTTAACAGTTGAATCACCCTAACAAACTACCTATACTGGCGTACTTACTAGTTTTTAACAAGCAGTTGAGAGGGAATTTATCCTCTATGCAATGAAATATGTGCCTCCAATGTTAATGGCCACCAGTCCGACTTGACCATTGTACACCTGACTCGAGGTGGGCTTTGCAGAGTGTTTCAAATCTCCGCTTGTTGGTTGATTAGAAGAAAGGGAATTGTTCATGAACTGCTAAACGAGCAATTTGCTACAGGGAAATCGATCGAGCAATTTTCCATCATAGTCACGATTTTTCCGCTGACAGTGCTGTTCGTCGATTAATAGCCGTACTAGAAGATGAATTGAAAGTGAATAACTTTGAGCCGATAGTTGCGCATAGACTGTGTCCCGATCAAGATGCCGGAGTTCGACGACACGTTCCTGTTTGATTGTGCAAAATTCGAACGAAAAAACTGGAAATCCTACAATATCAGCCTGCGCCCGAGCAGTATTGTGTTGAAAAGTGTGAACAGTTTCAGTCCAACCGCCCTCAACAATGGCAAACACTGCATAGACGGTGGTGATTTAATTGTGGGTGCTTTGAGACCGATTAGTGATCCGGAGGATGTGAATCCGACGGAGGTGGTAGTGAAGAAACGTGATCATCCGCAAAGGAATGTGGCAGTTAACTATCTGTATAGCAGTGTTAATCCGATTCGTGAAAAAATTCTCGGATACAACTTTAAGCGGCACTCGTACACGTGTACCTCGCCTCATTCGCCGGGGAGCAGCCAGCCGGGTGTGTTCGGAGCAGTGGTACCATCTTTCGGAGCATGTAAGTGCTAGTTTAACGTGGTCTATTTGTTAACACCTTTAGGGACATACAAGGTTTGTCAATCATCAGATTTGTTAGCGTTTAAGGTAAAGCCTGGTTATTCAGTTTGTTTGAAGCAGTCAGTGTTATATGGCAGCGTTCGTGACGTGGGAAAGTTTTTACCACATTAGGTTGCTGGTTCAACAATGACAGGCTGCAGATCTGACCGAACCGTTCGAAGATTGAAAGTAGTATTTTTAAATGAAACACGTTAATTGATATTGATCCACAAATGGTTCGCACCTTCGTGTATCAGCGAAAGTTGTGTAATTAGATGGAATGTAGTTACAAGGCTGTTGGAAAATGTTTCGACGTATATTTATTTTATTTTATTTTACATGCTTTTTACGAGAATTAGACTTCCACTCTCTTCCATCAAACAGAAACTAATGGTCAAAAACTAGAATAGCTTTTAAGATTTTTAATTTTCTCGTGCTTCAATTATGGATTATTGATCATGTGTAGTTATTTCCCTAGTGTTTACTAGTGTTATTAACATTATTCATATCACTATCTACTGGAATTTTCTAATTGCCTCTTGAACTAAATTAGAAGTTGAACATATTAATTTATGTTTGAATTTACATCTCATCATTTATTATTTTCGTTTATTAAAATTGTCATAGCTTACCTGTTACTATTTTGAACTAAAATCCGTGTTAATCTACACAGCAGTGTAATAGAACCGTTCTTATAACTAATAAATTAGCCCTTTAATTTGAATTCATCGATTCACTGAATTTTATCATAAATGTGTACTCATATTTATTCACATTATGTCATTTCATGTGAATATAACCTCATAGCGAATATACACAGTGTACTGTTCGAAATTGAGCTTCATCTTGGAAATTACAGAAATTCAATAAATGTTTGCTTGTATGTTTCACTTACGATACCGAGAAGAATTCAAGTAAATTGCCAACTTTTAGAAAACTTTACATCGTTAGTAGATTTCACAGAAATCACAATTTTATTTACCTAAGCCTTCTTGGTTCATGTTTATTCGAGGCTCATTTTGTTTCTCGAAGGTCAGTGAAAAGGTTTTTGACACTTTTTGGACTTTTAAACTTCAGGACAACACGAATTTCTGGTTTGTTGTCGCCTGTCTTTTTCAGCTTGCTGCGTAATGTGTTCTAGTTCATCCTAAATAATTGACTCCTTGTTAATTTCAACAGCTTGCCCTTGTTCGTTGCCTTTAACAAAATCGGCATAACGAATCGACTTGAATATATATTTTATTCATTTCGTTTATTTGATACGGCATCGCTTGTGGTACCATATAAGTGAACTGTACATGCAGAATTAAGCTAGATGAGCCTCGAGTAATCGATCTGCAAGAATCGATTTTTCAGTGAAAAAACGCCCACATCGTATGGGCCAAGTGCAGGCAGCCCAAAGCAATGCGCAAACTACGATTCTCTCCTGTTTGATGAAGTGTATGCTCGTAATGGAGCGGAAGCAGAAACACCAATACTCCATTACCGACAACATGAACTTTCCAGAAAACAAGTTTTGCAAAAAGTGGGTTAACCCTTTACAGTACCAGGTTATAATGTTTTTGAATTTTTTTTTCATTTTTTACATTTTAACGACATTCAATTAGCTAGAGATTACTGGGTAGGGAAAGTTATGAAAATTGGAGCCATAGTACTCAAGTGAGAGCAAGGATGTGAAGTAAACTGATCGGAAAACTAGAAGGGTTCTTAGAACAGGCTTAATATCGTACGGGCTTAATCTTTGTCTTCTGTTAATGAGGGTCGAGCTTAGGCAGTATAACTACGAATCACCCGAGTTCACTAACATGTCACCCTGTCACTTTTTCATAACTTACCCTACCCAGTAATCTCTAACTAATTGAATGTCGTTAAAATGTAAAAAAGAAAATGTGACTAACATAGTCGAAATAAAAAAGGATTTTTTTTTCATTTTGTGAATTTTTGACCGATTTGGATGGAGCCGGCAAAGTATTTTTTTAAATAGAGCTATATATGACTCGTTTGCTTTGATCCTTCACAATAGACATGAATTGGACCAATCTTGGCTGTTCCGGGAAAACCTAAAAACATTCTTATACTTTTCAATCATTCCAGCTTTTCAGGTTCATAAATTTAGACGAAATGTAAAGTTCTTTCAATTATATGCTCCTACGGTTCTCTCAAGGGACCGTTCATAAACCACGCAGACCGAAATTTGAAAATTTTCAACCCCCCCTCCCCCCTAGTAGACCTTAGTAGACTTTTACCAACCCCCCCCCCCCCCCCCCTCCACGTCAAAAGTCTACGTAGACTTTTAATTTTTTTTTATTCGCAGGAAAGGTGAATTTAACAAGAAGCACATTATAATGTTCAATTAAAAATTAGCGTTCAGATTTATTTGAATATTAAAAAAAAGGTTTTTCACATTGGTTTTTTGTCTATGATTGATCAAATCAATTAATACCGATTCAAGGTGCGTTCCAACGTTTGTGTAGCGGAATACTTCTTTTCAAGGTTATTCACTCAAATATATGTAAAAAGATATATTGCTATAACTAGCTTAAATTTTGGCCGAAGTGCGACCTACACCAACAATGCAGAATTGCTAAACACCTTTTGAGCATTACTGGTGCATTCAAAATCGTTAAATTATAAGAAACAATTACAAATTAATACTGTCAATGTGTACTATCATCTAGACTAAAATAATAAACCAAACATGCACACAAATTTCATTTTTCGTGAACAAATTTCAATATTTCTAAGATAATAAGTTAATCTAAATTGCCTTATTTGATTAAGGGAACGAAGCTATTGAAATCTTCCCAAAAATATTTACATTTCTTATGTAATTAATAGTCGTATCACCTTAGAGTATTATCGCAAAGTATCAAAGTTTAACTCCGAATATTTACGAAGATAAAATATAGTAGAGCCGGTTTGCACGGAGTTGCATAGGGTCAAGACGTAAAATTTAAAGGGTGTTTAAAGATTTTGAAATCAGTGTAAATGATTGCAAGAAAATCTGATTGACTCGAGTAAATACTTTGTTGCAGAAGTTTAACTACACTACTGCTTTAACCACCGAAATTAATAAATTAAAAATAAAAAAATTAATCTACTTATTGTTAAAAATCGGGTGATTTGTTGTAACAATGCTCAACTTTGACCATTTTTTAACTTTTTATGGTTCATGCATTTAACCCTCCGGAAGTCGCGCTTATGGCCCACTGAACGAGCAGCTGGTGGCGTCCTAAGACGATTTCGCTAGGTTTTCAGAGCAGCGTGCACTCAGTGCACTAGCGCGACTGCCGGAAGGTTAATGGTCCATGGATGTCTGCTAACTAGGGGTGTCTCAGATGATTTCACAGTCAAAATCTTCCGTCGAGAGGAATTTTGGGCGATCGTCTTTAGAACTGTCATTTTGTATTATTCCTAGATCAAAACTATATCAAAATATACGCAAGAAACAACAACGTGTGACGTTGTCCAAAAAAAATCGTGGGTCCTGGGTTGAGTGGTCGCTTAACGAGTAGTTACCTCAATAGTGTACTAGCTTTGAAGTTTCTGCATAAATACTGAATAGACCGATATTTTGAATACAACTCTCTTTAAATCCCATTCGTAATTAGTAATACGAGAATAACAAAAAATTAAAGTCTACGTAGACTTTTTCAAAGACCCCCCCTCCCCCCTCGTAGACAAACGTAGACTTTTGCCAGACCCCCCCGTCCCCCCTATGAGTCTACGTGGTTTATGAATGGCCCCCAACAAACTTCAAATGGGACATTTGACGCCATTTTGAAAACCAAGATGGCAGCTTCAGGTTACTACAAAACAGTGAAAACCGTCAATATATAACATATGAAAGGAGGTAGAAGACCTAAAATGGCGATTCATGTCATTTTGAAAACTAAGTTGGCGGCTCCAAATGCCGGCCCATTTGATTCCATCCGGAACTGGTGCCGGAATAGCTATACAGAGGTTGAGGAAGCTGTAGGCGCATACGATTGATGGAATGGATGGTCGGAGGCTGGTTTTCTTACTTTCCGTGATCTCGTTCGCTGAATTAGCCATCGAAGGATACGATCACTGCAAAGAGGGGCCGTTTAGCAACCAACTTCTCAACACCCATTTTCTTTGCAGGGAGAAAAGCTATCAAAAGGATTTAAAAGGATCAGCAATATTGAAAGCTGTGATTATTAAGTCAACGATGTCACAAAATTTCATTTGATCAGTAATGAACTGAGCAGGAGACGCCTAGTGTTTTTAATGTCTCTGGAAGTGTTGAGTGCTTCTTATTATTATCTTATTTTAGTTTTAGAACAGCATTTATGTTGGTATTATTAGGCAAAGCTGGAGCACTAGAGTGGCTCGACATTTGATATTTTTCAGCAAAGCTCTTTTTGAGTACCTTTTGTGGTCCCAAATACATGTGCAAAATTTGGGAGCGGTCGGTTGCTTCCTGAGTTTTCGCATTGCGTTCAAAGTTTGTATGGAATTTTATGTGGGGAAATCAATTATTTTGCATTTACGTTAATAAAGATCGGTATTTCTCTCGATATGAAAAACCAGCTCTATAAAACGATAATTCAAACCATGGTTAACAACTTTGTCGAAGACGGTAACTAGCTGCGAGTTTTCAAAAAATAGTTATAACGATTTTACACGTTATGTGTCAGTCCAAATGCAGAAATTCATTATTTCTTCCAATACTGCCAGGACACCACACACACGGATACTTTAAACTTAAATAAATGAGAATACCACAGAGAACAGACAGCCATGATCGAACAAAAATATTTAAAAAACGTGTGTAAACATTTAAATTAATATACGATAAACACTAGCGCCGCCACATCAACCTATCCCAACTATCCGTCAAATCCCTTCCGGAACCGGTTTGAAATCCTGAATGGATTCAGTATGGAATCTTGCTCAAAGAAATTCAGTCGAACTTAGCCACAAAAAACATGACAACAGCAGCGCACGTGGTTTGGATATCCCAACTATCTTCGAAACCGTTAGATTTTTATTCAAGTTGAATGCTGAAGATGGACGTCTGTTCTCTGTGAGAATACAGTCATCGCAATAGGTTGGTAACTTTGAATGAAATGTTCAGAATGAATCGCTAAATAACGTAGACGTAGCCAGAAAATTAAAAGAAGAGTAGGGGGGGGGCTTGTGTACTTCCCATTCCCCTTTTTAGATAGTTTAGTATAATATAATGAGTACATCTACAACTCAAGTTTATAGCGCCGAATTAAAAATTAATCTTACGTGTTTGATTGTTACTATTTAAGGTCTGTGCTGTTATCTCCTTTAAAATAGTACCACGGTTTATAAGTTTCACATATTTGCAAACTCTATTTCTTAGTCGTTCAGAGTCAGAATTTAAAAAATGCATGTCCATAGTGAAGTCTTGGAATTGTTTTCTATAGACGTTTTCGTTTGAGAATCTCAAAACGAGACTAGGATAGGTTTTGCAAACAAACGTTTTTGATGAAATTGCATTAGGTTCACGCAAAATAGTGATTTTAGAAAAACTGAAATATTTTTTTTAATTCGTTTATTTGGCACGGCTCAAGGCGTTAGCTTCACGGAGCCGTGGGTCTTTTATATATTTACATGATGTTAACAATAAAAATAACAAACAATTAATGCTATGATCGATCCCGTACGCGCGACTTGCCATTGCGCGCGGAGATCCGTTTTCGTGTCGGGGAAATACTTGCATTCACGTCAACTATATCAAGGGGGTCATTTGTATCTTTGTCGTCTTCGCACTTGTCCGGGTCATCATCGGGATTACTGCCTTGATGTTCGCGATAAGGTGTTGTTCCTAACTTCTTTCCCTTTCGGGTCACAACCGTGATACCTCCGTCATTGCTAGTAGCTCCCTCGTTGCTAGAATTAGCTATTGAGTTTGTGGTACTTGACGCGGCTTTCGCAGTTGTCATTATTGCTTGAGCAGCAGCCACAAATTTGGCAACCGTTTGTGGCTCAGGGAATGATATTGGAGACTGAGTGTTGGTATTTCTTTCTGTAGATGAGCTTTTCTTAGCGGTTTCTGGGCAGGGTTGTCCGTAATGTGCCGTTTGTTCACAGAACTGGCACGTGTTAGTATGTCCTTGATATGTACATAGAGTTCGCTGTATAATGGTATCACCTTCTTCTGTTGTGTACTGCAGGGTGAGGTAAGAGGGAATGGGTTGGTCTACCCGCATTCTCACCACAAAAACACCATTTGAAAGTAGTTCCTCCACGTATCCTCCGTGATTGATTCCACTTCTCCGAAACACGACATGAATCTTTTAATGGCCACTTTGCAAGTACGTGGTGCCAAATCATGTAATTTAACTTCCACGTTTCCGTTATCCATATACACAGGGATCTTGATTTTTGCGGTGTCACAATCCAGAACGTGTTTCAAGTTATTTTGCGAAATGAATCTTTTTGCCTGGACGAATTTGTTGAACGTTATCAGCACCGCGTGTCTGACGTGCTCCAACTGAAACTGACGTCTGAAAACCGAAGCTGCATTTTCTCCTTCAGCAAATGTTCCACATCACCAATACTCGGTCTTATGCGGAAAGACCGGAAGTCAATGGCCACCGTGTTGGCCCGAAGAATCACATTTTGTTGTTGAGACTCAGTCATCTTGATAGAATAATAGTAACGGTTCCCTTTGTTCTTCAGACAAAGCACACAAGAAAAAAGCAACTGCTTACGCAGGCTTGGGTAGCAGCAGAGAGCACACTGGTATTGTGACTGATGCCTTTGGTGGTTGAGAATAGACTGAAAAAACTGAAATATATTTCAACTTAGAACCCAGGACGATTTCAAGAACTGAGTTAGTTTTAGCCTCAAGTTTTTAGGTATAAATCCTGAATGTTGTAAATATTACTTCCTACAGCAACGATTGTAGTGTAATTTATATTTGGGTCTATCAAAATATTAAGAAAGTTCAGTCGTTCACATTTACAAGGACGTAATGATTCTTTGTCTTATACAAACCAATCTAAAAAGGGAACTGGGGAGTACACAAGCCCCCCCCCCCCCTGTTCTTTTCATTTTATGACTACGTCTTTGTAATTCAGCGATTCATTCTGAACAATTCATTCAAAGGTACCAAGTCTCTGAGATGACTGTATTCTCATTTATTAAAGTTTTAAATGTCGATGTCGGTGGTGCACTGGCAGTGTTGGGAAAAATAATAAATTTCTGCATTTGGATTGAATCAGTTTTGAAATCGTTATAACTAATTTTTGAAAACTCGTAGATAGTTACCGTATTCGATAAAGTTGTTAAGCAAGGTTTGAACTATAGTTTTATTAAGCTATTTTCTCATATCTTTATTAACGTAAATGCAAAATAATTGATTTCCCCATATAAAATCTCATACAAACTTTGAACGCAATGCGCAAACCCAGGAAGCAACAAACCACTACCAAATTTTGCACATGCATTAGGGACCACAAAAGAAACTCAAAAAGTGCTGTGCCCGCTAGTTTATATCATTTTGAAGTTTTCCCATACAACCGCGAGCTTATGCTTATGCCTTTGAAGTTTTCCCATACAACCGCGAGCCACTCTACTGGAGCACCCACAAGAGCGACATCGTGGGACTCTAGGGGATGAGAGATGTCTTCTCTTCTTGGACGCCTCCAGTTTCCTCTTGTGGATCAGGTTCATACTCAACACGGGCCAAGAAAGCATAGGGATTTTGGAGTGGACAGGGGGCGTGACATTCTTCAGCATTTCAACACAAGAGCGAAATCAATTTATTTATTTTATAATGTCAATAATATATTATTTGTACGATTATTTTCAGTATTTCAAGACAAATCAAATTTACATTGATATGTCAAATATCATAAAAATTAACAAAACATACGAAACAACGTTCATGTTCGTTTAGATTTAAAGATTTTAACCAAACGAATGCTCTTAAAATCTCTTTAGTACACCTTATCTATCCTTCATATCTTTCCACTAAATTTTGGAATACTAGTTATCAGATATGTTCGTGCTGTACACTATATTCCTCGCTGAATAATAGGACTCAATATTCGCTTTCGTCGTAAACCGACCCAACTGTGTTTTCAATAATACTTCGTAGTATGGTCAGAAAACTTTTTTTATTGAAAGCTTCTCCATGATCCAAACACACTGAAAAAGTTTCTATTACATCTTTGAAACGATAAACATTAGATTGCAGACATTGCACTATGGTCCCAAAGCTGTATTTAGGAAGACAAAACTGTTTGCGCCAAAACCGTTGGTTTTAGATATATAGTATCTTCGGCAAACTTTGTTAGTACTTTCTTGCCGATTTTTTATATTAGTTGAATTAGGGTGGTCCTTGTGGTTAGGGTGTTCAAAGTATCAACTTCTTAGATATGTAAAACTCAGCTATATAATGTTCCACTAAGTTATAAATCAATCAAATTGAAGCAACTTTTCTGAAGCAACTATGTGGCTATCTCTAATGGTTCATGTGCTATGATTTTTGCAATATTTAAGGTGGGGTGGCTCTTTAAAAATTTGGTTTTCTGTTAATATCTTTTTATGTGTTAATTTCTCGCTAATACTCTGTTTTAGAGATTTTTGGAGCTTTTGTAAATACACATTTTTGCCGAAGCAATGAAGTTTCTATCTCTTTTGTTTGCATAGTTACAGGCGATTTTCAAAACAAAAATGGTTTTTTTCAAAGCTATATATCTTCCAACATTGCAAATGGATTTTCAATCTTTTAATTTCATTTGAAAGACCGGAACATTTGAAGTTTTTGGTGAAAAAATTACGGGAGCGTTATTTCTGTAAAATAAATAATTAATTTTTGCAAATGGTGTATTTTTCAACAAAAATCGTTCATAACTTATCAAATAGACGAGATAATAACTTTGTAACTTCAGCAAAAATCTTCGCCATGCAAAGTTCTAAAAGTGCTGCAAACAAAGTATTTACGATAAATCAATGTATGAAGTGACAAATGAAAAATAGTGATTTTAAGAGGTCACGTTTTCATCGCTCAATCTCTTATGGTAAAATCAACTGAGAAATAGTCAATGTGTGTTATAATGAAAATCTATTGAATATGTGACACTGTTTGAAAACACAATATTTTACCGTACAACTACATGTTAGCGTGAATTCACAATAGTGTTAATAGCGTACTATAGTAAACTCTAAATAAAAGTTATCTATTACGGGGCCAATAATAGTTATCTATTACGGGGCCAATATAGATGCTAGGGAATTATGCTTTATGAGTTATTTTACCAGTTCGCGGTTAGCGATTTTCAGACCTCTTACTTTTATTTGTTTTGAAGTAACAAAAAAAATGAGAATATTTTCTTAACTTACCCACAGCCGTCATTATAGTTGATAATTAATTTATACTTTCAAACATTGCATAAATGTTGGAAAAGCATACAATAATTTCCGCTGCTATGAAAACAAACTCGTTTCAAGATTTTATTTTATATTATTATAACAAGACGTGAACTAAAACATTTTCTTTCTAGCACTCGTTTTGAGCACTAGTCCAAACGAAAAAGGATTTACTTAAGGTTCAAGTTACCTTTTTTAAGCATGTGTTAGAATTGAACGCTTGGGAGTGTGCGTAGGAAAATTTGTGTTCAGCTTTGCCACCGGATTATCCATTTAAACCTTTTTAAAACTCTAAAAGAAGAATATCAGTCGATTTATTAGATCATCACGATTCAATTCATGCAAAATACCTGCTGGAAAAACCATCGGCTTAGCTAAATGGTGCTTTTGAAAAAGTGGCTGTGGTTTTTTCATTGCGCAGTTGTGTTGCGTACCCCAGCTCGGTGTGGTAGTGTGATAAAAAATCACAGCCACTTTTTCAAAAGCACCATCCAGCTAAGCCGATGGTTTTTCCAGCAGGTATTTTGCATGAATTGAATCATGATGATCTAATAAATCGACTGATATTCTTCTTTTAGAGTTTTGAAAAGGTTTAAATGGATAATCTGGTGGCAAAGCTGAACACAATTTTTCTTACGCATACTACCAAGCCTTGAGGTAACTTGAGCCTTAAGTGAGCATAGATAACTTTTGTTGGCCAATTTAGAATTAACGATAGTTTGCAGCTAACACTACTGTAAATCCACTGTACTATTTAGATGTACGGTAGATTGTTCTTTCAAAAACGTTTACAAATCCAATAGAATTGCCATGCCATTCGGTATTATCACACTCAATGACTATTTCTCAGTTGATTTTACCGTAAGAGATTGAGCGATGAAAACGTGACCTCTTAAAATCACTATTTTTCATTTGTCACTTCATACATTGATTTATCGTAAATACTTTGTTGGCAGCACTTTTAGAACTTTGCATGGCGAAGATTTTTGCTGAAGTAACAAAGTTATTATCTCGTCTATTTGAAAAGTTATGAACGATTTTTTTAAAATATACACCATTTTCAAAAATTAATTATTTATTTTACAGAAATAACGCTCTCGCAGTTTTTTCACCAAAAACTACAAAAGTTTCGATCTTTCAAATGAAAGTAAAAGATTGAAAATCCATTTGCAATGTTGGAAGATATATAGCTTTGAAAAAAACCATTTTTGTTTTGAAAATCGCCTGTAACTATGCAAACAAAAGAGATGGAAACTTCATTGCTTCGGCAAAAATGTGTATTTAAAAAAGTTCCAAAAATCTCTAAAACAAAGTATTAGCGAGAAATTAACACATAAAAAGATATTAATAGAAAACCAAATTTTAAAGAGCCACCCTACCTTAAATATTGCAAAAAATATAGCACATGAACCATTAGAGATAGCTACATAGTTTCTTCAGAAAAGTTGCTTCAATTCGATTGATTTATAACTTTGTAGAACACTATGTAGCTGAATTTTACATATCTAAGAAGTTGATACTTTGAACACCCTAACCACAAGGACCACCCTAATTCAACTAATATAAAAAAATTGGCAAGAAAGTTTTAAGAAAGTTTGCCGAAGATACTATATATCTAAAACCAACGGTTTAGGCGCAAACAGTTTTGTCTTCCTAAATACAGCTTTGGGACCATAGTGCATTGTATGATGGGGTAACGCGAATAACTTTTAAAAAGAGTATAAATACACGAATTAATTGTTTTTGTTGCAGCAAAATTCCACATATCTCGACAACTATCGCATTTTGGAAGATTATCCTGCCAACGAAAAAAAATAATTTTGCTTTGATTCTTTGTTAGTTTTTTATAGAGTTGTCGAAGTTAATCTGAAAATTACATTGAGGTAATGTCGTGTACTTCTTTTTTAATCCACAATAACCTTACAAAAATGCTATACTGCCTATGATCGCAAATCAGTCACATAAAGATCGGCGATCCTATAGAAAATGGGACAAATATTTTTGCTTAGCAGAGAAAACAATTAGGCAAAAACAATTGTTTAAAACCATATTTACACGTTGAGGGCACAAAATCTATAACTGAATTAGTTATGAAATTTGTTTTTCGACTTTGTCTTATCATCATTTCGAGCAAACGCCTAGTCCTGAAAGAAAAGGAGTTCATTATAAGCTGATGAGAACTAATGAAATTGAAACATTTGGTTTGGCTTAGCAAGCCAATGCAAGATGCACTATACTATACTAGCTAATACCCATCGCGCGTTGCTGCGATTTTCTACGAAATAGGAGGAAAACACAATTTGTTCCAAAGCGCCATCTGGCGGGCATATAATCTCCAACTAATAGTACACAAACACGCCCCATAACAAATACCTACTGTGTATTAATTTTTACGGAAATCGGTTAAGCCGTTTGGGAGTCTATAAATCATATACATACAAACTTTGACTTTTATATATATAGATTTCTCCTTAGTGTAGAAAAATTTGGGTAAAACTCTTTTTACTTTACTAAGGAGAAAACGCCGGATAGACATTAGCTCCAAAAACGAAAACCCGATTTGTGTTTTTGAGCAAACCCCTAGTCCTGCGTGATGTCCCGCAAAAACGAGTTAATTTTAAGCTGATGATAACTAATGAAATCGAAGCATTAGCATCAGCCTTGAATGAACTCCTTTTCTTACGGGACATCACGCAGCACTAGAGGCTTGCTCAAAAGCACAAATCGTGTTTTTGTCTTTCGTCAATCCGTCAATAGCTTAGTCCTATCACTAAGCTAGTGTCGGATTCCGAGGAGACGAGGTCGACACGCATATTCCATAACCAACTTACAAAATGTCGTTTCACTTTAATGTAATCAGGGAAATTATCTTTCGAACGAATGCTTACCTGCCATGTTCAATTGAAAATACTGATACACGACCACGTCAAAAAAGTACACGACATTACCTTCTTCTATCTTAAGCTCAATTTTTGCACATGAAAAGCGGCATATTTTTCGAATCATTTGAAAGTAAATTCTTCCAGCTATCTTTTTGAAAACTACATTTTTGTTCAAAGCTGACAAATAAATAAGTTATAACAAAACAAAATTAATATATGTAAGCAATTTCCACCCAAAATAATAGACAAATAAATCTCATCACTAATGCACGCTCAATACTGGGACTCACTTTATATGACAGTGCAAAAAAGGTTAACAATAATTTTAGCCCATAACTTTAGCAATTTTACGACCATATTCCCAAAATACTCGCAGTCATTGTCAACTGATCGATCAGCTCCAAAAAGTCTCCCGGCATTGGAGTATGACGACCAACAGCTACATTTGTACCTCGACTGGATGTGAAAACAACAATAAAAACAAATCGATGATGGAAACAAACGTGATCAAAATAAAGATAAGATCTTTCCGTTTCCACACAGTACTGCAACTTTTCGTACCCGGGGGCCATCCCACAGACAATCGACCTAACTCTTGACTCGGTCGTACTAATCCAATTATGAAATCAAACGGAGTGCTACCCGGAGCGGCAAAAGCTGACACTTTGTCAAGTGTAAAGAAAAGCGGTGACCATTTTCGACCTAGCCGGCCTTGTCCAGATGTCAAAAGGGGACTTCGTCACACATCGTTAACGTGCACAGGGTTGCGCAATTTGCCGCCATTGCCTTCGAGCAGTTTGTGCAAACTGCAGAGTTATTGTTGTTGTCATTTCGGATACCTCATGCGAACCAACCGAAAGAGGGCACACGGAGGTGTCTTTTTCTGCACAATTGCGCAGACAAGACGCAAACACTCATGTTCGTCCATCCAGTTCGAGACAATCGTATAGCTGCTTGGCATTTGCAAAACGATACCGTAACGTCAGAAAGTTTGAAAAAGGTGATGTCAAGGAAGTACAGTTACTCTCCAGTGGCTACAATAATAATTATTCAAAGGCCATCAAGTTGGAAAAAGTGTAACCAGTGAAATAATCAACGGTAATGGAACAATGAGTGTGGCTATAAAGTGCGAAGTTGATCTGTCACCTACCGCACCTTCCTCGGTTGTGCTTGATTAGTTTCAGTGAGCACCGTTTAGTATTGTTACCGCCGCGCTTGATTTACAGCATAAGATTGATTAATGCTCAACGAAGGTTGGCAAATGTTGTTGTTGCTATTAGGTTCTGGCTGAAAATAGTTCATCTATACTGCTCAGTATTGTTTCGTATAGGTAACTTCCAGTTTGTCATAGGCATTAAAATAAACCTCTATAGGTTGAACTATTGTTTCTAAAATGATCGAGGCTTGCTTGTATCTTTGAAACTAATTTGAAATTCACACGAATTTAGTACACTTTGCTACCATTAATCTATTGCGCAACTAACCACTTTCACTAAAAATGTAATGTCAAAAATTCAATCGTTGCGCAGCCAGCATATTCCCATAAAAATGCAGTCGTACCTTCAAACGGTCACGTCAAAACTACACGTAAAGCGTCAAATTCAATCTTTCATATAACTAAGATACCGGCCGCACTGCAAATATCCACAATATCAATTTGGCTTCGCGATACGAGCACGGCACACGAGAGAAAGTGGCTACTCTAATGTATAAAAATACCATGACGCTGGCGACGATCAAATGTCACGTTTTATGCAGATTAATAAACGAGTTCACAATTTAAATGAGCGCCTGATCGAAAATACAGCAGAAAATCGCACACATTCCGGTTGGTAACGTGGTTACCAAGCACAATCTTTATTTTCAGTTTTTGATGTCAGTATCTATGTGTAATCTTTTTTGTCCATGAAAGCCAATTGCCCAAGGAATATTTTGCACTAATTTACTTTGAAATCATTAACATAACGGAACTCCACATACCACAAATACAATTGAGTAAAAAAACTTTTTATTTCGTATATTTATTCGCTAGTTACCTGAATACGAATAACATGAGTTAATGTAACATTTGCTAATGAGCAAGAGACGTCATGTCAGTAGAAACATTTAAAAGTAGTTACCACATTTCTATCATTTATAGCTTAGCGGGAATTGACGTTGTTCACAACTTCCCATGGTTCACAACTCCCCACCTAGAGAATGGTAAATTCGCAGCGTTCTTTGAATGTTTGTATGTTGATGAGCATGCAACGTGCTTTATACGATTGGAGAATATCGTTCAGTTTAGTTTCTCATAATAAACCAAAGTTTTAACAGTAGTTCAGTATATGGTCATCACTCTGAAAATGACTACCAACCACGGACATTGTTTTTATGAATTTTTGCGCCAAACTGATTTTTCCCGTATGTCTATATCCCCTTGTATTAAACAATGTGAATGACGAACCCAAAAAATTAAATTATTTAATAAAAAATTGTTCATGATTCTTGAACGACCTGAAAATAACTAAAAGACCACAACGAGATGAAACGGTAAATAAAATCCATATTTTCAACATTTTACCTCGGCCACATTTTTTCATCGTAGTCTAATTTAAATTTGATAATATCGTAACACCGGAACCAGAAGTCCGATCAACTAAAAATTCAATAGCAGCTTATGGGAGCGTTATAGGGTGAAGTGCTCATTTTCACCATATTAGGGAGGGTGCCTCACTAATCCAACGGTTTCAAATGGGTCGAGTGATAACAGAAACATGACACAAATATGGTCCTTACCCTACCATTAATTTGAAACTAAGTTTGTGTGAATTGTTTCAGCCATCTATGAGAAACTTGTGTGAGTTTAGGTACCACACATCTTCATAGAGTTGGTTTTTTTATTTCATACTTTTCTGTAACGAAATCTATGATAGTTTCCTGAGAGCCACGAGAATCACGTGATGTAAGTTCATCGGTGGGGCCAGATGGGATTCCTTCCATTATACTGAAAAAATGCGCAAGCGCATTGTGTACACCTTTTCGACTAATCTTCAACCAATCACTGTCGCAATCAGTGTTTCCCGTGTGTTGGAAAAAATCAGTAATGTTTCCCGTTTTTAAAAAAGGTGATAAGCAAAATGTTGCGAACTATCGTGGTATAACCTCGCTCTGCGCTGGATCAAAGTTGTTTGAGATCCTAGTAGGAAATATGCTCTTTCGTGAGACCAAAGCATACATATCGAAGGACCAACATGGTTTTTTTGCAGGCAGGTCAACAACCACCAATCTAGCCCAATTTACATCGTACTGTATTAAAAACATCGAAGATGGATCACAAGTAGACACTATATACACTGATCTTAAAGCTGCCTTCGATCGTGTAGACCACTCTCTTCTTCTGGCAAAGATCGAGCGACTGGGTGCTCCATCAAATTTTACAGGATGGCTTAAATCATATCTCGTAGATCGTTCTCTGTCCGTGAAATTAGGAAGTAACGTGTCATATAGCTTCATCAACTTGTCGGGTGTACCTCTCGGACCGTTGCTTTTTTCTTTATTCTTCAACGACGTCTGCTATGTTATACCCCCAGGGTGCAAACTCATATATGCTGATGATCTCAAACTCTTCCTCATTGTGCGGTCAATAGAGGACTGCATCGAACTTCAGCGACATCTAGATGCTTTCTGTAACTGGTGTAATCGCAACTTGTTGGCTCTCAGTGCGTCCAAATGCTCTATAATATCTTTCACGCGCAGAAAAAATCCAATTCTCTGGAGCTACAACATCGCCGGCCAATTGCTAGAGAGAGTGTCAGTTATCAGAGACCTTGGTGTACTCCTGGACTCGCAACTGACATTCAGAAACCATTACTCTCACGTTATAGCACAGGGAAATAGAAACCTTGGCTTCATAATAAGAATCGCCAACGAGTTTACTGATCCATATTGTCTGCGGGCATTGTATTTTTCACTTGTTCGGTCTGTCCTGGAAGCTTCCGCAGCCATTTGGTGTCCTTATACGAGCATTTGGACTAACAGAATTGAAGCAGTACAAGCAAGATTCCTCCGCTTTGCTCTTAGAAATTTGCCGTGGCGTAACCCAACAGAGCTACCACCATACATTGATCGCTGTCGTCTGCTCGATATGGAAACTCTGGCAAAAAGGCGAAATACATCCAGAGCGATATTTGTTGGGAAAATATTGACTGGCGAAATGGATGCCCCAGATATTCTCTCACAAATCAACATTAACGTACCCCCCAGAAACCTTAGATCACGTAACTTTTTAAGACTAGACTTTCAGCGCACCGAGTACGGTCAGAACGAACCCATAAGGGCGATGTGTAATGTTTTCAATAGTGTGTATGACCATTTCGATTTTTATGTTTCTAGTGATGTTTTCAAGAATAGACTTAGGAGATTGACTTAGCTTATAAGATTATGTGAAAATATTTCTGTAATGTTACTGAAATGCTGTATACCTTGTATGTAATTTTGTTAATTTGTAGTGTCAGTTCATTTTTATTGTAGGAAAAACATGCGAAAAGATTATGGGTTTTTACGCGCATTCGAGGTCTGCTTCTGAAGTGAACCTTGAAATGGGCTTTTCCCATACAACAACATTAAATTTCATGTAGACCAACATGGGTCAGATGAAAAATGGAAATAAATAAATAAATAAATATAGGTATGAATAATCACTAGGTTCACACCTAAAACGTACCTCACGCTTCTTAAAAGAAACGATGATGTTATTTCCGAGGCATCCACTTATTTGCAACTTCTGCAATATGACACTGTGCCGCTCCGGATGGCGCTATTCAGTTAATGTTAATTTTGCTGACGCAAGTATACCAGCGTTTCTATATATGACAAACTGAGTTTGAGTTGAGTGCTATGGAAGAGCTTAAAGTACGATTTACACTATATGTTTATTTACTCCAAGGTACTGGGACATCAACGTCACGTCATCACATTCATCCACATGTTCCGTACATCGAAACCTGCCGTTCCGTTACCGCCACCAGCGTCTTCATAGAACACCATTAAACTAATTATGTCATGCAGTAACGCCTTAGCAAGACTAACGAATCGTGTAAATCGTACTTTACTTGGCGACATCTTTGGATGGTGTAAAGTAGCAACAGCTGTTCTCTATTGCAGACACTACACAGACTTGTAAAGATTTGTTTTATATAGTCAAACTAATTGTCAAAAGTGCAACCCTATGACCATGTTTGTATGGCGAGTGAAAGTATAGGAGGAAACATTTCCATAGTTTACTGTTTCAACCTCCGTAAGTCTACGTAGTAGTGTTTATATTTACTATAAACTTGCGCAAAAAGTATGTTTTGCTGTTAGAAAATAATGACATAAAGAATGTGCCACGAAAAGAATGCACTTGTTCAATTTATCGCAAAATTGGTAGGATAAAGAACCTATTTTTATCCTACTTATTTAAAGCTGTTTGCTAGAGTAGCGTCTGCCAACATTATTCAACGCGTTTACTCAAACGGTTGAATGAAAATTGTTGCACTGGGTATTAGTTATTGTTGCGTTCAAAATTATGTAATTGATACCAATTTTTTTGGCATTCCATTGATAAAAAGACGAATTATTAACAAAATTGTATGGCATATAGGCTTATTACCCTAAATAGTGGTAGTTAGTCATTTCAAGACAAATCGTTTCCCGGATTCAAAATAAACACTGTATAGTCCCATCAGTGCAATTTATTTGGTCAGTGAAATTATATGTATGGACATTTATTTAAAGTGAAATTATTGCAATTTGTTAAGGGGGTGACCTGCTTTACGGATCGATCGATTTAGATCGAAAACAAAAGATAGCTTTTTTTTTGTTATTTGCATAAATAGATGAACTATTTAAGAATATATAACAGCAATTTCAGGACCCAATTCAAAATATTTACAAAGATATATAGCTGAACGCATTGGAGCGCCACATAGGTATATATGTTTGGAAAGTTTGTGGAGTAAATCAGAGGCACTGAAACACACTTCTACGAAATGGCTACCCATGCCAACACCTTCTTCTCGAAATATTATTTTCCGGCATATTTAACATGGTCTGGTGTTGTTTTAATGTTGTTAGTGTAAAAGCCATCGTTAAGTATGATTTATCATGATGAATTTTCCATTCACAAAGAGTGAAGTGGTGAAGTGTACTGAAGCAAATTGGCATTTTTTCGAGTTGTTCCGCTGTATTTTTGTGTACTTGCTTATGTTTATGATAAATGACGTTGTTTTTTTCAAAATACAGCGGCCAGTTGAGCTTCCAATCTTATTTTTTGCACTTGGCAGCGCATTTTTTGTTCTGGGATTTATTTCTGGTGATCAAACCGCATTTATCCAGCTTTTTTCCACCACGGCTTTTATTATTTTATTTTTCCATCACGGCAATACTTTTAAAATAGTTGTACGCTAGATTGGCATGTCTTTGAACACTTAAAAATTGTTTTGTGCCGAGTCATCCAAGCAGTTTTAATCTATAATATTACTGATATCAACACTTCAACAAGGAATTTGCGGTAAAAGAATCTATTTTTGCTCTGACAGCCAGGCTGCCCTGAAAGCACTTAGTTCGGCAGATTCTATTCTATTCTATTCTATTCTATTCTAACCCTTACACAGCCAGTATTGAAAAGCATCCTGGAAAACACTGCAGATATTCTTTAGTGTTTTTCTTGTCAACATTAATATTTGAAGCATATTACAATATGTCGCAAATATTAAAACGGCCAGGCCTACTGTGCAGAGTTGGGTTTGAAGATGTTATATTATACGGCAATTGAATTATTCATTTAATGAACAATTCAACCAACGAATCGTTTTGAAACTTGAATGAGGAAGAAACGAGGACAACCGTACCGACCGTTTTAGTTTATAGGGGGTTAGGATAAAACGTTGGGAGTGACTTTGCTAAGAAGGTTAATGTCACTCCTTTGCTCCTTCGGGATGGGACAGAGGTATTAAAGGTTTGTTCTTTTCAGAATTGAATTCTTTTCTACATGAACCTATAACTGATAACATATATTTTTATAACATGGTAAGTTCAAAATTGTATACCAAAATTATGCACTTTCCAGAAAATTCCGAGATGCAATTTCTCGGATTTCCTCTGTTTTTTAGGTTCTTGTAGAAGATGTACTTAGAGTAACTGTTAGAGCAGTGTTTGTTTTCTCCTTTCAATGTATTAGCTTAAATGGTAAGATGAATAAGTGTGCGTTGTACTTGGCTTTTTCCAGGTTTGTTTTTTCATTGTATTGCTTCTTGGGAACGAAGCAAATATGTTAAAACCCATTTGCGTAATCCAGTGACAGTTAGCCGAGTTATCAACGAAATAGTGTGACATCCTGACTAATGAGATGAATAAGTACTAAGCTCTACCCTATATGTAAATTAGACACCTTTTTGGTCTCATTGTTTTGGAAAAAATTGCGAGCAGCACTTTTTTGCCAATAATGGACTGCAGTAACAAGTTGCTTTATTCAATAACCCATAACTTCAGCATATTGTAATATTTTTCAACGAAAAACATATTTGAACTCTTCAATGTGTTTAAGGTCTTGATGTTTTATTTCCGAAAATCGCGAAAAGCAGCTTACGTTTTACCTCCTAAAGCAGGCAACTCCCTTAAGCATATTTGATCCAAGACCATCGCCATCCATGACAGTAAGCAAATCATACAACTACTACACAGCACGATCTCACAGCTGGCGCAACACGTGAGGTGAAGTGAAGTGAAGCAGTCGCAAAATTGCTTGTCCCGTCATGGTTTTAGTTTATTGTATTCCATTTATAGAAACATTTTTTCCAGCCATTCGAAGTGAGCAAGAGCGGTCGGAGCACGCTACTTATAGATACCGTACTAACACTTATTCAATGATCGCTCTCGTTGCACACATATGAATGTGGAATAAGTTAAGTCGCGATCGCGTCCAAGGAGGTCATATAATAGGTGATCTGTTCTGTCTTAACATAGCAAGATTTTTGTAAAGTGTAAATCTGACGGAATAATTCATTTAGATTCCTTGGGTTTGAGGGAGAGCAGAATGTAGCTTGAGTGTTCTGATTTAATTTGAACTTCAAATCAGCGGAATCTAGAAGTAATGAGTATTTTTTTCACCCGTAACAAATAAACACCATCGGTTCCGTGACATTGCAATACCTCCATTTTGCTACCTTGAGAGGAACTCATATAATCCGCCGTTCCGTTCTATATGGTCGCGGATTCTTCTTTCCTCTCCGCTTACTCTATAGTATGTAGCTAAGAAACCACAGTCACAGCCCCTTGAGTTGTATTGCAGCGCAGCTAGATGTCTCTGAACAGCAACTAGTCATTCTCGCTCGGTCGCGCTGTGCAGAACGCACTTGGTTCTGATTCTGACGATTTTATCGTGTGAAACCTTTTCTCGCCCATTGTAAACAAACTTCCTACGGAAGTGGACTGGAATCGGTTAGGTGAGTGGCGGATATCAGCTGGAGCATATGCTTGCATGAGGAAGAAAAGCATTAACACCAACCTCGCAGAACAGGTTACATTGTTGGAATTCCACCAGCCTTGAACTGTGATGAGTCAACCGGTTTGGTGATGTTTTGTGCGATGAGGCGACAGCATTGGGCGTGAAGTGAGTGGAGTGCTATTTTTGGCCTGTTCTCCCCCAAATTTGGATGAATAACTGAAGAAGGAAACTTTAGTGTTTTATGCTTGAATTGTTGTGGGGCTGCTTTTTAGATATTGTGCGGAGTACGTGACGTTTCTGGTTTCAGTAAGGTGCTACTGTTAAGTGTCGATCAAGGCAAAAAGATCAAATTAGATCACGTTTAATTAAGGTCAGAGCAAAGCATATCTCTACGAATTAGCTCACTAGTGTTTTGGTGAAATGATTTCTACGTTTATGTTTTTCACGAGATGACTATAAGTTACAACAGAGAATAGGAGTGCTATTAAGATACCGCTACTTTTTATGTGGAAAAGTTTGTTTGCCTTTATTTTATTGGTAAGTGATTTGTTTTTTAATGAATGCGTTACTTATTAGCTTGATTTTATTAATAGCTATACGACCGTAATTTTGACAAAAAACATTGTCTTTCGCTATATAGGTACTGTGAATTTAATGGTGCATTCTGCAATAACGCCGTAGTTAACAAAGAGAGGTTTTTATTAGCAGCTGCGTTGTTTTCAAAAATTCTAGTAGAATTATCCTATCATTTCTCTATGACGCATACTCCCTGGAACGGTTGACTATCAAAGCCTTCAATGTACTTCCAATAGTACATTGAATACATGCAGTTTGAAGCAAAACTTGCTATGCATGCAAATCATAAATCAATGTTGATTAAATAGTTCGTGGCAAGGTGATTTCAAATCTCATTTGAAACTAGTTTGGCCATAACTTAAAACCTCTAATAAAATACAGCGGAGTGGTAGCGGTTGCGGCAGTTTTTGACAATTAATCAACGAACTGTCTGTGAAAATCATAGCTAATATTTCTTGACCAATTAAATTTTCTTTTTTAAAAAAAGATCTACACGGTTTTCAAACAGCGCGGTACGCTTATCTCTCGCTTATAAAAAAACTTGTTTACAAACAGAACATTACCGTACCCTGTGCCGGTTTGTTTCGACAGCATAATGTAACCATACTCTCGTGGCAGCCATTACCTTAAAAAACTGAATCTTGAAATAAAAAGTAATACCAGAAGCCGATCTTATCAGTAGGCTCGGTATATGTACTAGTTCCACTTCTAGATGTAATGTCAATGCATTACTCTGATTTTCTAAATATCTACACCTGAATCACTTTTTACACATGCACCGCTTGGGCTGCACACGTAATATTTGTATGACCCTTTCACCCACCTTCAAACATCACTGATTGAAAACACACATGAAAAGTAGTCAACACACATTTTGCCTGCATCGGCTGTCCTAATATAAATATTTACTACTGTCCAACTCACCTCTTATAAACTAGCTCATCGCATGTTTGATGTTGAAACTTGCGGAACCTACCTACATACGAATAGGTAGATATTGTAGCGCTGCAACGGAGGTAAACATATTTTTTGTTGGGCAATGATTCCGCGTATTAGATGATGGTATCTTGTTGCATGGTCCGAACACCGGGAATGCTTCTATAAATATGCAGACTTCGATTAATGTTGTATTAAAGTCAGAAATGCTTATTCAACCCGAAAGCAGACATGTGTTAATCGTTAATAAATTCTCGAAAACGTTTGGGTGTTTAACCCTTTCATATCCAATTAGGATTTTCAAAAACTATTCTTCGCTAATCTTCTTTATGTGTAATTTTTTTGTAACGAATAAGGTGCTGGCGGGTCATATTAACTCGTATTACAAACTTAATTTTCAGAATTATTTTAAACCAAATCTAAATAATTTTTAAACTCAAATTGCTTGTTAGAACTTCAGTTTTCAGTTTCTGGTAAATATTACCTATTTAGGCCTGAAGTTGTTGAACTCCATAATAATGTACGAATGACAATGTGGCAAATCAATGAAACGGATTTTAAAACTTTTTAATGACCTTGAAAGCTTTTTGACAACCTAACATAAATGATATTTATCAGAAGTATTTGTGACTGGCACGGTTGGTAGCGTTGTAACCTAGCTTTACACTGCAAGAATTTAAATTTTTCAAAAGCATTAATCAGCTTTCGCGAATAAAAATCAAACGTAAACTTTTCGAAAATCTCGCCACTCCTAAGCAAATTATGATACCACCATCATGATAAGCAGGCGTTTTTGTTCATGACGGTGGTGTTATAGAAGAATCCGTGTCTATTCAGACCTACCCAAACAAATCGCCCTTTTAGGTGGATAGATGTGAAAAAAATACCGGCCGAAGATTTTGATTGTTAGTTTGAAACCTTAGCTACATTTTGGCGTCAGAAATTCATTTGCACAACTCCATGGCAGCGCTAGGCGAAGATTTGCAAAGCTCTACGTTTTCCATACTTTTACAATATAGGGGTAATGCGGATCTCCTTACGGAGGCAATTCAGACCGTCATTTTTTTGCAATGAAATTATGTTTACCTATGAAATATTTATAGAGAACCTCTTTAAAATGTAAAAAAGTGTGTTACAAAAACTTAATCTGGTTAGCCATAGCTGTCGATTGGCGCATCATGTTTTTTCTTTGCTGCGGCGTGTAGAGTAAGGTGGGGCAAAAGTGCGCACCTAACAATTTTCGTAAAATAACTATTGGTAGAAAAGCACTAGAAAATCGGCATGATTTCAAATTAATACTCTCATCACACATCTTCTAAACATAATAGTGGATATCTCTTGGTTTTGCTTGTAATCCGAGAAATAATTATTTTCTCATGAATACTCAAATGCGCACTTTTGCCCCATGATCGGGGCAAGAGTGCGCATAGCACGGGACAAAAGTGCGCACTGATTGAGTAGCCGATTTATTACCGCCCATAAAATAAACTAACCAATTTTAGGATATCCATTCCCTCTTACTCTTCCTTCATAACTAAAAAGTACCCCTCCCTCTGCCTCGGTTGATGTTGTTCAGTTTTCCATTATGTTGAAAAAACTTGGATGTTTCATCTTATAGATAATGTCGTTCATGATCAAACTGTCACCCTCGTAACATCATTATTTGTCATAGTTGGGTGGATCACTACAAGAATTCTTGCGAATATGCTATTTATATTGGAAATACATCTTTATTTACATATTCATAGTTTTTTGTTTCTTTTTTTAATTACTCTGAGCTTTCGGCACTCTATATTTTCCCTTGGCACTAGTTATGCTGATGCTTTTGTTCTTAAACCGCTCATATCAGTCGTAATTTGACCGGTGAGCTCGCAGTTATTGAGGATGATGGTCCCTTCTTTAAATCACGGAAGAATTAGTTCAACTTTTATATAAAAAGCTTAATTCGCGTCTTTTTTATTGGGACGGATATTTTATGCGCACTTTTACCCCACCGTTAGTTTTTTAACTTATTAAATTGTTACGAAAATTACTGAATTTTTTTCATCAAATCAAATATATCTCGCAACGAACCATATGTTGAAGCTTTTTAGGGTACTGTAGTTTTATAGATTCTGATTTATTCAAACAGCCAATTTATGATTCCCAAAATTCGAAAAATTAAATCAAAGCAGCGAAAAATTTTCCTTCCCCCTTAATTTCAAGCCCCCATATTCAAACCCTTCATGCTTATATGTGCGATTAGTTGACTTAATGATATACTAAATCCATACAGAGTTGCCAGTTTCTAGCGCTTGTGTGCTTCTAAAAGTCCTATGCGCACTTTTGCCCCACGCGCAGTTTTACCCCACCTTACTCTACGTAGCCGCAAGCCGCTGAATGGTGGTTGATGGAATAGGGAGTCTTAATAGCCCCGTACGCTCATTAGGTACAAAAGTGGTGAGCGTCTTGACAATATCTGTGTTTTTACCCAAGCAAAAATCATACCATAAAAAGGAGCCTCAAGCATTCCAAAACACTTACCTATTATTTTTTATTTTTATTTGTTGCTTTAATCACGATTTTACCATTATAATGATTTTTGTTTTGAGGCCTGCAAAAAAATGAAAAACCAAAGACATAGATTTAGCTGTCAAAATTAATGTTTTAGAATAGCAGTTTCACGAAAATGTACGACAGTCATAAAGTCTTACGATTTTCTGAGAAATCGGGAGGTCCGAATTACTCCCCCCGTCTTAATAGCCCCGGGTCCGCCTATACAGCGTGATTTTTTTTGTTCCGGAAAGTCCTTATGGCGAACCAACCTGTACTAAATTATTCAGATCAGTGGCCTAGCCAGAAAATTTAATTTGGGGTGAGGAGTTTGATAAAAATCGTTGATTTATTGAAAATAATAACATGATTTTGATAGATTATTGAAAATTCAGAACCATAAGTAGTCTACCAGATGCCATTCCAGTCTACAAAGAAGAAGAATCAACATGGAACATGGTTTTCAAACCTCCATAGATTATTTTCTTGTAGCATATGTCAATGAAGTCAAAGAATGCGAACTTGAAAGTGGGATAAATGTTCGAAAACTTTCTCAGCGATCAAGCTCACCTAATTTCTTGTGATATACAAATTTTAGTGATTAAGCCTCTTAGAAGTAATTATGGAGAATTCATTCTTCAAAAATAGTAAGAGACTTTGTGGCAGCAAAGGTCTCTATAATCTCATTTTAAACAATTATGTCGAAAATATGATGGCTACATGAATGCAGCATATCGAGAAATAAAAGAACACCTAGGAAAAATTTAAAAAAACAGTTTTCTTCGATATAACTTATTTGTAAGCTTCAGAGACTCATACCTTGAATGCAGAGACTCATACCTTGAATACAGAGACTCATACCTTGAATGAATTTATCAAATACAGTAGTATGACAATAACTCGTTTTAAAGGGTTTTTTACGTCTAGTCTACTATATTTCGATACTCTGAATATGTGTAGTGTCCATGTCTTCAACAAAGTTGCTTGAAATAGTATTTTGAAGACTAGCTGAAGACAGTTTTTTTTTCTTGAATTCTTGAATTCTCTTGAATTCTCTATAATTACTTCTAGGGGGACAAAAAGGTTTTAAAATTCTTCAATGCTACTTAACATTGAAATTGGATAATTTCGAATAAATTTGATCGTAACCGCGAAAGAGTTATCGAGCATTTATTATACTTTTCTTCATTATTGAAGCTCAAAACTTAACAACTTAACTTGTACCTAGTACACAAAGTTGTATCACGTAAATGGCGAATTCAGCACTCAAATATATAAATGACATACAATCGCTCGAGGCTCTCGCGATAATACAACTCTTCGTGCAAAGGCGATAATTCAAGTATAAATACTCCCATATCGTCACAAGCAAAAAAATTTCGGTAGTTAAAACAACGTGTTTGAATTTATAAAGGCCGTCACGAGAGCTAACATGCCGCTTTCGTGAAATCATACTATAGTGAGATTTGGAAGCTTAATTAAACATCAGAATGACGGCCCGCGCGAGTATTCAAAGCCCCACGCGAATATGCAAACGGTTACACGATTATATGCATGAATTCAAACATGCGAAGTTACATACACAATAGCCTATGCGACACGAAAGCCCGTGATCTCGCATACATTAAAATACCTCGGCGATCAACGTTAGCACTCACGAGTTCATACACGCTATTCCAAGTGCGATTATACAAACGACAAACTACTAGAATTCACTCTCTTTAAGCATCTGAGCCGTATACAGAAAATTAAATGTAAGAATCACGACCTGCACGAACATTCTAAACTCACACGGTTCATACACACGACCCTAGTTAAAACCTCTATAATCGAAACAAAAAAGATGTACAGCTGATGCAACCCATTAACATACAAACGCTCGTGTCCTGAGGGATAATACGAGCCTACCTGATCACAAATGCGAACATGCAGTCGAGATCATCCACGTCCACTAGGACCCGGGCGAACCACCCAAAAAAAATTCCCAGAAACGTTTTACATTGCGAGTATTTTATTTGATGCAGGTGTCCTCAAGACGTGCGTCTGCACAAACTCAAGATTACTATGGGCATCCTTAGCACTTCAGGCTTCAATATATAACATAAAACTAAGAACTTGTTAAAAATATTCATGTGAAAACCACTGTAAGCCATTCTGACTTACTAACTGCACTAAACCGCGAGATTTTCTTGTGATTGGCCACGCGGCACTATTGAATGCTCTTAACATGTTTCTATTTAAAATTTAAAAGAAGTGAACTATACGGTATCCTCCAGGATGTGATTTTAGTCATAGCTCACGGTAGCGTAAAAGTAACGCAGTTTTTCTGTTAGAGGATATCAAAATGAAATCAGGTTCATTCTTTGTTAAGATGAAGAATTTCCAATTTTAGAATACACATTTTTCTTACATCTATGTGTCTCCATCGACCACGAACTTCTCGCAAAGCCTCTAATTTTATATCATTCTCTAACCGTGACTCATTAGTGACTGATTACTATTCGCTTCGATTAGCGCATTCCTTCACGCATCACTCACGATTTATTCCCCGTAAAAATTTTCCATTCTCCATCTACATCTGAATCTAATCGATCTATTTATTTGACAGAGTATCTAACAGTTACGGTTGAGCAAACTAGTCACTAAAATTGCGGCAGTGGTACTCGGTGTATAATCGGACCACAGACAAACAGATCTAATTCATTGATCTTCACAAGAAAACCAGAAACAATGCTGTCTTATTGGTGAATTAATTCGGTTATGTCCGTTTAATCGTAATCTTTTCGGTTGATTTCTTCTTATTTTCTGTTGCCTAATTGATTGTACTGAGAAGTGAAAGGGTTGTTTGCATATTGATAATGTTTCAAAGCACATGCATAATTGAAAGACAAACGATGTCAAGATGATTTTTCTTTCTTGTTATGAAGTAAGGACCAACATTTTATTCGAAAATATCATCACTGTCGGACATGAAGACATTTATTGAACCAAGCTTGAAATATTAGATTCATCCGCACTGAGTGAAATATTTGTTTTTATTGCCGCAACACAGAACACAAAACAAATCTACAAATCACTAGTCAATTTACTTCGAGTTGTATATCTAACCAAGCAACGGCAAGCTTGTATTTGATTCTCTACCATCCAGGTGCTGGCGGAAATTTAAAGCGTTGGTTCATGACCATCGGTTGAAAGCCTTTTGTGAAATTATCGGTCTCTGTCAAACCCCTTTTCATCCATACCAAACCACTAATAAATATATTTTTTCGTTCTCATACATTTTCAGATTGTGATAACGGACCGACCACCTCGAATCAGACGACCCTCAACTCATCAGTATCAGCTGGAGCAACCCCACGTAACAGTGGTAGTAGTACTGCCAGCAGCAATACGGTTAGCACTTGTGCCACCCTGACTGGCAACAGTACACCGGTAACGAATGCCGTCAGTTCGAGCACAGTAGCGGACAGCGGTAGCAGTAGGGCAGCAGAAAACGGTTGCGAGAAAGCAGTTACACCCGGGGCACCGGGATCCTCTGGTCACAAAGGTAGCATCCGGGGTAATAAGCTGGCCCGAAGAGCACGTTCCTTCAAAGACGATTTCCTGGAGAAGATCTCACAGATCCGTACACCCACTAATACGATGACGAGGTGAGATGTTTGACTGTGGTGATTTTTGAGTGGTCCGGGTAGGGCTTTCCGTGGTGCATCGTCTGTTAATAAAACTGGTACATTGGAATCTGTCCTTTATGCGTACAAAACATAGTCTTAGTAATGGCAGTACCATTTATTTCGGTTTGTAGGATTAGTTAGGAAGGAATTGGTAGGGTCAATCACATCATAATTAATCGAATGTCGTTGAAAAAATCTGGGAGGAATTTCCCCCATATCTCAAACACAAATTCTCCGTATTGCGACATTAATCGTTTAACATATGCTGCATTAGTATTCAATGCTTGATAATGTAGTTGTACATCGATTATTTTATCGTCTATGTACCTATATACACGGGAATGATTGATCTAACGCTGTTAATCTAAAAGAGCATGAAGTATTTTGCCTTATTTATTAATTTATCTATGTACTTATTCATTAATTTAGTTCATATATTTACATAGTTCTATTTATTTATTGTCAACGTTATCAATGTAACATTCCTTATATGGTGGAACTAGAAATGTCTAACTTTTGTAAATTGATAGCTTATTTTCTTTTTCAATAAAGTTTTACCTAACGAACAGTAGGGCGTACGTTGCAGCAATTAATTTACCGTTTCCTATTTAAAAAAAAGGTGCTTTGTATGAAAGGAAGTCGTAGCGTGGCCTTCTGGTGACCTTGGCGGTATCGCAGTTTGTTGTCCTTGTGTAAACAGATTTATTTTGGAATTTAACTCGCCTTCTATCATACAGTCCGTAGAATTTATTTAAATGTTTGTTCCTTCACCAATAGTTTTATTTACGATGGTTGGAAAAAAACGGAATGCCGGAAACCCCGATTTCCAAAAGATTTGATCGAAATTCTTTCGTTTATTTTATGTATATTCAGTGTTTGAAGGGAACGGAGGAAACATATATTCAGGGGTCTGTACTTCAAGACAAGTATAATAAGCTGACAATTTAACATGATTGATTTAGTATCTTCTGACTTGTCTTTCTCTTTGTTAAATTTCCCGTAATTTCTGTCTCTTCCTACGCATTCTTTAAATTCACACTTAGCGCCGGACTATAGGCCTATGCATAATTAAACTCTCCTGAAAAGAAGAACTGACGCAGAAATATCAAGCCGTTTCTAGAAAGTTCGCCCAGATAAGCTCACAACTGTGATATTCTGTCTAAAGCAGTGGTTGTCAATTTTTTCGAACCCTTAGAATTACCCTGGGTACTATGCTATATTTCACCCTAAGGAGGAAAATTGGGTAAACACCAAAATTTTTCACCAGGGCGAAATTTTTTGTTGGTAAAACCAGTCTTTGCACTTGAAGGGCACAAATTCTTACTTATTACATGGGTGCGTTTCGGCTTCGCCTCATTAGAAACCGACACTAACTTTTTGTCGGAATAGATTAGTGCCGGCTTATATAGCATAGTGCTTTCGCATAGCTAAGCCAAGACAAGTTTCGGCTTCACTGTGTCTCATCGGCATAAACAGAACTTCTGCTCGGACGGGACATCACGTTTGATCAGTCGTTCGATTGAAACACAAGGTGTGTTTTGGTTTTTAGGGATTTGCGTCAAGCCGGCGCTAAACTATTCCGAAAAAAAAAGTTAGTGTCGGTTTCTGATGAGGCGAAGCCGAAACACACCCATGTAATACCCCGGGAAAATATATTTTTCTTCGGGAACCCCTAGAAACGACTTCACGGCCCTCAGGTTGAGAATCACTGGTCTAAAGCAAGCAAATGACTTTATTGGCGACAGGTGTATTACGAAGGAGTACCACGTCTACGTGCCCGTTCACAAAGTTAAGATCGACGGTGTGGGCACATATTTTGTGTTTCTGCAAACTCGTATCGGATGACCTTGCTTTACATATTCTTAGACCAGTATCGTCTGCTGTTTGTATCGTCATGCATCCTGAGCAAAAGAAAATCCTACAATACCTCTGTGGTCATTGTCCAGTTTCACCATCACTGCATGTTGTTTTTCGTAGCGTTTTAAATGGGATCAATCCATGCAAACACCATCAGCATGGTCCGAAAGATCCCATATAAAAATATATTTTGGTGTTTTTATGTGTTATTGATCCTATTTTATGGTGTTTTGATGGTTGAGAAACTTGGCACGGGCCATATTTATTATCTTTTTGAGGGCTTGTATGGTGTCTGAACCCATGAGATAACAGCATTGCACCAGCTACAATCAAATGGCACATTGTAGTAATTAGGCTCGGTGGGACAATTGCGCTAAAAATCATAAGGATGACATTTGCATCTGGAATGCTGAAAAGTGTTCCTATTGTTGTCCACATGATCTATTACCTTACCTCGTGCACAAACAGCGCCCGAGAAATCGGAAGCATTCCCTTAAAAAGCTCACTAAACACTTTGCAGAAATACTACGCCATTTACAACGTCGAATCATTACGCTTTCTTATGCCAGAAAGAATGTGACTCTGACGATCCCCATATGAGAACACCTTTATTGCTCATAAAAGCCATAGGCAGATGAGATTCTTTGTGAAGCGTTAAGGGGCATAGGAGCTTTTATCCTGTTTTGCTGACAAACTTAAAAAAAAAAATTCTCGAGAACGAGAAGGCAAAATGAATTGAGGTTTTTTGCATATTGTAAAACAGACCTTAGTCTTGAATTGCAACTTTTTAAATTAGTTTTAAAGAACATTTGATAGACAATTGGTTTGAGATAGTTACACCTCGATAGTGGTGCGTCGGGCATGCCGAGAGGGTTTATGGGCCTTTAATTGTTTTGTGTTTTTTCATACTCTGCACCTGCCAAAACTATTGATCAACCACTAGCCTATGCGCGCTGACGTGGTCGACTGGCGGGATGACGTGAATTGACTTTTGCAGTGTACCGCGTTCGTCTGAGTATTTGTAAAAGCTGTGTCAGGGAATGGATACAGAACTGGCCTATATGATAGAATAGTGGGTAATTCTTCCTAGGATTCGTTGGTCACTTTTTCTAGTGTTCAATTCGCGCATTTGATTCGATTCATTCGGGAGGTTCGGATTGAATAAATTAAGGTACGATTAGTTTACCGACGCATGTGAATCCTCCATTCCTGGTCAGCATAGCATGCTAAAATTCTAACTAAGCTACAAAAAATTTCAGGAATATTGTAGCACCATACTTTGTACGATAAAGTTGTTTCAGGATTGAAAAATATCGTTTTTGACATTACTTTTCCGTATACACGTTAGGAGTTAGTATTTCAGCCATAGTACCATTACTACTGGTACAACTACCCTAAGACTTTTCATACATGTTTGCTCTCCTGCTTTACATTACATTCTGTCGTCAGAGATAGCGACCTGGCTTTGATAAGATAAAATAGGGTTGTTTAAGTTGCTTTGGACAATGAATCTTTTTCTAAAATATAGGGTAAATAAAGACAACATTATGAACATTAATTTAAAAATTATCCAACGTACCGTCGACAATATCTAATTGAGTAAATTTTTTTTAAATAATGTGCTAAATCAGCCAGCTCCTTGCTGTTTGAATGCTATAATGGCCATAGTTTAGCTCAGCCAATCAATCGCAACACTGTGCTGATAACAATTTGTTCAGCACTCGTTCATAGTACTTCATCGCCATATCTTTGCTGATTTCTCACACAATTCTACTCGCAAGTATGTACCGTCATGGGGTGGTTTCTACTAGGTACTGGTACACACGTCTAGGAACGTCTGTCCCCTAACTGCTCTAGAGCGGTAGATAAACAAGAGCCGCCGAAGAATTCGCGAGTAAGAGCCACCGTGAAATAGGTGTTAGTCACTATTTAGTTGTCTTCGGAAGACTGTCCAAAAACAACCTTTTATTAATGCATTCTATGTATAATTTTTTTTCCAAATCTTCTGACTATCGTCCAAAATCGTCCTCATCTTCTAAACGGACTAGGTCACACTCACCAAACAGTCCACGTAGTGGCAGTGCCGGCAGTGGTCAGCGGACTAGCGGTGGAAAAGGCCCTGCCGACGATTTGCTGACTGCCGCGGGGAAACCAATCCAAGATTTGGCCTATCACGTGCGTCAAGTAAAAAACGCACTCACCCACTTCAAGGATGTAATACTGAAGAACAAGCTGGAGATGCTCCCGGGTAATGGAACCGTGGTGCTGGAGTTGATTGCCAACGTACACACGGGTGAGTATGAACATTTGGGATGCGATGCGTTTCGATAGGATAAATTGGTAATTTTTTGTTGCTTACATCAGCGATGACATGCAATTTCTCGAAATCCAAGGATTTCTATAAAATACGAAAATGCTTTCGGCTCCAGCAGTTTTTTATGTGAGGACCAAAACACGGCGCGGTACATCGCATTATCGTGATGAACGTGTAAACATGTCAAGATAATAAAGATGTACCTAGGAAGTAGTCAATGTGTGTTGTTCTTGCGAATTCTATCTCGAGCTACAAATTGACTCTACCTGAGTAGTTTCCATTTTTGCTTTAAATTTTGCAATAAAGTCGGCTAGGTCGCGCAACGTTTAGTAAGAAGATCGTGTTCCACGATACAATTTACAAATTGCTTTTGGAGACGAAGGTCAAAAAGAATAAAATGTTGATAAAAACCAAAAATGCTGATAAAAACATCCAAGATAATAAAATGTAAACAATTTTTCAGCCCTGCAATCCTACACACTGAACGAAAACAGCAGCGCGCTTATTAACGCAACCAACCATGTATATATGTCCCTCGGGAACCTGTTGAAACTCTGCGACGAGGTTCTTCTGACTGCCGACAACGAAAACTGTCCTTCGCTGAGCAAAGAGAACGTTAAAGAAATCGTCGAACTGGTCGACAATGCCGTCAATAATCTGGTCAATCTTGCTAACGAGAAAATCTCCGATAAAGCTGCAGGCAGCACTATCAACGCTAATCACACCATCTCTTCCAACACATTACAACGACCGGTGGTGGACATTGCCGGACAGAGAACATCTCTGCCGGATATACCACTAACACCACGAGAACGGGATATTCTGGAGCAAACCTCGCTTAAAACGGTCCGCGCATCGCACAGTACCGAAAGTGTTCTTCGCGATTCTAGTCCTCCCCCGAAACCTCCGCTACCCGACCGTGGTCAGGATCCACCACCGCTGCCACCAAAGCGGAAGAGCCAACATTCGAAAAACCACTCGTTTCACGAAACGTCCGATTGTGCTTCGGATTCAACATTTCTTGGTTGTGGTGGCCTCGATCGAATGTCACTAAGGTCTCGCTCTCCAGAAGATAACTCTAGTCTGCTGAGTGCCAGCGCTGGTTCGTTGGACTCGGCATTAAATCACTCACGCGAAGAGGAAGAACTCCGAGCACTAACTCATGACAAATCATCTCTAATACTGGGGCAGACCGGTGGCCATAACTCAACGGTAATATATGAATTTAAATGCTTGAATGTCTTTAATGATTTTTTTTTACTTTCAACAGGTATGGGATGAATCAGACTGCCCCGGCATGCAGTTGCTAGGCGGTGGAGGTGCCATCATGACAGACGTCACTGCTCTCAATAATCGAAACTCCAACGAATCGGGTTTCGAGTCCATGTACTCGCTCCGAATAAGCCGGGATCATCAGAGCAGTTCTACGCATAAATCTGCAGCATTTGCTAGTGCAAGCAGTAGTACCACCAGTTCGCAAATGCACAAATCCGAATCGCTGGGCGATAGACTGAGTTCAGGAAAAATAATTTCAATGGTCACTAGTCAACAGCAGCAACAACAACAGCAAGAGCAACAGCATCAGAAGATCGATACCATTGTAACACAAGCTAGCGGCGATGGTGGTGATATCGTGTTAACTTCAACAACCACTACAGAGTTCACTAGCAGTAGTAGTAGAGTACAGAAAGCTACTTTATCAAAGGTTATACAGTACGGCAGCATCGAGGCAAATGACGAGGTGTTTGGTAGCGAGCCCAACGATAGGCCACCAGCATTGCCGGTGAAAACTCGATCGCAAAGTATTAGAAGAGAACGGCACCCATCGCAGTATGATAATGTGGACGAGATGGATCTAGAGAAGGGGTAATATTTATGTTCGTATAATTAGATTGATATTTATTTTAATAGACTTATAAACAGTTCACAAGACACGTTCAATAACTGCTCGTTGCATCAGACGGGTTACCATAGCCGGCAGCAGATGATCAATAATATGCCGAGTAAGCATATAAGTCTGATTGAACCGCGTCATATGAATCATTTCAGCGAGGAGCCACCACCTTTACCAATGAAGAAGAAGCACAGTGAGTATTTGCATTATTTCTCCTAGTTGTTTACGGCTTACATCATTCTTCACATTAGTACTTTTGTGTTAATACTGTGAAATAGCAATATATAAATGTATTAAGCGAAACTGATGTTGCAGTTGTAGCGGCAAAATGCCACATAAATACTGTTCATAGCCTTTATTAACTAGTGAAAGAAATTACCTAATACAGTGATTTTGTCTACCTAGATTCTCTCAACTTTTAACACAATTTTGTCAAAGGAATTCGATCAAATTTGATATTCATGACTGTTACTTGGATTCTTAAGGGTTATTTGCGGTTTTGTATGGTTTATCCATTCATTACGGCAGGTTTAATAGAACGAGGATTACTTGCGATTTTCGTCAAAGTTTGTGGTGAAAATAAAAAAAGAAACGTCAGATATATTGTAAAAAAGGCAGCTTACATTTTTTGGCTATCGGACAAATAACTGTATGATAGCATAAAGTATCTGACAGATTGGGTGTCAGTACACAGTAGTATTGCTCTTCAATATTAATACTGATGTTTTTTCAAGTTGTGCAAATATGGTCTTGTGAATTTTATAAATATTTTCACAGCAATAGGTGAACTATGATAAAATATAAGGCTTGTTCAAGGCACAATCCGGACACCTAAAGCCTATTAATTTCTTGAAATATTCAACAAAAAAATGAAATTTTTCTCACAGATACGGACTCATGTTTGGTCTATCTACACGCAGAAAAATGTATATTAAATTCCAAAATAATTCGCTTAGAAATCAAAAATATATATTTTTGAATCAGGGCCTAATTGCAATTTTTTTAGATTCAAAAATATTTGTTGTTAGATTCCAAAAAAATGGTTGTTGTTTCTAATAACAAGCCGCAATAGGATTTTGTGTAGATTCAATAATAATTTTATTTGAATCTATGATATCTTTTTTTGAAACAAAGTATGTTATTTGTTAGTTGAAATATGCTTTTCCTTTTTAAAACAATGAAAAAATCTATTTGAATCAAAAAACTTTTATTTTGTTTTCAAACAAGGTGTAATTAATATTAACATCTTGATTTTTGTTTTTTCTTCTACCCTAAGATGCTCATATTTTGCACCGAATCCCAATCCCAAATTCCAATTTGCATAATTACGTAAATTACAACTTTTCCAAGCTTTCCGCTAAAAAATGCTGGTTTAGCTCCTCTGCTTTCTCTCGTTCGATAAATTTCGACGATGTATCAATTTTCTGGAATAATAACAATAATATTAGGTTCTTAGGTATTACCCCATTAATAAATAATTTTCTCACCTATGAAAGCACTCACGACCGAATTGCACTAATCAAATTGTATTTACATTTTTATAATGCTCAAATAGTCTAAATCTAGCGTCTTGAACTCCAATTCTTTATTCTCGACCTCCGATGCGTCCATTTTTTCATTTGTATGATACAACAAAGATCGAACCAAACACAGTCTATACATTTTCAAGCAATATTTCTAAATCTAACAGCAATACTTTTGTTTTAAATAATGCTATTGTACAACCAACCAATGCTTTTTTGGTTCAACTAAATACTTGAATTTGAATCAAAGTTTGAATATATTTGATACGAATATTCCCTGCTTTTTGCAGGGATTTTAGAATCAAAATGCAGATTATTTTGTCACCAATGCCGATATTTTTGTACCAACAATGTTTGGTATTTGAAACAGAGAAATTGCATTTCTGTTTTAACAAAATCTTTGACTTAGAATCAAAGTCGCAAAATATTTGATTCGAATATGCCTTATTTCTCTGCGTGTAGAAATAAATGTTTCGTTGATATGTAAAATGCGTTTTCAATACCAACGTCGAAAGAAGTGCGTGTTGGAAAAGTTATTATGTGGAGTCCAAACGAAAAAAAAATCTAATACTCGATTGCCAATAGCTGCAAATAAAGGAGATGCAAAAAATATGGGTTGGTAATGTCTGTGATATAACTAACTGTCCCATGTTCCAAAACTGACAAATGCGAGAATCGCGATTGAAGATGTAAATTATAATAGCAATCTGTAGAGAAACGTTGCAACAAAATAAAGCATTATTGTCTGAAATTACGTTCAGAACAAACGTTTCCAATGTAAATAGTCCAGTTTTTCATTAGACAAATACAATTAACGCTGTCTTTCAAGAAAAAATTTAAATGGAACTGTTATGCCGAGTAAGCAGATAGAAACCGGAAAATTCTACGCATATCAGTTGTTTACAAAAGTGCGCGTCGAGAGCTCTCAGGAGATTTTTGGCTACCCCAAAATTGGAAGTGGATGCGTATATAAGAATTTGGAAGCAATGGCAGTGAAGAACTTTACAGGATTGATCTCACTACCGCAACTATTAAAATCGCACTCAACTCTTTTTCAGAGGCGACGCGTGGTTCCACCGTCAACCTGTTCAATATACCATAAAGGCCCTCAAAACGTCACAGTCATCTCTAAAACTAATTCGACTCCATGGGACGTTTTTAGATCAGCTAATTATGTTTCGATTATCTCTTCTGACGTTAATCGGGTGGATTTGACGTCCGACAAAATCGTCGAATCCATACAACATCATAGGGTTAATGAAAGATGTTAGTCGACGGGTTTTTCTGTTCGCAAGAGCTGAGCAAAACAAATTTGTTGTCAAAATCCACCGGTAAATTGTTAAATAATCGTCTGGTAGAATGCTTTGTGGTGTCACACCTGTATGATGAACTACATTGCGACTAAAACGATAAAAAGGCAGCGAAGTGAAAACGATAAATATAATTGCGTATCAGAGAAATAAAAGTACAGTACCAGTAAATGATTGAATCCGATTGGATGCGTTTTCATTTCCGCTCGATTGTTCCGTCCCCAAATTGGTGACCCCGCGTGATACCGGAAAATTCGATATTTTTCAAACGGAAACCAACGAAAAAAAGTTCTTCTCAACGTTATCATAAAATGGTAACGCAAATCTGCCAGCCGCAGGTGCTGCTGCTGTTACGGTGAAACTTCCAGAATTTTGGAAATCGGATCCTCTGATGTGGTTCGCCCAAGCTGAGGCCCAATTCGCCCTCGCTGGGATTCAGAACGATCAGACAAAGTTCTTCCACATACGGGCCAAAGTGGACCAATCGGTGCTCCGCCATATTTCCGATCTTGTCGCTCAACCTCCAAAGAAAAACAAATACAAAGCAATTGAGGACCAACTAATCTCCCGTTTTGAGCTATCAGCGCAGAAAAAATTGGAAAAACTTTTGAGTTCTTGTGATTTGGGCGACATGCGTCCTACCCATCTCCTTGCTTAAATGCAAGAACTTAGGATTAGCTTGTCACGGTACCAACTGGTGCAGAAACGGATGCAGTATTTTTGGCGAATGAATATATCACCGGACTATAGAAGCGTAGCAAGTGGTACAAGCATTTTACCAACTTGTTGTTACCAACTTACTTGATAGCTTGGAATGTTACTTCTTAAGTCCTATTGAAAACCGATATTTTCATGGCAATTTTAATCTTATGTCAGAAAATCCGTAGGGTCATCTTCTTGTCCAAAGGTCGTTAAGACATATTCAGACAAAACATTGTAAAGCATAACTGTCCCATGTGCTATGGGATTCCCTATAAATATGGGACAATTATGCGTAGAGTGGCATTAAAGGGGGCTCATCATGCCCCATCTTACGCTATCGATTTTCCACTAATCTGGACTGATTTAAAGTAAATTCTGTAATTAAAAAATTACAAATAAATTAACAAATTTTGAGCAAAGAGGATGACTCAAATGGATTAAATTTAAATGAATGAGCTTCTTGCATCTTGGATTGCTGCATTTCGATCATCCATTTTTTGTTTATGGTGGTTCCGTTTATATTACATATTAAAGTTTTGAATGTCAGGATATAGAATCCAGCGTCATATGAATCAGATAATTCAGTTCATTTGAATGAAACCCCTCTTCTAGCGCTATGTCTCAAAGTACATTTCATTTCCCTGAACTGTACGCTGTCATATGTTGGTGAAAATTTTCGTTATATAGTACATACAGACCAATCCACAAGACCAAACCAAAAGAATAGCCTTTCGGCGAATTTGTTGGAAATACTTCGGCAAGCAGTATTTTTATGCACCGTCTTCGAAGCTTTTCATTTTTTTTATCATGAAACATTTCCTTACCCTTTTATTTTTTAATTAGTTTATATATAAAACCATCAGTCCTATCGCCAAAAAGCAGAACCATGCACAACCGCTAATCCTTTTTTATATGTTACACACTGTAGTGTTTCAAAGTGTGGCTTATTCAGGTAAGTTGCCGAGTATCCACCCGGCTGGTTAAAAACAGAGAGTGTGACAGCTAGAAGTGGAGTCTGTGTTGTTTGTTTTATTTTTCATGGTTTATGAAAAAATGAAATGAAAATTTTCTTTATGTTTCGCTTCAAAATTGTCACATGCTTTTTATCGGCACTGTACAACACACAACAGCATACAACTGCAATAACACATATACCAACTTATACACACAATCTCTGCGTTGACAACTCAACAAAACAGTCTCTTTTGTCAAATACATTCGAATGTTCTAATATAGTTAATTAGGAAATGCTTCTATATCTCTCCGCGCACGGAGTTTTGATTGTATACTGACTTTAGTCTATATTACTAGGTTTTCTGCGATTCTATCTATATATTGTGTAAATGTATACCTACATCTTCGGACATGTGTTATCTTGTTCCAAAGTTTGGAAATCTCGTATCTTTTCTCTCCGAAGAACCGATTGGGCGCTTCATACTATTCTAAACGTAGAACTATCGGAACGAACTTGAAACAAGATGATGCAGAACCACATCAAAACCATAAACAAAGTACAACATACTGAATTCGGTCACACTTTCTGCTTTTGAAAAGAATACACTGGTGATGTTTCGCCTAATGTAGTACAATCCTGTGTTTTCCTGAATCCTATATCTGAACTTTTTATGTGTTAGAATCATTTTAAACTATCCTTCATACTATCATTGCTTTTAAGCAGCTTCTTTTGATGCAGTTTACTGTTTCAAATTTTATGAACTGTATATTGTTCGAGAATGGAATCTACAACCCAGTTGGGCTTTCATTTAATAAAGATTTATGCATAATTTCAAATCCCTTTAGTCATGGCATATATGGAGATCTTTGGAAGCGCAACGCAGAACCAGTCGGAGTTCATGCGGCACTCGGTTCATACGTACAACATGTCGCATCACTCCAGTGACCACCATCACCACCACCACCATCATCATCACCACCACCAACATCATCAGACGATGTCGATGACCAGTGGCGCAAGTAACCATAGCATCACTCACAGTCAAACCATGAAGTAAGTTTTGATATGAGATCTTCAAATTTTTTTATTAATCTCACAATTTCTTTTAGTTTATCCCCATCCCGTGTGATTCCAACGCCGACATCGCCACCAAGTTCGCCTGGCTTAAATGTAAAGCCACCGGCATTGCCACCGAAGCGGCAGCGAATCAACAGTAAAACCCCGAGTATTACTTCTACGCCACCAGCTAGTCCCAAAGTATTTAGCACAGATCTGCCATCGTCACCGTCACCATCACCCTCTCAGCATCACACGGCCACCAATAGCTGCTCATCTCCATCGCCATCGTCGTCCTCCATGGGCGCACTATTACCGACGCCTCCGCCAAAGAATCACTCTCTGCTGTTAATGTCCGCGGCTAATAGTACACCGACTAACAGCATTACCCAATCGCCGATGATCATCAGTGACAGCCAGCTGGCAGCAGCAGCCATAACCAAAATTAAGGTATCGCCCGTATCCGGGGACGGACAGCTTCTTGCTTCTAACTCTAGTACTACCACCTCCAACACTTCTATTTCTCCCAACTCTCCGCATCAATCACAGTATAACAGTTTCAATAATCTTAACAACAACAACAACAACCACTACAGCAACAGTAGTAGCCATAGTAAGTTAGTTAGCAATAACATTGTCGGTTGTAAACCAACCGAGGATGACTATCTTCACCTGTGCGATACGACGACGATGACCCCGGCAGGAACGCATAAGCACCAGCAATCGCATTCCGCATCCGATATGAAGACGACGAATCTCAATAGTTCTAATAGTGATAGGAACCTTCTAGTCAACCAGAACAGCATCAGCAATAACAAAAATGCAGACGCCGAAGCTACCGGCGGCAGTATTATCCATTCAAGTCGGAAGAACGATGACAATGACGACGACGACGAGGTTGAGGTGGTACTTAGGCGAAATAACAAGGTGCTTAATAATGTAGCGAGTTCTTTTTCTAATACTGTAGTCTTTATGACGATTACTAATATGCATGCGGTTGATAGCTTTGAAGCTTAAATTGCTTACCGTTTTGGTGGCTCTACGACAATTTCGACATTTGCGCAATTTTGGCGTAAGGTCATTTGGCATAACGGTCATTTGATATAATGGTAATTTGGGATCTAACGTATCATTTGGCATAACGGATATTTGGCATAATTTTGAAAATTTTCATCTACATGGGATGGACCTGCGATTGTAGGCAATTGTTGTGTGGGCCATTTGAAACAATGGACTTTTACCAAAGTGTTTTTTTTTTATTTATAGGAATATGCTCATTTAGCGTAAAAGACATTTGGTATATGTAGTTATTATTTTTTACACAATTATTTCTTCATATAAGTCGTGGGTTATTAGCAGCAGTTATCATAGAAACCTTCTTTGAGCCCAATGTTTTAAGGTACTACCTATCTAATATTTGGTGTTGCCAGATCATATATTCCTTATTTTAGCGATTGTAAATTATGTTAAATGGCCATTTTCGAGATGTTAATAATGCCAAATGTCTAATGGCCGTCCTTATAATAACTTTTCGAAATAATGCTAATTAACTTTTATGCCAGATACTCAATATACTAAATGTCCATTTGGTAAAATAACCTAATGACTTTATGTCAAATGATCTGCTGCCGATATGAACATATGTCACGAAACATTGATGGTCATACGATCCTGTTGATGTACATAGTTTGGCTGGTTGTCAAACTCACCTGTAAATTGCCAAAGAAACGTCTTGTGGAATGTCTAATCAGCATGCTTATAACGAAGAATAGTTAGAAAGTCTACGTAAGGTACTATGTTCTTCAAGCAGCCAATAATCTAGCTCTTTCGAAGCCCACCGCTTATAGATTAATCGTAGAAAATAATTGCATTATACATTAGCTATTGACGACATCCAGATATTTTGAGAGCCATTATAACGGTGTAAGGTTAAACTGCATGCAACCAAATTTATATTCCTGTTTTTCGATTTATCGTGAAAATTTGCATGTGTTTCTTTACTCGTTGAAGTGTGGGTCTGTGCGTTTTTTATTGATTGACTATCCCACTTCCCAAAATTCGACACTATGAATGTAACATAACCGTTTATCCGCAGAATGGGATCAACCTTCTTGAACAGCAGCAGTCCGTCAACTTGATGGAGGAACTGGACGTAAGCAATCATCTGGTGTGTAAAAAAGAGAACGAGGATGGACCGGACGTCAAAGGTGGTCACCCCGATGCGCTGATCATACATGCCACCAGGGTGCAGAAGATTTCCGATGGTACGTATTTCTTGTTCTAGATTGCTTTTCAACCTTTATCGATATTGTTTAATTTGAAATAAGCCATTTAACCGAAAATACAGCCTTTTTGTTTATATATTTATGTTGAAAATTCCGAAAATGGAATCGTCGGCAATATGTCCAGTTTTGAATTTATCTAAAATTTCGCATTTCTCGTTTATTTCATTTTTGCACTAACTGATTCGTCCGACAAACAAATTGCTGTCCGCACTAATTTTGATTTGCAAAAAAAAATGTGGCTATGTGTGCCAATAAAAATACACTGATTTCAATCCAATGCGCACTACAATAGTAACTGATGAGTTTTTAGAAGATGGTAAGCGCCTTCGGGCGAACTGCTCCTCACTGAACAAATTTATAATTAGTAGAATTTGAGAATGTGTCTGTGCCTGTTACTGATACATCATTTTATTATTTTTATTATTATTACTATTATGGTTTGAATGATACTGCCTCCCCTTACGGAAGTAGATACTAAATCCAATCGTAATGCTGGTACTATTTATAGTTTTATGCTTTGTTCATCACTATATTTTGGCAAATGTGTAACCTATTAACCTTGTTGAAACCGTTCAGAGATCAGTTGCAATAGAAAACAGTAAACATAGCGCCAATTTATTAATTCCATGACAGTTTTCAAATGAAATAAATGTTTTTTTTTTTTCGAAACTTTCTAAACATAACAAATCTAAAATCAGCTACATTATTCCCGGTTCCATGATTATGTAGGCTTTAATAATTAAATTGATTCAAGTTCAAAATTCCGCATCTTAAGGCACCAGCCCGTGACTTTTCAAATTGTAAACGGGTATCATTTGTATGTTATACTGTCATAAATCCCAAGAGATTTCATCGAGTATGAAAATCTGTTCTCTGTAGGGGCATTTACGAACATTAAAAATGTAGTTACTACGCAGTGAGATTTCTGGAATTGTTTGGGAATTCCATCCAACATCATTAAAAGTGACATTATTGTTTAGTAGTGACATTACTTACGCCTCGCGTAAGGGCACCTTCTGCTTTAAACTTCAAATAGACGAGTGGAGGAATTGTCGCTGGAAGGGTTCGACACGGTGCACATTGTCAGTTTTGTTAGATACATGATAACGAGCATTTGATCATTCAGTTGATGTTGTGATATGGATCTATTTGCATGCTATTTAGCTTGTGTTACGCTTTGGACGGTTGGCGTGTGATATTTTATATTACTTACATAGAGGGCTGTTTATTTCAAAAACATGGTCGAGTTGAATAATAGTTATACTGAATTCTTCGTTTGGATGATTGTGTCCAAACCGCTATCACTACGGACTTAGGGTGCGAGAAGCAGGGTTTGTGCTGGTGACATTAGAATGCGAGAAGCGTGCTTGCAGCAAACCAAAGCGATGATATCAGAGTGAAAGCCGAGCAGATCTGTGCCGACTGCCCCAGCTCAGCTTCACGTTGCCACTCTGTAAGCACCCTTAAACGTTTTGCGAAATGTTTGTTCGGTTATTAAAAGATTCGTTATTTTCAAAGTGCGATAGTTTTGGAAGCTCGAGAAAGTTGTCGAATATTTAGCACGAACCAAAGTCTTATAATATAGATATCACAAATCTTGCGTGTCAAGATCATTGATGATTTTGGGACTTGGCGACCTCGTTATAATTCTTCCTGACCGCTAGATTGCCTCGAATTTTATTTTTCTCTTAGCTAAATCGGCCTACAACTTAGTAGATTTCTAGTCCCACCGGGAAATGCTGCTCCAAATTTGAACCAAATCGGACAAGATAAACGTGTATTAAGCTAGTAAGGGAGTTTTCGATAATTTACTTGGAGAAAACCCACTTGCTCGTATTTTCACCGCTAGGTAGCACTGTATACATCAGAGTATCACTGAATGTTAGAATTTTACTAATTTTATTACTTACAGCTTTGCCGAAGACTGTAATAAACCATGCTTTGTTAGGAGAAGTTAATGAACTTTGGAAGGAGTGATATTTCAATTAGTTCATAGGGCTTAACATGGTCGCGAATCAGCAGTCGATGCCTACGAACCACATTTTTAGCGAAAGAATGTTTGGGTGTAGCAGAAAAGTGTGTTTGGAATAATTGTAGTATGTAAAATGAGTCATATATTGCATAGAAAATTTTAGTTCACCGTACGAAGAGCGACTGCACTAACTTTTCAAAGAGAGCTAACTTCCACGATCGGGTTTTGCGAAAAAAAAAAAGTGCTGGTACTTCAAGTGCAACTGCAGATATCCTACCAAATAATATACATTTGTACACATCTATAGTTGAACATTCGTCCGTAATATTGCTCGAATCGTGACTGAGTTAGTTGTTTGCTTTGTATGGCTTTCACAGTTATTTATTGACATGCGTGTGCTTTATACAGAGCACCTGGGAGTTTCAGCAATTGTGTAAATTTTGTGCGCGTCTGTAGGTTACGGTACTTTACTAGATTACGTAAACAATAGAAAGTCCTATTCTCGCAGCCGAACGCTTTTTACCTAACGGCTAATGGTTATCACATGTTACTATTCTCCCTAGATATATCAATTCGTCGACAACCTCGAACCTCGCGCACCGGAATTTCCACTTCAGATCCAACACAACTCTCATTCTGTTTGTTCCTTCTCTACTCGTATGTCCATTTAACAGTAACTCAAAGTGCTCCTTCTACCCGACACTGGCCACTTCTGTACGTTCTGTCAACAGATTCCCGTCCCGATCGTTAATCATGGCCGGCGGCGGGGTGCTTTTTATTATCTCTTGTGGGCCGATCTTCAATTCATTCGGCGAACTTTCTGCCATAATCCTTGACAACAATCGATAATCGCTGTATGCTCAGTCGCATGTTTCTCTCAAGCCTGGAACCGGTTATGCTGGACAGTTTTGTGCGAATCTTACCACCAGCAGGGGTTAGAGTCGACGTTCGGTCCTAACATCAATGACATCGGAGAAATCACCCTTGCAGAATAGATGCTACAGATAGCCATGCCTATTGCTGCCAGGAGATTTATCAAACTTAGGCCGTTGTCGTTGGTGGTTGAGCGAAAGCTCTGCATGCCAATAACGGGACGAAAGAATTCTTCCCTCCCAATCTGTGCATTTGTGACCCCGATGATGACTTTTTGGGGCTCCTTTCGAATTACGCTTGCGTGAGATAAGATACGCATATGTTAGCTTCTGTGGCCAATTTATAACTACTTTATTATGTATAGATTAGCTACAGATCAGCTCCTCGTGGTGTCACTAGTACATAGTGTGAGTGTGTGTACATGGTTGGTACCTATCGATCGAGTGATCCGCTATTTGTAGCTTTGGAAGGGTTCCCCAGATCGGGTAGTTAGGAATGTGATATGATTCCACAGTGAGATTGAGAGTGAACGATGATTGAGGTGATGATGCTAAGGGTTACCATGGCAGATCGTCGCAGTTTTCCCCCGTAGTTGTTCCAATATCCATCGGCGGAGAATTTTCATGAGACGACCAGACCGGGTTCGAAGTGCAAGTGCTCCGTCATCGTCTTGCATTTTCGGTTGCTATGGCGGTGGTTGATGTCGATGATGAAAATTTTCTTTTTTCGACGAAGTATTCGGAACGGTCCATTATATGGTTGTGTTGGAGTTGGCCGGAGTTAGGTTATTTGATTGTTCACTCCATGACGAAATCTGGAATTGACTGGTTACTTGGGGTTTCAGTGAAGAATTCTCCGTGTAATCATAGGGTCGTTTGATAAGTTGCTTCTGCGACAGATGCTTGCAGGTCTTCTTTGAGGGCGGTTCTCATTCCGAGGAGTACGATAGGCAACGATTATGTCCATGTGTTATTATTATGGTGGCACATGATCGCGGCCTTAAGTATTCGATGAGTTCGTTCTATTTGCCCGTTTGCTTAGGGATGATATGGAGTTATATCCAATATTCTGGTAAATTCTCAGAATAGCTCGAATTCGAACTGCCTTCCAAGATCGGTAGTTAGCATCATTGGAACTACGAACCGGGCAACCCAACTGCTCACGAAAGCTTGCGTAACTGTGACAATACGCGTTATCGTTGGATGGTGGTAATGGTCCGATTAAATTCAATTTCATCTAGTGTTGGAATTTTCACTATAGGTATTTTGTATTTTCAAGAGGATTGGTGAAAAACGTGGTGAGCTCAGGGTCGTTCCGCTGTTGTTTGGCCATCGTTTCGAAATCGATGGACTCGTTAATGTTAGTCTCGGCGACTTTGTTTTCTTCGCCGAGCACATGCCGAATATCCGTCGTATATTTGCTAATGAAGCTGATAGGCTGCTGTTGCGTCGGATTAGCTCCTTCGGGTCGCAGCCAGAGTGCTGTGGTAAGAGGTTTGTGATCCGTATAGATGCAAAAATCACGACCGGCTAGGCGATTCTTGAAATGCTTCACTGCTTCATACAAAGCATACAACTCCCGATCGTAGGTGCTGGCCTCTTTCTTGCTTGCATTTAACTTGCAAGAGAAGTACGCGGGGGTTGACGGCCTTTCTCGGTGGTTTGGTGCCACATAGCGCCGATTGCGGTACTTGATACATCAACTTCGAGTGCTAATTTTACATCAGCACGAGGGTAAGCGAGGAGAGCTGTATTAGCCAGATCTTGCTTGCATTGCTGGAAGGCGGTTATCGTAGTATTATCCCGATTCGCGAAAGTCTTTTGGGACATTTCTTTGAATCATGTCTTGAAGGATTTGTTGGTTATCTGCTACATGTAGAATGAAACGGCGGTAGAAGTTATTGTAACCAGGAACTGCTTCATCTGCTTCGCCTCGAAAATTTAATGGCGTTTTCGTTTTTTCTTGGTGCTACACCGGTGCACCATGGGCCACAAATCGATTTTTTTGGTCGAAAATCCAGAACTTGAAATCCGTTAGTACTAGACCTTCAGGGTCTTTGGAACAAATTCTCTACAATAAGTGCCCTTCATTTTAGGGAAAACGAAATTAGGGTGGTTCTCTCGATTTTTGAAATAAAAAAATTATCTCCCGAATGAAAAAATATAGGAGAATATGACCTTCCAAAGAAATGTAGAGAAATCAATTTTGAGTAACTTTGCTGAAAACGCTGAAACTCTATCTTCAACGGTTGTTATTTTACAGCGATTTCCCTTGTTCCGTTTAGGGTGGCTCTTAAAAATTCAGTTTTTTTAATATAACATCTTTGAAGTTGATTTCTCGTGAATGTCGTCTTCAAACAAAAGTTAGCTCTTTCAAATGTGCACATTTCTTCTTCAGAGTCCAACTCATTATCTTTTATATAAACAGAGTTATTGACGATTTTATGATCAAAATTGGACATTTTCTAAGCTAAATAACTCCGAAGGTGGCAAAAAGTGGCAATCAATGTTATGACCATCTGATAGTACTTTAAAAATACTACAAAATAAGGGGTACATGGTTTGTCTCCTAGTGACTTCATGTGAAATGTTTGCTTATAAATTACCTCTGTTATAGAGAAGGTGTGCGGTATTCATCTAAACACACATCCGGATCTCCGATGCAAATCAAATTTAATGGTGCTCTCGGAAGATGTTATTCTAAACTTGTTTCGTGTAGCGAAATTGTACATAAAACATGTGGTTTTTGGACTACGGTTTATAAAATGAATGTTTTGGAGTATTTGCATGGCATAAGTTTTATTCGCATGGCAAAAAAAGAAATTATTATCAACATATTACAATTTATTGAAAGCTCGGGATTATGGTAAAGGAAGCACCCTTTGTTTAGCATTAATGATTTGTCTTTTATTAATTATATTACCTCTTCTGTTTCAGTTCACTGTAATTTGCCTTAATAATTTCCCAAAATACCATTTCTTGCCTTCGGAAATTATCAATAAAAAATTCCACGTGAATGTACGTTGGGGAACAAGCTGTTCAGCTCTCATTTAAAAGCATTTTTTATAATTATCAAACGGATATATTGGCAGCCTCCTCCTTCGGAGTTATACACGGCAAAAAAACTTTATCAATGATATCAATATAAATTGCTTATTTTCAGAAGTTATTCGAGCTGTCAACTGTGAGTACTTTTTGCTTCTTACAATGAGTACTTCTAATCCATTTCACAATAGCTCGATGAGGTTATGCCAATGGGCATATTGATGCTAATAATGGGTCCTTTATGAATTACTTCAAGCGAGATAACCTACAAATTAAAAACGGCAGTTTAGACTTCTAAGGATGGTGCAAATATGCGATAATTCAACAATTTCGACTGCTCTAGAAGATTCAGGGATTCTGCCAAGTGACAGATTTTATGTTGATTTTAGGTTTTATAATAGAGGGAAATAGTGTAAAATTGATGCTGTATAATTTTTTTTAAATTCATAATTTTTTTCAATCTGGGACGATTTTTCCACAAGAAATAATAGGTGAAAGGGAACCAGGTTGACGTACAAGCTCTTTACTCATTAAGTGGGTTATTCCACTTTTATTCAAAATGGGCAGTTTTCTACGCATTGAAAGGTACTTTATTTTATTAGTGTAGAAATTGTTGAAACGCAGAGAAAAAAAAAGAAAAAATCAATATCTTAGTTTTTTAAACTAATAAGTTGGACTCCAAAGAACAAAATTTCAAAATTTTTGGAAAATTGACTTCAAAAGTATTTTATTGAAACACTTTTTTTTTAAAGTCAGGCCAAACCAATTAAAAGAAAACGCCGTAAAATAAAAGCCTCTGTCGATAGTTTAGGAATTGTCAACAAAGTTACTCAAACATGATTATTTTTTAATTTTCAGTAGGGCTTTATACTCCTATTGTTATTGTTCAGGAGAAATTATTTTCATTCCAATAATCAAGGAAACCACTCTGTTTTTTACACCGAAATGAAGCGCACTTATTGCGAAGAAATAACTCTGTTTATATAAAAGCTAATGAGTTGGACTCTGAAGTAGAAATATGCGCATTTGAAAGAGCTAACTTTTGTTTGAAGACGACATTTACGAGAACGAATATGCCATAAGATAGCTTAGACCTTGTTTGGTGTAGGGAACCATTCATAAATTACGTAACGCGTTTAGGGGGGAGGGGGTACGATAAGTTGTGACATTTAGGGGAGGGGGAGCAAGCTAGATCGTTACGTAACATGTTTTCACTGAACAAAAAAAATTCGAAGAATTTGTTACGTAATAGGGGAGGGGGGGATAGAGAAATTTGTGACAATTTGTTACATGAGGGGAGGTGGCAGTATAATTTTGGGCAATTGTAGCGTTACGTAATTTATGAATGGTCCCTAGGTTGAATGCCATCTTTGGTGATTAGGTGTGCAAGAAATACCGCCGGGGCTTAACCTATCTGGCACTTCCCGGCGTCGATGGTTAGACCATTTGCTTTGAGCCGTTCAAACGCTAGTCGAAGGTTTTCCTTCTGTTGTTGTCTGATACGATATATGGAAAAACAAAGCCGAGGTCACCGAGGATGTCGTGAAGGTGCCTTTATAGCGTCTCTCCTGCGTTGCGCAGTCCAAAAGCGATGTAATTGAACTCCAACAATCCAAAAGACGTTGTAATCGCTGATTTTGGGATGTCTGCGGACGCAACTGGGATCTGATCAAATCGATGCACGAAAATTTTGTTATGTAGAATATTGGAAAGCTCCTGGATATGCGGTATGGGGAATCAACCAGCAGATCATAGTTCTTCAAAAACTCTGCTCCGATTATAGGGGACTTAACATCGGCGATGGTGAAAACTCATATGAAAGTACGGCGGAGGCCAACGTCGATAGTGAGTCGTTTCTTACCGTATGTGCCGATTTGTGCTCTCATTAGTGTCGAAAAGTTTGTTGGATTTCACAGGGTGGAAAATTTCTCGCGAAGACGAGGGAACGACAGAAATGTCAGCACCAGTGTCGATGAGATGTTGTTGGGAGGTTTGCTGATCGTGGACATGTATTCTCTGGATATTTAATTTTTCATTCAGGTTGAGGCTGGTTAAGTGAATTTATTGGTTCTTTGTTTATTTTGTTGTCGTAGAAAATGCAAGAATGTTGGGATTCTTCTGTTTCTCGCACTTCTTGGCTAGGACTCCGTGACGGTAATGTAACCAGTAAATCCAACGGCGGGGTGCTCTTAGTCACGATGATTCATGTCATCCTGGTGAACGTTGTCGGTGGCGACTTGCTGAACGTCTTCGGTGTCGGGAATTTCCCGGAAAGGCTTCCTCCAGTCGGCGGCACAGGTCTTCAATGCGTTGCTCCAGACTTGAAATGTATGATGCCTCGGAAGATTTAATCACTGCAACTTCATTGTGTGGGCCTCCATAATATGATCGGTGACTTTCACTTGCTCATTGCGCGGAGCGGATGGCATCGAACGAACGGTACTAGGTTAAGCGTGTAGCAGGTTCGAACGTACTGTGTCCGTACAACCATTTCCTCCTAGACATCACATTTCGGTTTTGGTCACCCAGTGTCATTCCGGATAGAAAACTGGAAAAAAACGTTGTATTTCCGATGGCCGAATATGTTCCATAATGGCTGCCTTGAGTGATTGATAGTGGTCATTGTTCAATGATTCGTTACATTTAGAAATGGTGGAGCGCACGAATTTTGCACGAGATCCAAGTGCAACGATAACGATAACGTCGCGTAAAACTTTTGGGTGTCGTGTTTTATTAGGTTTACACTGATCGCAGCTTCTAAACAGATAAACCAAGTGTTTTCGTCGTCCGGATCGAAGTCCGGTTAATTGATTTCGTGATCACTGTTTGCGGGGCCATCGATGTACTACTTGTTGAGTTGTTTTTGCGGTCTTCGTCATTAGGGACCATTCATAAATTACGTAACGCGTTACGGGGGGAGGGGGTACGACAATTTGTCCATGTTGTGACATATGGGGGAGGGGGAGTGAACTAGATCGTTACGTAACATATTTTTACTGAACAAAAAAAAAATTCGTAGAATTTGTTACGTAATAGGGCAGGAGGGATAGAGAAATTTTTGACAGTTTGTTACATGGGGGAAAGGGGGAATCAATTTTGGGCAATTTTCGCGTTACATAATTTATGAACGGTCCCTTAGTCACATTATCATCACAGCCAATCTTGGTTTTTTCTTCGACCATGGATGCTTCACTCGCATGTTTTTTTGTTGCGGACTTTTCACTTTCGCGGATATATTAATATTTGACGAAACTATGGGGATGGGGATCCCTTCGGATTACGTTTGCGCGGGAGAAGATACGCGTATGTTATCTTCTATGGTCACTTTATAACTACTTCATTATGTATAACTTATCTGCAGATCAGTGCCTGGTGGCTTCATTATTACGTGGTGTGAGTGTGTGTGTGTGTGGTTGGTACCTTTCGATTGGGTGACCGGCTATTTGTAGCTTTGTGAGGGTTCCCGAAATCAGGTAGATAGGATTCCACAGTGAGATTGAGAGTGAGTTACCAGAGCGATGATGATGCTAAGGGTTATCATAGCGGATTGTCACAACTTTTACGTGTTTTGGACATTTTCCATAGGTCTCGTCTATACACTCACACGCAGATAAAATCATTCACCGGCCTCCATCTAATTACTCGTCGCCACTGCCTACTAAACACTAAAGAACCCACCGCATGTTTCGTCTTCTCATAGCCACTGTAGAAGATGTGCTACTTGAACTAGGTACCCGCATTTTCATTCTTTTGTGCCGCGCCTTCGAACTTTCAGAAGAGTTGTCATCTTCACTTTCCCTTTTTGGCAACTGCCGCATAAGTAGGCCTGGTTTCACAGGCTCCAATAGGTTTCTAACCTTTTAAATCCCGAGTTTCCAATCAGATTCCGTTAAACATTGCCGTATCTTTTGGCGTATCCATTGTATCTATTGTTGAATTTTCTAGGGTTGTTTGGTTATTTTGTCGACATGCCGCCTTACCACCATTGGCATCTTGGGTATAGCTGACGAAGCACTGTATATCTTCTTCAGCAGCTCGTTCCGGGACAGACGCTTCATAGAGCCGCTTCTAGCATGGAGAACAGATTCTCTTCCATTTCTCTCGCCCCTATGTCAGCATACGACCAAAGATCCCACCGGTTGCTCATAGTCCAGCAAGCGCCACGTGCAGATCGAGATAGAAATTTTGTATCAGACGCGAATGATCACAAAATGAGACAGTGAAGCCAATTTTCATTAAAATTAACACTCATCACCAAATCAAACCTGATAGTAATCCATGGTTTCGATGCATGAATTAGGTTATACACTAACCGACATAACCCCACAAAATGAGCCGGATGAACACCGTTTGACAATTCTCGGTGGTTTGTTTACATAGGAGTTACGTGAGTTCGAATGTAACAGATGAGCATTCGTTGCACTCAAACTCATACAACATGAACTTCATTCATCATGAATTCATTCGTATCGTCATCTTGCAGAACTTAATATGTGTACAGACGAAAACCTTCCATGGTAACCTATTTTCAAGTTGCAAACAAATCAGTATCCATAAAATGCGTAACCAAGTTCGCTTGTTTGCATTCTCTCCATTCATGCATTCCGCGTGATCATTTTTCAATCTGATTATGCTTTACTATGTTCGATTCTTATCCATTCAGAAGTGAGGCACGAGATCCATGATTTTTTTCGAATTCAATCGAAGTGATTGAGACAGTTTTGACGCTCTTATGCATAAGAAAAGCATTTGAAACCTATAGTTACGGGCCTTTATGGTACTAGAGCCTCGGATAGTACTATTGATGCCAAAATATCCTCATTTTCATGCCCAAAAAAATTGCAACGAATGCTATTTGATTCATTCATCAAGTATCGAAAGTTATCGATTGCGATGAGAAAATATCCTTATTGGCCCGATCTTCACTCAATGCTGAGTTGCCTCTGACAACACATAGTACAACATTTATTGACGAATGAAGAGTTCTATTTGGCGCGTTATGTAGGATAGACGTGCCCTTATTCATCTCATTAGTTAGGATGTAGCACGATTTTGACTGTAACTCGGCTTACATTGATTGGATTGCGCTAAAATAGGTTTCTGCAGCCTTCCTTCGTTTCTAAGAAGCTGAAACATAAAAAAATCCGGTTTGAAAAAGGTAGAATACTCGCGTTTGAGCGGAACAAAAAGTCGAGTACAACGTACTCTTATTCATCCTACCATTTGACCTAATGCGTTAAATAGAGATAGCAGACACTGCTCTAACTAATGTATTCAAATGGGTAGGATGAATACAGGAGCTAAGATGAATTAGGGTACAGTAACCCTATTTGGATTTTATCGCCTACTACAAATAGGTAGACCTGATAAGCAAAGACAATTGGATCAGTATACAACATTCAACGTTGATATGTATCATTTTAGATCAACAATATTTTCATCAATCACCACTACTGAAATGAGATTCCATGTTGCACATGATACAGCTGCGCGATTAAAGATAAAATGAAAACTATGAATTAGGTTTTAACATCCTAATCATATGTCGAGAAATTGAATATTTTGTGTTGCCCTATTCTTGATAAAGACCGAGTTTATATTGTTAGCGGATGAATGTCAACAGTTCATGTGATCTCGGAGTTGGATCAATAGGAGATAATAAACACACAGCATTCTATAGCTGCCTACTGCTTAAGGAAAACATCCAATTTCGGCTTTAAGATCATAAGTGTCACGCAGCCCTGATCGTACGAAATATGAGTCTTATCTGAATCGTTAGTTTCAAAAATGCGCTCTATATTTCGTTGAGAGTGTGATGTTTCGAGTTTCGACTCTGACAATCCCCATCTTACGGCACTATTATCTTAATATTTGAAATAACACCATCTTCACATGGTTGCGAAACCGTTCTATGCTTTTTTCTGTTTTTCAGTTTTATGTTACGAACAACATTCGCGTAAAATATTGGAAATTTGAGTGTTTTTTTGTAATGCACGTTTCAAATAATACCATTGAGAAAATCAAACCATACATATGTTTTTAAAAAGCTATCTAGTCACAAATTCCCATACAAATCGATTATCGTTGTAGTATTGTTGTAGACAGACAAAATGAGCGATCATATGTTCCTTTATGGTAAATGCCTAATATTAACCTATTATACTCAAGTAACAACAATGTTCTGAAACAATAAATTTTCATGATCGATTCTTTGTAATTCATTTATCCTATACCCCAATCCGGATTACAGCCTACGGAGAAGCATTTATCACTACGTTCCGTACGTTCATCTCCCCGCTGGAACTAATTCAGAAGCTGACCCATCGTTACTCGCTGTTTCACTGTCAGATGATCGACGCGAAACAAAAAGCTGCCAAAGAATCCTTCTCCCTGTTGGTGAGAGTGGTCAACGATCTTACGTAAGTATTACACTTGTTATGCGGTTACTTACAATGATGAACTGTTCGCTTTTATGCTCCTCCTATAGAAGCCCTGATTTATCACGCCGACTGTTGGAGATACTGATGAACTTTGTTTATCAGTTGGTCTGCGCCGGTCATCTCACGATGGCCAAACTGTTGCGAGTGAAGCTGATCGAAAAAGTATCCCTCTACAAGCAGAAACTTCCCAAAGAGCCCAGTTCGCTGTCTAGTCGGGCTGTTACAACCTCACTTCCGACGCTGCTAGATCTCAAATCGGCAGATATCGCCGAGCAGATGACGCTGCTAGATGCGGAACTTTTCCACAAAATCGAAATACCGGAGGTGCTTATCTGGGCCCAGGAACAGAACGAGGAACGGTCACCGAATCTGACGAGGTTCACTGAGCATTTTAACAAGATGTCCTACTGGTCAGTATTAACCACGGATACACGAATCGCGGTGTTAGTTTTTCATATGGCGTCACTGATTCAAACCTTTTTTCAGGGCGCGATCGCAAATTCTTAAGAAAGATGATGCCAAAGAAAGAGAGAAACTTGTGATTAAGTTTATCAAAATAATGAAACATTTGCGGAAAATAAACAACTACAATTCGTACTTGGCGCTATTGTCGGCACTGGATTCGGCCCCAATCAGACGGTAAGTTAATTTTGAACGTTATGATTCTACCTATTAATTAATGTGGGTATAGTAGTTCTTGAAATTCACATTTCTGTTCTTGTGTGACTACGAGCAGTGTCTTCGGTAAACCTGTTTTTTCTAAGCCAACTTAAATTAGCTGCGCAATAAAAATAATAATCTAGTCTGCACTCTTCAAACTAAACTGAAGGCCTTCTTTTATTTATATTTTTAGGCTCGAATGGCACCGAACAATCACTGAAGGACTGAAGGAGTACTGTGCTCTAATCGATTCTAGTTCTAGCTTTCGAGCCTATCGCCAGGCGTTGGCTGAAACCAATCCACCCTGTATACCTTATATGTAAGTTGATAGCCACATGTTGTCATTAGTACTTTTAAATTAATATGGATTATTTCTTCGCAGCGGTCTAGTCTTGCAAGATCTAACCTTCGTGCACATTGGTAACCCGGATCTGCTTTCTGGTGGATCAATCAATTTTTCGAAGCGGTGGCAACAATACCACATTGTGGTAAACATGAAACGTTTCAAAAAGGGGTAACTTTTCCTTGATTTCTTTCTTTGTACTGTATTTCTCAAACGGTTTACGTTCCAGATCGTACCAGTTCAAGAAAAACGAAAAGATTATTAGCTTCTTCGATAATTTTGAAGACTACCTGGATGAGGATGCCATGTGGCAGATTTCCGAAAGTATTAAGCCGCGAGGTGGGCGAAAACCCAACGCCACAAGCAATTAGTACAAGCTAAACTGTCTCAAAGGCAGTGACGAGCATGACCAAGCTATGATTTGGCAGGAACAACAGCAACAACGGTTGAAGAAATCACAGTAGAAGTCACCAGTGGACCAACAGCGCAAGTATAAGGATGCCATCGAAGAAGGTATCATAACGCCAAAAATGCTTTTTACATATATAAGCTACCTAGTTGTTTTTATGTTATTTTTAAATTTTCTGTGAGAATGTGTAGCCAAGTTTCTTGGTCGATTTTTTTACGATCAAGATTATTTTGAAAATCTGGCAATTTCTCACGTGGTGAATGTGTTGTTTTAGTTTTTACGTCCATAATTGGTTGTTGTCCCTTTTAAATTAAGATTAGTCGAGATTGTACGTTTTCCCCCTTTGGGTTTGGTAGGACATCGACGCATTCAGCATTTGAAAAAGGGATCTTTTTATTGAACCATTATCCAATATGATATAGCTTCTGCTAGATAAAGGATTTATGCAAATTGTAAATAACAGAAAAATGCAAGCAAATTTAGTGTTATGTAGTAGTGAAGAGCAATGTGAAAACAAAATATATCAAAAAGTAGTACTAGAACAAATATACTAGCGGTGAAATCTGCAAACCTACACACATACACCGAACAAAAAATCAGAATCTGAATAAATTCATTTCAAACAATATTTTTTATTTCCGTTTGTTCTCAGTTATTTCTATTCAGAAACATCCCTATTTTTTCCTTTCATCAACTCATAACACGTACACACAAAACAAATTATCCTATAAATATAGCATTTTATAACCGTATCTATGCAAAATAATGCAGAACAACGAATTACATCATTTTGAATAAAGCGAAATTGATTGCTGATGATGAATTATACAATACACATTTCGCCAGTATAAAAAGAAACTGTGGTGTCACAGCTGCAAGATCAACGACATTGCTACAAAAACGGTAACAGGGGTGAAGTGAAAAACTATAGGACTATATTACTACAGATCAGAAATACAAAGCATTATAAGTAAGCATCTGTCTTCGTTCGGATGCTTTTTATTATCTCTCGATTGTCTTGTTCCAAAAACGTGACCGCGACGCGATTCCGGTAAATCCAATATTTTTTACAACGAAAAAGGAATTGTCCAACGTTACCGTACCAATCGAAGCCGGATCCTCTGATAAGCTGATGCTCAATTCGCTCTTACTGGAAACAAAATGACGTTACAAAATTCTTTCATATATTGGTTAAAGTGGACCAATCGGTTTTCCGCAACATCTCTGATCTGGTAGAACAACCACCCGAGGAAAACAAATACAAAGCAATTAGGGATCGTCTAATCTCTCGCCTTGACCTATCGGCACAGGCGAAATTAGAAAAATCTTTCGAGTGCTGGCGATTTGGGCGACATGCGTCCTACCCATCTCCTTACTAAAATGCAGAAACTTTCTGTCGGGTCAATTCCACCGGGCACCAAAGCAGCGACGGTAGTTTAGCTAAATTTACGGATAAATTGGGTGTTTCCTTCGGTTCACATCATTTAGCTGCAGCGTCGCATCCAGCGTTTTCAGCAAGTTTCCAGGATCCCGAGACTCAGATCGTCACAATTTGTGCAGAGGTTCGCCGGTCGAAGATTATCGCGACCGGTAGCCGAACCGAAGCCTTTCATCTTCTCAACAGTAAGAAGATGCCAGCAGATCAGATCTGCTGGTACCACAGAAATTTTGGTGTTAAGGTTCAAGTTACCTTTTTTGAGCACGTGTTAGATTTGAACGCTGGGTAGTAAGGGTAGGAAAAATTGTGTTCAGCTTTGCTACCAGATTATCCATTTAAACCTTTTCAAAACTCTAAAAGAAGAATATCAGCCGATTTATTAGATCACAACGATTCAAATCATACAAAATAGCTGCTGGAAAAACTATCGGTTTCGCAGCCACTTTTTCAAAAGCACCATTCAGCTAAGCCGATGGTTTTTCCAGCAGGTATTTTGCATGAATTGAACCGTGATGATCTAATAAATCGACTGATATCCTCCTTTTAGAGTTTTGAAAAGGTTCAAATGGATAATCTGGTGGCAAAGCTGAACACAGCTGTTTTTGTGGATGACATCTGCATCGCCTCGACGTCCCCAGATGAACATCGAAGTGATGGGCTAACAGTTCTGGAGCGACTCAGCAAAACGGACTAGTTATCTATCTCGCAAAATGTTTTTTTTTGCACAGAAACAAGCAGAGTTAGCTCCATAGTTAGGGTGCTTACAGAGTGGCGGCGAGAAGCTGAGCTGGCGCTGGAACTGACATTAGAATGCGAGATACGAGAAACCTTGCTGCAAACCAAATGGGTGATGTCAGAGTGAAAGCCGAGCGGATCTGCGTCGACTGCCCGCTTTCACTCTGACATCATCCCTTTACTTTGCTGCAGGCGGGTTTCTCGCATCTCGCATCCTAATGTCAGTTCCAGCTCCAGCTCAGCTTCTCGCCGCCACTCTGTAAGCACCCTTAGTCCGGCGAAGAGGTAATCGGAGGATTACATTATTGCGGAGAGATCGAGGGCGAATGTTAACATATATGGCACGAAGAAGCCAGGAGCAGAAATCGTCATAGCACTGGATAGATCCCGCCGCACTTGCACGGTCCACGACTTTCATTACTTGGCAGCTGGTGTGGGTTGTTACAACGCAGTCGACGGAGGGCAAACCTGTACTAACTCAATTCGATGAGATAATGCGTGTTCCACACAACTGAATTCAGTGTTGAGGGAACGAGTGAGCAGTAGAGAGCCTTCAAGCAGTATGTATCTGAAAAGTGCTATGATAAATTCTCATTACGAACCCCAAATAGCACGACGGTTTTTGACAATTTAGCTAATATATTACCTAATTGTCGATTGTTCATCCAAATTTTAAGGATAGTGCATTTTTAGGATTTGGGCTCATTCGGTTGATTTCCCACCATTCCGCAAAGCTTCAGCTGACGTCAGCATTCAGGATTCAGGATTGTATAACTTGAGGTCATTAGCGGATGACAAGCAGAAGTTGACGTCGTTGAAATACAGAAGAAAAATCAAAGGACCAAGATGACTGCCTTACGGAATACCAGATGAAACGAAGAACTCTTCGGATACACAATCACCTATCTTGAAAGCTAGACGACGAGTACTGAGATAGGATTGCATTCGTCGGAGAATATTGATACGAAAGCCAAGTTTATCCAACTATGCCACTGCCAGTTTTTCATTAGAGAAAACATTCGCTAGTTTTGCAGAAAATAGTTGGCAAATCCACTGTGAACAAGAACTCCTAAGCCCTCCATAGCCCATCGATGAAGATAAACCGCAACTTCTTTATTAGCTTTTTTACATGCGTCCAGAATGTTTTTGGTTCGGACTTCAACCTACCTTGTACGTCCCCTAAGTAATTGAAATAGCACCGCTTAGCTGTCTGTTTATGCACATGGTTAATATGCACGTAATGTTGTCGCAGCACGTAAGGCTCAAGCATACCTGATGTGCAAAGGAGCGGAACCATCATTACGAGATCGCACATGCCTGATTGCTTCGCGAACGTCATCGACATCGTTGGAGTTGATCGCAGAGCAGTGGAAGAGGAATTTGTGCTTATTGAAGGGGCAGTTGCGAGAATCGCAGTGGCTGTAAACTATAACTCTGACAAACCAAACTATTGCACATTGTAATTGAGAGCGAGGTAGTCCAGACGATGTTGGTTTCGAGATGAAAAGCAATGTGGTACGGTATAAGGTCATCGACATATTAATATATCTTGAAACACTAGTGACTAAGTGGCTGGACTAAGTAAGCCCCTTCCCTCCCCTGTTTGTCGGAGCTAAAATATTTTTTCCAAATCACAGAATGTTGTTACGGAGTGCAAAAATGGTTTAGTAATGTTTTTTTTTTCTGTTTCACTTGTAGAGGTTTTAAGGGCCACACACAACACACAGGCCATTGTTCGAAGCGGTGTTCTGGCCGCCATGGGACGCTCTCGGCTCGAGGCGCGCGGCTCAGGTAGAAACCTTTTCGTGGCATTATGCACGTTCCCAAAATTCTTCGCGTTACACTGCACATGTGTACAGGTCTCGAGAACGTATTTCACGGTTTGATCTGTAGAGGCATCGTAGTCTAATCGTGATTTATCAAACAACCGCAGAAAATGACGAAAACTAAAACATTTGGTCAAAATTGTGAAAGTCACATTTGGGTCCACCATATCGGCATCGCCATTTTTATTTTTTTATGTCTTGAAGCATATTAACTCAAATTCGTACTTTTAAATCACAAAACCTTTTTTTTCTCGAACACCATTTTTTAGTGGGCGTCCACCATATTGAACCATTTTGAATTTCGAAAAACTAACTTCAGATTCGTAATCAGCGATGCCCAAAACCCATAATTCCATGTAATTGTTACAAAATATTGACATTCCGCAAGCGACCAAAAATTCGGAAAATACTTAAAATGCACACTTTAAAGTTCACATCAAGTTCTTAGCGAACTTTCAAGCTGCTTAAGCTTTAATGGAACTTGAAAGCTGCTTAAGCCACTATTAGAACAAGAAACGTATCGGAAAATTACTTAAAACGAAGAGCTTGTGCAGCTCCCAGCTTGCTTGGGTCTACCACGAATAATTCAACGAAAGTATTCTCAAAACTTTAAACGCGTTTATCTCAAAACATGATTTTTAAAAACTGCGTACAATCTCATTTGAAAACGGTTCAATTCAAAAATTTTCACTATTTTTAGTGAAGCCTTAAAATGGAAAAAGGGCTGAAAAATCAATCTTTAAGTTTGAGATCGCACCATTAAGTCAAATCAACAAGTATTTTACTTGTTCTTAGATCATTCCTCCTCAATAAATTTAATTTACTTTAGAGCCTTTTTATTAGTTTGTGTTTCAGATCGATCCTGAGGCAGCCGACGGTACGTAGCTTTGTTGTTCCACGCGCACCTAATCTTAGACAGAACGTCACCACGTTGTTTTTTCGTCTTGAACAAACTTGAAGACGAAAAATATAAGCTTTTTAAATCCTAAAATTGTTTCCTTCTATGTTTTTTCAGTGACTCACAGAAAAATTCCAAATTTTACTTACTTTTAGGTCATTTGAATGAGATCCTCCCCTTAAGTACTTATCGAATGACCGAATACAAACAGATATCAAAACGCTGGATGGTTCCACCCTATAATGAAATCAAACAACAATTCTATTAGGTTTTTGTGGTACCAAGCCACTCTAATTTTATAAAACATTCACTGATGTTATTTGCACGTAAGTCATCGTCAGTGACTTAGTTATTTCTCAGACGCTTAGTCACCTCCTTGATCTTGGGTACATTCGGTACTGTCAAACCCGAAATCGGCACCGCGTGTTTCCTATAACCCAAACAGGTATTGCGAACATTTATATTATGTGGCTGAATTTTAGGCCTGGAAGGAGACTTCTTCATTGCCGCAGATTGCGTGTAAGTAGGTCCGCTTACGGCCCCATCCCTTCCGTTTAGGTCCTTCGCTAACAGCATTAGTAAGAAAGTATTGTCAAGTTAACTAGCATCTGGATCAAAATATACTACATAACATATATACATACATACAACATTTTTGTTTATGTGCTGATAGTTGAGAATACTTTAGTATGAGTTGTTCCTTTTTTATTTAATTCCGGGTAACACAAAAGATTAATTTCATTCCCCATATTGCAAGTTAGAAATATTAGATATATGGTTTGAGTAATACCACCTTGAATTTACCGACAAATGCTTTTAAGGAGTTAAATTTTGAGCAAAATAATGAATGTATTCACGGCCTAGTTGAATGAACAAACATATTATGAGGAGCTTTTCCCTACATAAAAGATCAAATATTTTAATTAATTGGTTTTTAGTTTAAATAAGCTCTTGATGATAAGTAAAACCTTTTCATTAGATACAATAGCTGGCCTGAATTTTATCGTACATAAATACAAAGGTGTATCCAATAGTAAGCAGTAGAGTAGAAGGCCGAACACGTTAAATTTTTAGCCCTAATCACAGCCTACATGTTACCAACAAACAACGACCATCTCATTCTTGGAATATTCATCCGAAGTGCTTGAACTAGTCCGATCTGAGTGTGACTATGCAAGGTTGAAAGCGTATTGTTGAGCGAATCTTTTCTGAACATTCAACTCCAGAAGCACCCATCATTGCTGGACCAATAAATAACAACGCTATTCGTATAATAATTTTCAAACTACCAGTTAGTCGTTTGTAAACAAACCATATTAACCGATACACATATCACATAGATCAAAGTTCTGCTAGCTAAAATTCCGTGCGTAGTTAAATAGAAAAGACATACGATGGTGAGAAGACCTTCCAGGAGATGGCAGGTGCCCGATAAGACTTTTTATCACATATATCAAGTAGTCAAACGAATCATGAGAAACTCTTAAAATGCTCTTTTACATGCCACGCATAGCAGTGATCGTGTTTTTATAGAATAATCTGCAATCTAATGTAAGCTGCTTTCTTTATTGATGGTGAATGTGCAAAAAACTATGAACGTCATTTAACTAATGTTAGAACTAGCTATACTAGATTAGATGGAAGCTAAGATTCCAATTGGTCATCGCGTCAGCGATCTACCTGCAAAAACAGTGAGATTTAATGCAATTATCTATTTATAACACATAAAATAATGAGCGAAAGAAATGTGGAAAGACTTAAACCGGAAAGGGATATTATACACATTTGAAAGAAGGCGAAATATTTTAAATTTTAGATCACATACGACGACACATCACACAACTTATACACGAATATATGTGAAATAAAAGTAGTAATGATAAACTATGATACGGCAACCAACGGGTGATGATGGACTATGATAAAGTTTCGCTTTTCTGGAATGAATAGACATTGTGAAAATAAACACATCCTAAACACACTGAATAGAAGACTATCGAGTAGCTAACAATAACATTATCGCATATATGAATAACAATATAGTTATAATCCAAAAAAGCGAGGTGAATAAGAATTGATGTGATACAATACTTTTACTGTAAAACGACAAAAATATACTTAACAGTTGCGCAATTCATCAAAATATATGATCTTCCCAACAATGTTTGAAAACAGATATCACAATACCTTTATCCGAACAAGATCACCCTCGCTTCGTTAATTTCATAAAAACAAGATCACGCTCATTTTTTGTTTGATGAGTCTAGTAAGTCTCTAACAGAGGTACCTTGCCTCGTCCTTCACGCTACGTGCGCTGCTTTTGCTGCTTGGGCTATATTGCATATGTTCGAATGACATTAAATATGCCAAATATAATTTTCAAGAAGAGTTGCATAACGAATAAACCCACAGCATTACGATAGCATTCTATTGGTTTTATATTTGCTCTACAATGACACTAAATGCACATGTAAAGCATACATGCCTTAAAGATCATTGAAGCATGTACGCGCTATATCAGCTTTATATACGTATACAGGTCAAGCGATGATGCAGTATTTCGCCCGTGCCTGTATATAGGGGCAGATCACTCTAGAAATGTATAACAAATTTGCATCAAATTAGAAAAAATGCATTTAATTTCCATTTTTGCATCAACTTTGCACTCCCTCGTAGAAAAGTTTGTTTAACAAACGGCCTACGCTGATTCACTTTGTTCGATGTTTTGTTGAATGTAGGGCTAATTTTTTGTAGGGTTTTGACGTCTTACACGCAAAGCAAAATACATTGCATGCAACGCAAAATACATTACGAATTTCTATTTTGATGGAAAGAAATGCATTTAATTTAGCTGATTTTTAAAAATGCATCACAAGTGATCTGTCCCTTGGCCTGTATGCATTTATGATGCTAATATAGAGCTAGATTGCACCCATGGTCTTTCATTAATTTTGAATGACTATTTGCGAGACTTTTTGTCGGAAATGCACATGTACTTCTTGAATGGTGATTCGTCAACGTTAAGATTTAACTACGTGGATCTTCTTCAGAGCTCATATCTTGACCTCTTTCTCTACAATTTTTACGTGAATGATATTGACGAATGTCTTGTCAATCCCTGCACGCCAAGGCAGCTTGCAGATGACGGTGTGGTCTCTATTACAGGTCCCAAAGCTATCGATTTGCAAGGACTATTGCAAGATACCTTGGACAATTTGTCTGCTTGGGTCCTCCAGCTGGGTATCGAATTCTCCAGCTAATTAATGAATCAAACCACATTGCTCAGGTTTTAACTTTCAAATATCTTGGGGTTTGGCTCTAAAGGCACCTGGGGATGTCACATTAGGTATCTGAACCATGAGTGCCAACAAAGGATCAACTTTCTCCGTAAAATAACCGGAACGGGGGGGGGAGATCAGGCTGTACCAAAAAACGATACTGTCGGTGATGGAGTACGAGTGTTTCTGTTTTCACTCCGCTGCGAACATAGATTTCACCAAACTAGAGCGAATCCAATATTGTTGTTTGCGTATTGCTTTGGGTTGCATGCACTCGACCCATACAATGAGTCTAGAAGTGCGATATCTGGAACCCGTTAGTAATTGTAAATTTAGAGAGGCTTGTCGAACTCAATTCTCATACCCAATTTGTGTACTTCGATTACATGGCACAAAATATCGATTCTTCTTCTTATTATTCCAACCGTGTCAATCTCTCTCATGCTTCTGAGTCAACTGTATTCTTCGATGAGATTCGTGGAATCCCGGATCACATACGTCAGCAAGTGATCCTAAACATTTTTCATAGTAAATTAGCGAAGTCGACTGCCACAAGTTGCTCTACCCCGACGGGAGTCTTGACTCCACTGGCTTCAGTATATTCAAACAAAACCTCACCGCCTCATACAAGCTCAATGATCCTGTTTCAGTTTACGTCGCAGAATTCGCTGTTATTCAGTATACCCTTGAGATTATTGATACTTTGCCCACCGATCATTACTTTATTATTACGAACAGCTTCGGTGAAACCTAGAAAGCACATTTCGTATTTCCTGGGGGAAAATATGGGAGCTCCTGCGTGCTTTGTCTGTAAGATCGTACTAGATTACTTTAATTTGGGTCCCCTCGTATTACTCCATGTCAGGTAATGAAGAAGCAGACGCTTTAGCAAAGGCGGGCGCTTTAGAAGGTAACATATACGAAAGACCAATCAGCTTCAATGAATTTTTCAATATTTCTCGTCAGACGACGCTAGAAACTTGGCAGACATCGTGGGGAAATGGAGAGTTAGGACTGTGGCTACATTCCATCATCCCGTAGGTATCAACCTTGGTTCAGAGGAAAGGATGTGGGTCGGGATTTCATTCGTGTGATGTCTTGGTTCATGTCCAATCAATACACGTTGGACGCTCATCTCCGACGTATCTATCTATCGAATAGTGGTATCTGTGCATATGCCAACGGTTATCATGATACCGCACCCATCGTCTGGGCATGCACCAACTATTTTTCTCAACTTCGGTTCCCTTAGGTTTCCTTCGGGCCTGGGAAAGATGACCTAATGTCCCGGTTAGAGATGTACTGGCAAGCCGCGATCTCCTCTATATGTCCCTCGTATACATTTTCCTAAAACCAACAATATACTGATTTTACTGCTCCTTTTAATTTCTTATCATTCTCAGAAGTGCCATCTTCCGCCTGTACCGTACATCAACGATGGTTTAATGAAACTGCAAAGTGACACGAAACAGATCTGTCGATTGAGTTAACAAACATGGGATCTACAACAAAAACATCACATGCGCAACTCGGTGTGTTATCAATCCACATCAGAGCTGTTCTACGAAATCGTTTGAAAGAACCCCTCTCTTATCTTTGATACCCAGATGTAGGAATTCACTCCCCCTTCATCCCCCTGAATATCTTTCCGAAACATTAAACCCCCTATCGTTACTAGTTTTTCTACTACTCATAAAGATAGCTCTAATTAATCTCCCCTATTTTTAATAAAATTCAAGCGCTTCTTCTAGTTCTGTACAATGTTCCCCTTAGTTTATAATTAATTGCTCTAATAATCTTCCTGATAAAAAGTCTTAAGCTGTATTACTATAAAAATAGAACTTAACGACTCCTTAATCTTACGAAAATTATATTATCCTCTCTTGTATATGTATGTGTATATGCTGTAATATTTAATTAGTTTCAGAGCAAAAAAATATATCGAAGTGCAATCGCCTAGTTTTAAGCAATTTTAAATGTAAAACAAAAATGGCACCTTTAAGCTAACCCAGACGTGCCTTATCAAATAAACGAATTGAATAAAAAAGCGGATGTAGAAGAAAACTAGAAAAACGACTCAATATGCTCCATAAATGGCTCAGTTTCGGAACAAGAACCGCAATTTCAACCGAAATATTAGTTGATTTTTTATTACATCTAGTTGATATGTGGGCGAACTGAGTTTTCGTTAAAACCAACAATCCAGTGTTGTTGTTTTGATGCCGGACAAAACTTGAAACGCTTGTAACGTTGGTTTTACATTATTTACAAAATAAATGTTTTTTATTTTGGATAAAAACATTTGTTTGAGCCTGGACACGATCACATAAGCCGTTACACAATCGTTGCGACCGGTAGGGGAACATGGGGAGACTTGACTAGGTTTTCGGTTAAAACTGCATAAATCTCTAAAAAAAAGCCTTCAATTTCTCAAAATTCATTGAGATATAATGTGCAAAGTTATTGTGCGTCTTCATGATTTTTTGCAGAATTTTTAATTTCATTTTTGAAAAGTTACAAAATTTCTTCTGTGATCGTTTTTTTGGTCACGTCTCCCCACTGCGGGGAGACTTGACCAAGGCGTGTGGAGACTTGACCAAGAGAATTTTGAAAAATCATAACAAAAAATGACATAATTGTAATTGTTTTTTCCATATTGTCGAGGTCCTTAGGTAGCAGTAAAAAATATAAAACGGTTGCATTCGATAAATTTAGATAATGCATTTCTTTTTAAGGATTAACTGTACTGCTTGCATTGCGTGTTCAAACGTCACGAAATCAATCCTACTGTTGCTAACTTTGTTTATTAATACTAAAATATAAAAACTTATGTTTGAGGTGGGATTTTCTATGGCGTGATTACCATTAACAGTAGATACCAAAGCATAATAAATATCAGGAATTTTGCATCTTTCTTCAGCTAATTGCCACTTGGTCAAGTCTCCCCATAAAATCTTGGTCAAGTCTCCCCAACATTAGTAATTGCGGTCAATGTCATTCAAATTCTAGTAATAACTATTCCAATGTTCCAATTTATGTAAAATCATTTCACTGCTTCACAAGGATTAAGATGGTATATTAGTATTTTAATAGTCATTAGTAGTCGAGTAGATTTGTCCATACAAAGTTTGTTTAAAAATTACATCATTTAATGCAAATTTATTAATCACGTAATATTTTCTGTAAGGAAAGGATTTTTCATTCCAAACTTTTAAAATTACCTTATGGAATCGCAACAAGTATAAAAATATTTTTGAAAAAAAAATAAGAATCGAATAGAAAACGCCATAGCCACAAATAGAATTTTGCGCTTGGTCAAGTCTCCCCATGTTCCCCTACACAAACAACTAGAATTCAACTGACCTCATCTCTCATTTAAACTAGTTCATCGTGTAAGATAACACAATATATTTCAAAATGACAACAAAGCTCGAAAAAAATCAAAAATGTTTTTTGAGAACATTTCTTCTAGCATTCAGCGTTAAAAGTTTCTGCACAATTTGAATAATGATTATCAAATAAATCTCTTTTTAATAAAGGTTTTACATGAATTAAACGTGGGTAGAGCTTAGCACTACTTAGCAGGGGTTTCATACTTACAGTTTTTTTAAGCCTAATCCTAAAAAATGGTTTTATTATTCATCAATTATCGTTAGAATTTTTATACGAGAATATCCTTTCAAAGCTTCAGGGTTAGGGGCAGACTCTAGGAATGTATAACAAGTTTGCATCAAATTTAAAAAAATGTAACTTTGCAGTCCCTTGCAGAAAAGTCTGTTCAATAAACGTCCTACGCTGATCCACTTTGTTCGACGTTTTGTTGAATATCCCCATAAAAAATTTGACATTTGCGACTCGACCGACGAAATCGGGTGCCTTCGAGATCGACTAAATAGAATTACATCGGTGTAGATTTTTGTCAACATATTAATCAATAGATTATATCTGTTTAAATCTGGTGAAAAATTTGTTGCATCGAAACAAGATTATATATGCACATTGCTCAACAAACGAATTCAGTTTTCGTATTGTTGACAAATGAACAGTAGGAAATTTTAAGGGCCAAATATAATTTTCATTTGTTATCCAGCTTTTTACGTGCCATAATGGCGGTCTAAATTGTTCAGTTCGTAATACGTTCAATTGCCTTTTTTGACAATAATCGTTTACGCCAGCTTGAAGATGTCGGGCGTGCATTGAATAAACATCCAACGCATTGGACTAACGTAGGATGACTCAATCTCACTGGGCGGTTGACGCAAACGATTATTGTCAAAAAAGGGCCATTAAACGTATTACGAACTGAACAATTTAGACCGCCATTATGGCACGTAAAAAGCTGGATACATATTTGAGATAAAAAAATGAAGATCCGGAATCGGAGTTAACGAGAAATCATGGAAAGTTCCAAGTGTTAGTGTTTTGAATATAATAAAAAAACACATGAAATAAAAATATTTGTCTGCAAAAGCCTGACTTGTACTATTTTGAGAAATTTCCAGTGGTGGTAAAGTGCAGCGTTTTGGGCAATTTTAAACTGTCGACTGATCTACCTATTCAATCGTTTTCCATCAATCGATTTCGACAAATTTCTTCGGCCTATTTCGTCTGGTATTTTGTCGACAGACACTCACGTTAAACTCTCATAAGCGTCGGTGCAACAATCTATAAGTTGGGCGACTCAGCCGACCAAAACCGATTTAATCGTGGATAAAAATTTCAAATGGTTTACAATATCGCCTTGATGTCAAAGAGAAAGTTGCACGAAAGGTTACGGGCCTTTTGAAAAACCTATTATTGTTGATGGAGAAACGCGACTAACTTATGAAAAGGTCGTAATAAAACAAAATAATTGTGTAGTTAAAACAAATGCTAAAATATCTCGAGAACTACTACATTTTAGAAATTTTTTGTTAAGAGCATTTCGATTTAAAATGGCGTTTAGAATCATATTCAAAAAGAAAATTGTATTTTTGACTGCAAATAGTAAGAATTTTAAAAAAATGTCAAAAGTTGTTGTTAGGATAACTTTTTTATTGAAAGCTTCTCCATGATCCAAATACACTAAAAAGGTTGCTTTTACGTCTTTAAAACGATAAACATTAAATTTTTGACATTTTTTGATGGGGTAACGCGAATAACTTTTAAAAAGAGCATAATTACATGAATTAATTGTTTTTGAAGAAGCAAAATTTCAAATATCTCGAAAAATATCGCATTTTGGAAGATTTTTGTTAAATGCATTTTGATTTTAAATATTCTGTAATAAAATTACAATTTTGTATGTCAATTAGTATGAAATTTAAAAACATGTACGAAGTTATTGTTAGAAAAACTTTTTTACCGATTTTTTCACTATCATCCAATCACAATCAAAATGTTTTTTTTCTCTTTAGGGTTTTGGTAACAAAATATAAAAAATTTAAAAAAATGGGTTTTTTCGCAATTTAAATTTTTATCATAAATTTTTGTTTTTTTGAAAAATGACACAACATTTTTTTCAGTGTATATTTTTTTCGGACAGAAGTATTCATTCCCTGCAACTTGTTCTCAGATAGTTTTGCTGTATAAAATACAGTAATCGAACAAAAAAATTTGAAATTCATGCACGTAGAAACGTTTACGCCCTTTTGAAAAATTACTCTTGTGTTAAAATATTCCAATTGCCAGAGAATATCATGGAGATTCATACAGCGAGCACACCTGCAAAGTTTTGTTCGAATCGACGATGGTCATATTTTGCGGTCGGCCGGTTTCTCATGGAATCCCTCAATAATTACTTATTTTGCTGTGATTAACACACTTACTGCAAAAAGGCTGAAAAATCGAGGACCTTATTTAAAAAATGACTACAATACCAGAAATTTCAACCTTAGGGGATTATTTCAGTTTTTTGTTCCAGGTAAATATTACGGGCTGAATTAGGGTTGCCACCTCTGGCGAGGCTTTGACCCGGAGATTTTCACAGATCTGGGGGAGATGGATTTTCAGTGGAACTAAGGGAAATTGGAATCAAAGCGATTTCTAGGCATTTTAGAGCACTTCAATCGCTTTTATTGAGGCTCTACCCCAAAGGGTAGAAGAGAGTGTCAGGATAAGAATAAGAAGAGTGGCAGATTTGACAAACACAAAACAGATTCAAGATAATTTGCAAATAATATTATTGGTGGCAAACGCCTTGAGAACCTCATAAAGGCTGAAAGCACTAGTTTCTATATTCAAAACATTGTTTTAATTTCTATTTTAATAATCTCTTTTTTATGGGAAGTAAAGCAGTATTTATGCAATGTAGATGTTGCCAATTGTAAAAACAAAACTCTCGCTTTACGTATGCCTATACCTTATCTGGTATCATCTTGGGTTTTCACGTCATTTGCAGTTTGATAAGACAAGAATTTGATGTTGGAACGGTCTATCTCTGAGAATCATCATAGGAAGGGCGATCCCTCGCTTTTTATTACCACGTTAAAGTAAAACTGTAAATTTTTCACGCTTGAGAACGGCTTACTCCACTATCTGGGGCTAGGTGTCATTCTAAAATCTAAACTATCTCCCATGTAACGAAACTATGTAAGGTTTGCACGCTTATAACTCCGATATTACTAGATGGATTTTAATCATTCATACACCAACCGATTCAGAAACACCTAACTTAAATATTGGTAATAATTTAATATCTTTGCAATAAAAGTAGACTTTTGGAAATTCGTAAAATTAAAAAGTTCACGAAAACGGGAAAATTACCATTCGTGAGGCAGACTTCTCAGACTGAGCCGTCATTAGCAGGTACCTTAGTGCTCAATCAAACACGAAAGGTCATAAATAGAAGCGACGCGTGTCCGTTTAAATCAGTTGTTGCTCGTATCCCATACGAGCAACATCGTCTCCGGGTGATACTATAAGCGCTATCGATTTTCGGCAACGTTAGCATTTGCACACACTCGCACCTAAGTGATGTACTATCGTTTAGTTCCAGTTTCATCAATTTCTATGCACTAATAAGTGAGATATTAGAAAAAAAACTTGGTGCGCATCGAGTTCACGTTCACTTTCACCGAGGGTGTAAATAGGCCTTTATGTGTGCTGCTTGAGAGTTTGCGCTTGAAGTTTTTTTTATTGTTATGCCTGCGTGTGCGTTGTTTTTTGTTAATCCATGTTTAAGGCGTTTCCATGTTTGTAGGTGCGTTGGGTAAAGAGCCTATTGGCTTTTATATGTTTCATATTTCGGTTATATATATATATATATATATATATATATATATATATATATATATATATATATATATATATATATATATATATATATATATATATATATATATATATATATATATATATATATATATATATATATATATATATATATATATATATATATATATATATATATATATATATATATATATATATATATATATATATATATATATATATATTTCGGTTATGTTTTTTATCAGTAAGACATCTGACAACGTGCTTCTGCAGTTGTTAAAGCACTGTTTTGCAGCGTAGTATTTCATATAGGAGAGTACACTCAGATTTTTTTTGCGCAGTATTTTTTCACGCAGATTTTGAAATTTACGCGGTTTTCATTTACGCGGCCTGTACCCCGAGTAAAAAAAAATTGTAATGTAATTGCATCGGAAACAATCACATTCCCAGCAGAACTTTTTGTTTTCCAATTTCAAACACTTTTGTTTCGTAAAAAACTTAAAACTTTCGACTAAAATTATTTTCCCAATTTATCCAGTCAGAGTATCTGTCCTGCCCTATTTATTTAAAACACAGTTCTAATCGCTTTTTAAATTATACAACAAATAGAATGATTGTGTATACCAATTTAAATTTAAAAAAATCTGTTTTAAATGAAACACACCGCTGTACTGGAGATATAATTATGTCAGTCCTATTACCACATACAACACCTATATAACATAAAACGCTGCAGAATTGCTTTAACAATACAGTGTTTACACTACAGAGTTATAACACGTTATAATAATTGGCAACAAGAAAAATGTCACCAAGATAGCATCAAAACCCGTTTTAACTGGTAGTGCGAACGTTGTATAACAATGTAATTTATTAAATAATTCCATTTGTTCGACCACTAATCGACCAAGAAATACTTAACCTTAAGATTGTTTACCTAAGTTCATTAGCACATTATTGAAAGTTTAAATGGAAAATGAAACTTCATATTTCATGGAGAATTTGTATATTTCAGTTGGCGGGCGTGAGCTTCTTCATCACAGTTCTCAATATGGAGCTTTTCTTTTGAATATATTTTCTGGTCAGACCAGCCTATTTTTACTAGATGGATCGGCCAAATAATGCCAACCAGCTAGTGAGATACTTGATGAATTGTAATAATAGATTACCGTTAAATGACCTTCAATAAATTATGTTTTAATAGATGTACAGCAAATTTTAACGTATGAAAACAGGAAAGTGAGCAAGAACGCGTGTCGATATGTGTGATGGATAAAATTCATTTGAACGCTCTTGAAAAAAGCTACATTTTTAATGTCACTGTGGTCGTGTCCTGTACACAACCCTTTAATTTTTTTACACCATTTTGAGCGACTTAGTGGAATGCAACATATCAATTGTAGCACATACCGAAATATTACTTTCCTTAACCCTCCGGAAGTCGCGCATATGGCTTACCGAACGAGTAGCCGCTGGTGCCCTAAGACGATTTCGCTAGATTTTCAGAGCAGCGTGCACTCAGTGCACTAGCGCGACTTCCGGAAGGTTAATTTGTAGTAAATTTTATTTGTTTTTCAATTTCATTGCTTTGTGAAAGAAATTAGCAATATTTGGTGAACTCTTCGCCACCTTGAAACAAAGGGTTAGTCGGGACAAATAAATCTGAACCAAAGTAATAGTTAATTTAGACTTTTTAAATATTTTGTAAAGAATCAATTAATTCCAAAAAAATTGAACCTATGCTTCTTCCCACCAAACCCGGAGAAATTGATGTAAAACCCGGAGATCGCTCCCGAAAACCGGAGTCTCTGGTCAAACCCGGAGGGGTGGAAACCTTAGGCTGAATCTTGCATGGTGATTGAGTTATCCGCAGCGAGCTGCAGCGAAATATTGTTTATAAATCAACCATGTTTATTTATTTTTTCATTTGTTGTTTGTGATTTTTGTTGAGTAAATGATAGTTTAAAAATACACAAAAGTTCATTCTATTCTTGTTTTCATGCTCAAAAATCAGAAAAAAAACCTTTCTATGTGCCACTAATGAAGAAACCCCCTTATTCAGCATAAGCAGAGGTTAAAATATTCGCTCATTCTCACGACAAGCAGTTTATCGCACAGCTTTTTCATCCTTAGTAGGCACGGACCCAACTTTTCACCTTTCAAGAAATTGCGAGAATTTGCTGACAATGCAGTATGGAAGCGTGATAATTTCGTAGCCTCGAACCTCGTGATAAATTCAAGAAAAACCATTAATATATTACATTATAGAATTTATTTCCCCACATTATTGCAGTATTTTCATTCTAAGGATCTGTATCTACTCATTTTTGTGATTTTTTGCGAAACCATTAGTTATTCGGCAGTTTTACATTAGGCGCGAAAATATCATCTCATATTATACCGCGAAAAGATAAGATCCAATGCTGTCTTGTCGAAAACATTTGGAGAGCAAACAATGTTACATCGTATGCCAGCTTTTTTGTTGCTGGTCGAAGTAGGTGAAATATCGCCTTATTCTGTTCACGAATGCGAAAATTGTAAACTCTGAGCATAAGTGTTTTTTTCTACATACACAATTATTTTGTTTTGAGAAAGAAGTGGTTTGAACCCCCGAAAACTCCTCTGGTTACGCCACTACATCTCTATTAACCTATTTGCCCCGAGCCGGAGCTAAATAAAAATTTAAATTTAATTATATTCAATCACACACCATCCTACGGCTCGACATATCAAGCAGTTTACGAAAAGCCCCTTGCATTATGCTGAAAGCTCGCCCAACTAACGTTCATTTTTCTGTGCTTTTGATGTTCACTCTACCATAAACATTCTCGACAGCAGCTGTCAGTCAGCTGATATTGCAGTGTTTTAAAATACTATCAATTCTCAGGTAGTCTGTCAGGAACTAATTTACATACAATTAGTAGAAGGTCATAATTTTTGTTTCCCTTGCAGACAAATTAACAAATACACAATTGGAAAATGGTTTGCGTTCCGTGTTTCATTATTCCGGTACTACTGTTCCTGTGGCATCGATTTATTCAACCCATCGTGTTACGTTATTGGAATCCATGGGAGAAGAAAGATAAGGACGGAAATGTGATTAAAGCTGGCCCGGAGTTTCCATTCCAGTGTAAAGGTGGTGTCTGTCCGTTCCCAGTCAAAGACAAAAGCAAACAGGAAGTGGTTAATGGTGCCAATGAATCTAGCCTTGTTACGTCTACAGTCGAGGGAGATACTAAAAAAAGCCAGTAGGGGATTTTGGTCATCATCCGATGATTTTAATGTGTAATTGGTATTTATGGTTAAAAGGAACGATAGCTTGTCAATAGAATGAAATTTATCTGTATAATAAATATAAGGACATGATTGTATAAAAGCAACTATGAACTTTCAATTTCCTAAAAAAATATTGGTCAAATCTATCCAACGAAAAGTGCGTCTCGAATATTCTTGTAGGTGCTACACACTTTGCAGAAACTTTAGTATACAAAGCACTTCCAGGCGTCGTCAAAATTGGCTGTGGCTGAAGAGCGTTTCCTAGAAAAGTAATATTGAATTTTGACGTAGTTTTTTTACCCGTGAAGGTTTTAGAAGTCTCGAGTAAACAAGTATCGTGTCGCGATTATAATATGTTTGTTTCAGTGCTCGTTTCTTGTTTTTAGTTTCTCCGAAGCAATCAGTAACAAAAACCATGCTTTTGTTTATTTCGGTTTGATACCAGAAGAAGGAAAACGAGCAGTATTGAACATAGGAACAATTTTCTCTTTTTTTACTCCGGAGTACTTCCATTTATTTCTGACAAGGACCATTATTATCCCGTGGAGTGCAATATTCTTGTCCTAATGGTTGTAACATGTCAGTAGCCTTGTTCACCGAACTTCAATTACTCGAGATTTTCTGATAATAAAAACATGATGCGCTACTGTATGCTACACGTGCTTCATGCTACTTTTGGAATCTCCTGCTTTGTCACCCAGATCGTAGAGGTAGTTATATCGTACGAAGAATAAATCACGTAATTATTTCCTAAAGAAACTTAGATTCGTCCTACGTATTTAGAAACACTATGTAGAGCAGGGCATGTTGCCTGTTCAACGCAATGGTTCAAATAGTAGAACGATAACAGTGCACTCGGTTTGAATTTATGCTTCTACAAAACACTATTATCATTACACATACTGTTTCAAAAGAACTGGAAACTAGATATTAATAAGAGCACCGCCAGTTGGACGTGTCCTAGCAATCAACGATATATTGTGATACTCCAAAATATGAAATTATTTAGGGCTCTATTCTAGGATAAAAGGGTATAATACGCCCCACCAAGGCAAAATGCCCTTCTTCAATTCCCAGGATTATTGAATTATCTAAAAAGTAAAAATGACTGATAACAGTATCGTTTGATGAAATCAACGTACTAAGTTAGTTTGGTATTTTTAATAAGTTGCAAAACAACAACATACATAAAAGTTTCAAAAAAGCTACTTTGATGTAAGCTCCCACTTTTTCCAATAGCATTACTGCCGTTCTATGCATAATTGTCCCATGTATATAGGGAATCCCATAGAACATGGGACAGATATGCTTAAAACGGCAGATTACAACCAATTAGAAAAAGTCGGATTTGATATTATAGTTACTATCTTAGTTCTTAGCTTAACTTAAAACTATGTGTGCATTCACAACAGCTCATCACCAGCTAAAACGGCCCACCTATTGTTGTGGGGCATACTCACCGATTGCTGTGGGGTATTCCCATCCTCTTATTGTGGGGCATATTACACATTAACCGGGGGCATTTTACCCTGGGTGAAAGAAACAAAATTAGAGGGTTGTGTACAAAACACGACCATTGTTACATTGAATATGCAGCATGGCTAGGGAACACTATGCGCGAATTTATTTCGTCGTATCAATATTGTATCATTTTTCAAGGCACACATGCATTACGTTGTTACTTTTAATGTTATTTTTCACTGGTAAAAGATACAGAATTGATCATTAACAAACTGTCTTGTGAGCAAGGACGAGAATCCTATGAAACGATTCGAACCTTGCGCCAAGGCTCATGCACATGGTATAAAACAGCGTTTCGCCATCTTGCTTCTGTTGTACTATCATCGCTGGAAAGTACGATTTACAAAATCGTTCTATTACACGCAGATGAACGTCCATCTTTGGCAGCTCATGTAGAATGACTTCATGTGAAACATGCCAAGTTCTTTTACCAACTTTGCGATGTATGGCAAAACCCTTTGGGTTTGTAGATTTATGATTTGAAGAATATTTGCTTACATTATGATTAATAATTCCATTATGTATTCGTCCTAATAATGACCTTCCATTATGCATTCCATTATGTTTTCGTCCTAATGATGACGGCAGGACGGTGTGTAGATAACTATGTTTGGTGATACAGGACGAGAATCCTTTGAAACTATTCGAACGCTGCCGGCGATTCGCCTCCGCTTGGTACACACAGACGAACGTTCCCCTCACGCAGCACATGTCAAATGAGCACTATGTGACAGAAGACGATCTCTTTTAACAACTTTTTGGTGCAGAACCATCGATAAATAAAAATATGTTCATCATTCTTTTTTGTGTGGCTTTCGCTTAGTGGCAGGGTTGCCACATTCACTTATTTTCTTAAAGGTTTTGTTAAAACCTTCCATTCGTAGATTATTATTTTGAACAATATTTGCTTATATTATGATTCACTGGTAAAGGTACTGAATTAACAAGCGCAAACTTAATACAAGATAATGAAAGCAAATTTTTAATTGAATTCTATTTCCATTCTTTATTCATCCTAAGCACGGTTTGCTGATAGCTGTCTTGTGATACAGGACGAGAATCCTATAGAACGATTTCAGCCTTGCCTGCAAGACTCATACGCACGGTATAAACCAGCAATTCGACATCTCGCTGCTGTTCCGCCATCGTCGTTTGGAACTGCGAACAAAATACTTCCAGCGCACACAGACAAACGTTTCCAATGCGTAGCTCGTGTCAAATTAAAGATCTAACAGCTATCCTACAAGCAACAGTAGCGATAATCTAACCAGTTCTGCAAATAGAACAGGCATGGCAATGAAAGAATTCGGTTAAAACATTCCTTTTATATCATGCGATGAAATGTTTAGAACGCTTATGAATGTCGAGATGAGGGCCGTGTTAGGGAAAGTCTTGCGCAAATTTGTGAAAATTGTATATGTTTTCCCTATTTATTGCATATTTACGGATTTGTACTAATAATACGGAAGTGTACTAATAAAATACCAATTTATAGTTGCAACCAATTTTTAAGTTAAACTTCTCTGAATCTATTAGTATTTAAATGACGCAAATCCATCAACAATTAACAGCGCTACAGTCGTTTAAAATTATGCCACATTTTCGTGAGGCAGTTCGAGATCAGATTTTAGTTTTACATCTGACCTGCGTTAAGCCAAAGCGAACTGAGCGCCATAATTTTTTCCTGGTATTTTTAATGAAAAAAATAATTTTTCGATTATTTACCATTATCATAGAAAGTATAAGGGTACTTATTTACTGTCGATTACTATTTGAGTTCTCAGAAATAAATTGATGTAGGTATTTATGGTGATACATTAGCTGCGATAGCGATTTTTAGGAAGGTACCTCCAAATGGCGCTTGGTCCTCTTTGGCTTAACACAGGCCATCTAGCCTCAGCCCCATATAGTAGAGTAAAGCATTTTCAATGCTAAAACTAGAATTTAGGCATCTTTGAAAAATGTTTAATAATACTTCTAACTAATATAACTGTAAATAAGAGTAGTTGGTGAGGAGATCATAGTAGCGAATGGTGAAAAATAGCTATTTTTACTTACGGGGGCGTATTAGACCTGTTTACCCTACTTATTGAGTCGCTTGCAACAGGATAGTTTCACGCATTTATGTTCGCAACTCTGTGAGAGCTAGAAAACATAAGTGCTTTAAACATATAGATAAATGAACTGATCATTTAAATCCGTTCGTCATTCCATTATTCTGTTACAACACCAAGGCATGAAACATTCTAGTACAGCCAGTCCAAAAACCAACACACTGATAATCCCATGGGGTGTGGAGTGCGCCCACACTACCACGTATGCACTTATGTTTAATGTTTTTTTTTGCACTCAATCGGCTACAACAGAGAGCGCGCGGTACATTTTATGGATATGTATTATACTGGAACAGGCAGACAAGCCATACGCTACAGAGCATGAACCAGTACTACTTTACTATCCGACCAATGTAGACGGGAAAAGACCTCCGGGAGGAAAGACTGAATACGCGACGGTGGAACGCACTGTAAAAAAAGAAAAGTGATCACTTCTGCTACTGGCGCTTGTCCCATACGAGGAACTTGAGTACCTGGCAGACCAGATTCCTCCTGCATCAAGTAGCTTCGGTGTAATATTGAGTGAGTTTTTGTGTTAACTAGTGGATTCAAAAGGGTGGTCTCATCAGTCGATGGGGTCTGAACCAGAGACAGAAAACCGGCCGGTTTTCCAGTCATTTGATTCAGAATGGGATAATTTTTCAATATGAAAAAGGGCCAGGATATGGTGCATGGCACGAAAAGAGAGGATGTTTAAAGTGCAATGGACGACTCTATGACTGTGGTTCAGAACATTACAGGCCCTACTCTGGTAGCCGGCCTCATAAATGAGTGAATGAATGTGAAACATTAAGAAATTAATAGATACGCGAGTCATTTGTTCGGGCAGCTTCCTTTGTTAGGATGGTTTTTTTCCACGGCAGGCTAGATGGCTGACATACACTCCCTTTCCCGTTGTCCTGCTCAGGCGCCCTTCCGGGCAACCTAGGCAGGAACGAGAGCGAAAAAAGTCCCACCTCGCATAAAAGGGATGATAAAAAGCATAGCCGCCTGCTTACTTGGTAGTGGTGTTGTTGCTGATGTGTCGATGTCCTGTGATTATCCTGTTGACGAGTGCGTTTTTGTATGCGTTTGGTAGTTATGTTGTGCCTTTGGAAAGTTTTGATTGTAATTTATGCCGCTTCCGTCCACAATTCGCAAGTATAATATTCAAGGCTCCAAATGAAAATGAAAGTAAGAAATGGAAACAATGTCGTCTAGCCAGTTGAAGGACTCAGGCCTTCTTTGATAACGTTTATTTCACCTCATTCATACTAAGAAATAAAAATGACGTGATGTGGGTGCATTAGCTCATTACCGATCGGATGAGTAATCCTGTCCAAAAGGTGGTAAGCTATAGAAGGAGTGTTTTTTAATAAGCTGACGTACCCTTTTAATATCATGACCGTGTGTGTTCCGTTTATCACTGTAAACACCATGCGCAAGCAAATCGTGTCTGGAAGAGAATACGTGTAGTTTCATGTGTTTGTAACCTAACTGTGTCCATGTAAAGTTACTCGTCGCGACTTGGGTGCAACATTGATTCGCGGTTGTCGTTACGGATTTGATTACAAACAAATGTCGAGACTGCTGGCGAACAAAAATAAGCACTTTGAAAAAGGCTAGAAACGGAACCCATGTTATACGATGAGCTATAAGTAACTATAAACTACAGGGCAAGCGGGTTCGCTTACTCATTTCGTAGCGAATAGTGTGGATACTTCGCGTTTTAAAGGAAAGGGTGCAAAGGAAATTGAACTTGAATGCTAATAAAATCGTGTAAAGATGCCTGTTTCAATTGAGTGATTCTACTAATAGGATCATGTCCAGTACGTGTTATGAACTGTAGATATTAATACTTTTAGTCGATGGGGAAGTACACTTGTGGGAGCTTTGTAGCCAAGTGTGTTTTATAACTTATCAAAACAAGGTAGTTGTTAAGACTAAGACTACTAAAATATATGGCGTATTAGTTTTGGCAGTCTTGCAGTTTTAAGCTGATTATTCTCTCGGCTTTTTCTGCTTTTAACAGAGATTGTTTTTTACACAAGAAATTTCCTTTTAGTGCCTCAGTATATGTAAATATATTGTAAATAAAAGTCTGTTGAGATTAAGGACAATTTCCAGTGTTTATGTGAAAACAAAGCTGAGAAAGAAAACTCATGGAGAGGTTAATGACCCAGCTCAATAATTTCCAATGTAGAATAGACTATGCATTCCGATTTGAGACTTTTTCTGCGATTTGCGGACAGTAAAGACCAGTTTTTATCAGGCCCTTAGTGAATTTTCAGCTGATAAAACGGGGACATTGACAAAATCGGGACATATATTTTGCTTTCTTTTTAATAAACCGAAGCTTTTAAAACATTCTGCTGCAGTCCCTAAATATAGCCTCACATCCCTTTCTGATTATTTACTTTAAATTTTCTTTAAGCGGGTTTGACAGCGCAAAATTAAATTTTTTACTTTTGCGTATTTCGGATCTCTAAGATTCTTGAGCATATATTTCATTTAAATGCTCAAGAATGGATTTACTCGAATTCAACTTGGTTCGTTGGCTGGAGCCAATCAAACTACCAGCTATCAATTTACATATGAGGGTGACAAAATCGGGTGAAAAGCTGATAAAATCGGGGGTAGACAAAATCGGGAGCTGATAAAATCCGAGGATGATGAAATAGGCTTCACTGTATTCCTCAATACCGTTCATAAGGTGTTATCCCGTATTCTGTATGCGGACGTTGGCAGAATCCAAACGCATGTTTTAAAATAGACGATAGACCTGGAGAAAATTAGAATGTTAGTAACATTGAGAGTCTCTCTTCGTTTACTTACTCTTTAAATTATTACGACGTTATAATACTTTGCACTAGTTTTCCAGTACATATCGAATATCGACGGTTTTCGCCAGAATATTATGCAAAGAGTAGCTAGTAAATGTTGAAACGATCGAGGAATGAACAGAAGAGAAAGACCCCAAACAGAATCTCTCACTGTTACTTATGTCCTAATCTAATTTTTCTCCAGAAACATTTGATAAGTTTCGGAATTACAACTTGCGTATCAATAATATGTTTGGGGGTTTCAAGACGGCATACGATTCATTACAATGCAACGAACTGTCATAGCACTTGAACTTGCACAATCACACCTGGTGGCAATTCCATTATTGATCGGGACTAGCTGAAATTGTACAAAGAATCAATTGGCAATAATAAGAGCCAAAATTTCTTCAGCGGGCCACCCAAATTAGTTGATAACGCAATTTCGATAGAAGATTCAAAAAATCGTAAAAATGCGAAGAAATTAAGATTTTTTACCAATATCAGCCGATATCTTTTAGTGCAACGCAACGATATATTTCCAATGAATTTCAAAAAGCTTTCTTCCATAAATTGTAGCCTGCATTAATTACAATCGATTGATAAATCAAAATCTACAACAGACATGTTGGTCCATGCGGAGTCGCGGGAACGCAAGTTGTTTACGCTTTCAATCTGTTGTTCGAAATACGTACGCAACGACGTTCGGCGTGCAAAAACTTAGTTGCAAATACCGGGCCATTTTTTCTTGACGGCATGTTGTTAGATACTAAAAGTAGTATATGTGATTTTTTTTCGAACAAAAAGAAACCGCAGAAAACTTTTTTTATTTCATATTTTAAAAAATATGTTGTTTAAAAAGTATGAAAAATGATCTTCATTCGAAATTGCGACTTGGTTGGACCGCTTGAGAAGTTTTGACTCAAATTCATATGATAGATACACACCTAGAAAAAATCTTGTAAATTTACGTCTCCTGACCCTGACATATAAGAGCATCAAAAATGACTTACTTTTACGTTTCATTTTAATTTTACTTCACGTTGAATTTCGCTAATCATGTAATTTTACGCCACATATGGAGATTGTTCTGTATGGCAGTACGTGCAATTTTATGTCATTGCGCATGTAAAGTATATGTTTCAAGTAAAATTAAACGGAGCGCGGTTATATTTCGGCATTTCGTGAATTACAGTTTATTAAATTATGTCATGCTTGCAATTACGTCAACGATAAAAGTCATATTTTTTGGTGTGTAGATTTTTTCTCCAACAGATTCTTTTCGATTAAAAATAAGCCCTCTATATAACAAAACAGTTTTATAGCGCACTTGAAGTGTTCTTGAAGAAGCAAACCAAAACTATCAAGGCTTGTGGTAGTCCTATAATTTTAAGCAGATCTTGGGCACCATTATAAGGACGTGCGCAAAAAACCTAAAAGTTTTAATACATCCTTGAAAAATTCTCGCTAATAGCAAAATGCATGTCGCAATACCGAGAAGTAAAACCAGTTACACCTGATACTTTATTTTAAATAGCCCGCCTCTTACCCCCACACCAAAAAGCTCACAAGCGGAGCACCCTGGTAGTGGACACATCAGTTCTCAGCGTACAAAAAAGGTCAGCACAATAAAACAAAGTTACAAAAAAAAACTGCGAGACCGACAAAACACAAAATTTGACAAGAAGTAGCTACGGCGAGTACCCACTGAAAAAAAATTTCTTTTAAGGGCCCCTCGTAGCTTTGCAGGAAGCTTATAATAATTTAAATTTATTTATTACTTATTGCTAGAAAAAATGCATTTATCAATTTTTTTTATTAAAAAAATGTTAACCAATTATTACTAAAGGAATAAGCTCGATTGGTGGTGAACGAAGTTTAAATTAAAAATTCTCCTATTTTATTTTTTAAAATTGCTTCGATTTTGCTTGGAAACGAGTGCGACATGTTATTTGCTTTAAATCAGTAGGAAGCTGGTTGAAAAACTTAGGTCCGATGAAAGAAATGCGTCGTTGACCAAGGTTCGTGGATACTCTGGAGTATCATAAATGATTGGCTTGTCTAGTGCTGTGAGCTCGAATGCCTGTTGTAAATTCTAAATTATTATGAGCAATAGTATTATGCAAAGCATGTGGATGTACATTATTGTTTGGTAGTTAGTCAACCCAAGCAACGGTAAAAGGTTGTGGGCATTATTATTGAATAACAACATAGTAGGGTACATAATTGGTTTTTTATAAATAATTTTAAGACATCTGTTTTGAATCGTTTGTAGCTTTTTCAGATCCGAAATGCTGACACGGCCCAACACAGATACAAGGTAGTGCAGCAATGAGTGGATGTGCGCATAATAAAATTTTAGAAGTACATGGTGGGGAACAAAAGAGCATACTTTACGCATAGCCCCACATAACGATGCAACTTTTCTCTCTATAGATTTTATATGCTCAATCCAGGAGAGTGTGGGGTCTAAGTGAAGTCCTAAATATTTGAAGCAGTTAGTTTCCTGAATTACAGACTGTCCCATTCTTGGGTCTAGATGCATGCCTGTAGTTCTTCTAGACGAACGAAACAGCATATATTTAGTTTTTAATAGGTTCAAGGAAAGAAGGTTTTCGTCGAAATACGTCGTTAGAGGAGACTGAGGAGACTTGATCCCCTTTTTTATTTTTCAATGCTACTCCGTGGAATGATAAAAAACTATGTATTTTTTGTAGTTTTGTATTGTTTCTAGGGTTGTCTGATTATCATAAAAAATTACATGGAAATATTATACTGGACATGAGCTTTTGGAAAACAACAAAAAAAATGGAAAATTCTTTGATTAGTGGAGACTCGATCCCTAATTTGGGGACACTTGATTATTTTTTGAAAACGTGTTTAAAAGAGCATGTAGGGTAATAAGCCTATTTTTACCCTGTTTCTATTATCATCCTACCAATCTGAAGCCTTTGGTTAGAACAGCGTCTGCCATCTTTGCTCAACGCATTGGCTCAAATGGTGTTGCGAAAATTGGGGTACTCGATTGGAGTTTTTGCTGCGCTCAAACAGAAGATTTTCACCATTCTCAAGACAATTTTGTTATTATATTGGCTCTTAATAAGAGGCGAATGACCTTAAGGCTCAAACCTCCATAATCGAAATAAAAAATGACTCCCAATAACAAATCAAAGAAGCTGAAATAATAAAATTAATAATGAAATAATGTGGTACCCTCCCTAATAGGGCAAAAATAGGTACTTAACCCCATTCAATGTTATAAATGTATTGTGGTATTGATTAAATTGTTGTGATTTGATATTACCATTTTTGTTACTACATATTACCCATCTCTCACCTGATTTTCCCCAAATCGCTGTGCAATTATTTGAAAGCTGTCGTTATTATGGTTGAGGAACGTCAAATGTGGGATGCATGGTTGCTATGTATGCTGTAGTAAACATTTACAGTTAAGTTTTTGTATGATGAAGCGTCCATTTTTGACAGTTTTTTTTTGTTATTTTATGGCAACAATGACTTCAATTGTTCTGGTGTGAATTTGGTTATTTTCAGTAGTGTGTATGAAGCATGGCGAAGGGGATCAAATCTCCACGAATTTGAAGGGATCAAGTGAACCCATAGCATCTATTTCAGCAAACTTTAGTACAACTATAGTTGAACAAAAATATCAGCTCAATCATAGCGTATTCCTATAATTGTCATTCTCCTGTATTTCTATATGCAAAAGTATTGTATACAGTGGGTGACTTTATCAATTGTATAAAAGTTTGAAAATTTGGAAAATAAATCTTCTTCAGTTCTTCTGAGATTTTTTTCTTTAAATCGGTGAAAATTCGGTAACACATGTCCAATTTATTTTTTTGTGTTAAAGAAATGTTTAGATAAAACTACGCAACTTTCTAGTATATTCGATTTATGTATTCTGATCAGCCCTTGAGTTACAATGATGGAATCAAGTCTCCTCAGTCTCCCCTAGTGTTTTTGAATCCGATTCAATGTCGCGCACAATATCCAGGCAGTTATTGTTCGGGTAGAACAACGCTGTGTCATCAGCGAAAAGACGAGGAGTCCATTTTAACCCGAGTCTACCTAGGTCATTGATATACAATAAAAATAACAGTGGCCCAATATTACTGCCTTGGGGCACTCCTATTTCTATTGGTCTATAAGAGCTACACGAGTCTCCAATAGATACGAATTGGTTCCTATACCACAGATAGCTACGAATAACATGATTTGCTAATCCCCTGATACCATAGCATTCTAACTTCTTAAGCAGGATTGAGTGATCCAGAGTATCGAATGTTTTTTTAGGTCCAGAAAAAGGGCACCAACAATTCTATTGCAATCAATTTGACTAATGATGGAGTCAATTAGTTCGATCATTGCAATTAATGTACTACATCCCTGTCTGAACCCATACTGGTAATTGTAAGTTATGTTGCGTTTGTTCAAAAACTCGAGTAGTCGAGTGATGAGCAATTTCTCAAGAATTTTATTGAAAACAATGTTGAAATTGGTCTACAGTTGCAAGATCACCAGCTTTGAAAATTGAAATTACTCGGACTATTTTTGAACAGACTTAATACCTACCTAAAGCTTTAGTTAGGATGTTTGCAAAAGTGATACAGTTTCTCTTAAGAACACTAGCGGGGATCTTATCAGGACCACAGCTGTTAGTTTTTTCGAGGCCTTTAATCAAAAAGATCACTTCGTTTATGGTTGCAGGACGCAAGAAGATTGTTTCTTGGATGTGTTGTATATTTTTAATAGGATTTGAGTTGGGACTCGTGGGAATATTGTCAGCCAAATTTTTGCCAATGCTAGAGAAATATTCTTTGAAAACATTACATACTTCAACATCATTGCAAATTAGGCTGATGGGAACATCCGACTTTGAACGACTAAAAATGGTATTAATATTTTTGTTGGATAGAAGGTTTTCAAAGTACGCCTTTTTGCACCGCTTTTTCATTACATTAACTTTTTTATTTATGTGTTGCAGAAGAGCTTTGAGGTTTCCATCATTGGGGTTATTTTATACTCATTTCAGATAATTGCTTTTAATTTTAATCACTAATCGCAATTGATCCAGGGGCAAAAACGCCTTTACATTTAAAAGTTTTGGAGACTGTTCTAGTATTTTCCGTAAGTAAAGAATTGTAGGTTGTGATGGTATTTGTAAGACATAGATCTACATCATCAATCAACTCGACGTTTTCTATGAAATTTTGGAAGTCGTTATTGAGTTTTTCATGATTGATTATTATACTTGAAACCAGATAGTAGAACCTGTTACACCTGACACCGTTACCCCTGACTTCTTCCCAGGTATTCCAAATGGTGTTCTTGTAGTGAGGATGCGGTCGAAAGACCTTCCTACTTGACTATAGAACTCAAAACCAACGGAACTACTATTAAACAAACCATGAGGGGCAAACTCCTTCGTGCTAGTACCCAAGTAACTAATAAGCAATATCTGCTTATGATCTACATATGAGAGGCTGAGAGTAAGAGTGGGTTAAAATTTTGTTCAGAGCAAAAGTGGGTTAAAATATTCTGTTAGATCAGAAATGGTATAGTCATCACACCTCAGGCAAAAGTGGATCAAATATTAATTCGCGCAAAAATGGTTCGACAAAATTTTCAGGGCAAGACTGGTATAGAATATTAACCCATTTTTGCGCTAAGAAAAGAATCAGAATTTTCTTATTCGGACTTGTGGGAAATGAAATTTTATTAAATTTTTCGATGCCTTAGAAATCGTGTAATATAGGATCCGTATAGGTCAATAGGCATCGAAAATTGACGATTGCCGCCATTTTGAAATCCGAGATGGCGACTTCCGGTTACCATAAAATAGTGAGAACCACCATCAATATGGGTGTCATTTGAAAGAGGATGATCAGCAGACACCGAAAATTGACCATTTCCGCCATTTTGAAATCCAAGATGGCGACTTCCGGTTACCACAAAATAGTGAGAACCACCATCAATATGGGTGTCATTTGAAAGGGGATGGTGAGCAGACACCGAAAATTGACCACCACCGCCATTTTGAAATCTAAGATGGCGACTTCCGGTTACCACAAAATAGTGAGAACCATCAATATGGGTGTCATTTGAAAGAGGATGATCAGCAGACACCGAAAATTGACTTTCACCGCCATTTTGAAATCCAAGATGGCGACTTCCGGTTACCACAAAATAGTGAGAACCACCATCAATATGGGTGTCATTTGAAAGGGAATGGTGAGCAGACATCGAAAATTGACTTTCACCGCCATTTTGAAATCCAAGATGGCGACTTCCGGTTACCACAAAATAGTGAGAACCACCATCAATATGGGTGTCATTTGAAAGGGGATAGCGAGCAGACATCGAAAATTGACCTTCACTGCCATTTTGAAATCCAAGATGGCGACTTCCGGTTACCACAAAATAGCGAGAACCACCATCAATATGGGTTTCATTTGAAAGAGGATGATCAGCAGACACCGAAAATTGACCATTACCGCCATTTTGAATTCCAAGATGGCGACTTCCGGTTACCACTAAATAGTGAGAACCACCATCAGTATGGGTGTCATTTCATACACCTTTAAAATTTGAAGATCCAAGAAATATTAATAAACCCAAAAATGGATTGAAGTGAACCAAAAGCAATTTTATTGAAAATTAGCATTTTTTCGCTTTTTTCCTCATATAACCTATTTTAAAACCACTAAAATTAATATGGAATTGCATATATAATATTTTTATTGATGCGAGAAACAAATCACAAAATTTTAATTTCGCGCGGGTCGATCATTCTTATCCAGGGGGTGGCATCCGTATGTTGATGTACAGACGTTGACAGTATCCAACATATAGTGGGCCCGGTCGCTTCTAGGCTCATACCTCCCATGCTCTTGCGCTTCTAGGCTCATACCTCCCATGCTCTTGCATTGGGTTGTTTTATCTTTATTGTCTTCATGCCTCATCCACGAAGTATGAAGTGTGTGGTGCTGCATCCATGATGACTCCACCACTCTTGACGTGAGAGTGTCTTGGAATGCTAGAGTCGAATAAATGGTAGTTAAACTGAATCGGATAGCGTTTCCGAGTGAACGTAACGATTGAGCATTTACTCGGATGTAAAACCATTCTCTTTAGATCACACCACGTACTAAAGCTCTCCAGTTCACTCTGAAGAAACTCGGAATCGGTTTTATCCCGTATTTGTCAAAAATTTTCATATCATGGGAGAAAGAAAGGCGGGGTCCTTGTAATTTAATATTGATGTCATTAAAGTAGAGGAGGAAAATTAATGGACCGAGATGGCTACCTATTGAGATGCCGGATGTAGTGAAGAATGGTGCAGATAGGCAGTCCTTAATGCTGATTTGGAATTGCCTTCCATCGAGGAACCAACGCAGAAGTTGTCCATGAATACCGAGTTTGTCCAGCTTCGCTATTGCGACATCATGGTTGATTTTGTCGAAGGCCGAACCGATCCATGTGAATAGCATCGGTTCCCAATCCGTCAGTAAATCCATCGAGTACATATGTTGTAAACGAGAGCAGGTTGGTCGTTGTCGATCATTTAGGCATAAAACCGTGTTGTTGCAATGTAATGTTTGCAGTGAAAGAAAATCGGATCTAAAACGGCTACTACTGAACACCCCCTTTCAAACGTTACCCATGTTTATGATGGTTCTCACTATTTTCTGGTAACCGGAAGTGACCATATTGGATTTCAAAATAGCCTAATTGTCGATTTCCGATGTCTACTGACCACCCCTTTCAAATGACACCCATTTTTGTGGTAACCGGAAGTCGCCATCTTGGATTTCAAAATGGCGGTAATGGTCAATTTTCGGTGTCTGCTCACCATCTCCTTTCAAATGACATTCATATTGATGGTTCTCACTATTTTGTGGTAACCGGAAGTCGCCATCTTAGATTTCAAAATGGCGGTGGTGGTCAATTTTCGGTGTCTGCTCACCATCCCCTTTCAAATGACACCCATATTGATGGTGGTTCTCACTATTTTGTGGTAACCGGAAGTCGCCATCTTGGATTTCAAAATGGCGGTGGTGGTCAATTTTCGGTGTCTGCTCACCATCCCCTTTCAAATGACACCCATATTGATGGTGGTTCTCACTATTTTGTGGTAACCGGAAGTCGCCATCTTGGAATTCAAAATGGCGTAATTATCGATTTCCCATATCTACTAACCACCTCCTTTCAAATGATATCCATATTGATGATGGTTTTCCCTGATTGGTGATAAATCATTTTTGAAAACATTCTTAGAATAAAAATGGAATATATATCCTCTCAGGGGCCGTACACAAATGACGTAGCTTTTTTTCGGCTATTTTCGACCCCTCCCTCCCCCCTCGTAGCATTTGGTCACAAAACTCTAACCTCCCCCTTGTAAATGACGTAGCATTTACCACCCTCCTCCCCCCCCCCTCCGGGGCAATGAGATGAAAAAAAATGTTATGCAATTCTTCTTTGACGGCTTTTATTAACATTTTCGTTATAACAGCAAATTGCGCCCAAAATAAATCCATTTCATGACAAATATAGTTTTGATAGTTTTGTTTTGAATTTTATATGTCATGGAGCATGGAGTTCTCTCAGTTCATAATCCTACAGCTGCCAATGATTCTTAGAAGAATTCGTTCACCTAAATTACTATATTGGTTTGGTTGAACCCGAAGAAAAAAAATTAATTCAGGTACCAAACTAAATCGACTAGTTAGCAAGAGTAGCTAACTAATCTAGCATACTAAATCTTTTCCTTTTCTTGCGAGCTTGAAATTCCGCAAATCGAGAAATTATTTCTCTTAGGAATTGAGGAACATTAAATTTATTTTTATTTTTATTTAGGAACATTAAATTTATTTTTATTTTATTTTATTTTTATTTATTTCCTTATCTTCGGTATACACCGTACAGACGCATTTTAAAACTAAATATTTCTTATTAATATCTTATATCTATGCTTGGAAACGTTAAAATCATACACTGAAGAAGCTTCGTTAAATCTGCGGCAACATCTCTCCAGTGGATTATTTTGTCCATGTGAAGTACGGTGTCTAGGGATCCACAACAGAGTGGGGTTACGGAGAACACGAGGAGGCGCATACAAATTAACGCTCGAGAGAAGATCGGGATTGTCGATATTACCTGACAGCAAGTCGAAAACAAAAACTCTTTGCAGGAAGATACGGCGAGTCGCCAGAATCTGCAGACCGAGTAGCATACATCTATCGGCATAAGGAGGCAACACAACTGGATCATTCCATGGAAGTTTCCTGAGGCGAATCGCACAAAACATCTTTGTATACGCTCTAGTCTGTCAATTTGAACGGCATGGTATGGTGCCCACACTTTTCTCTAATCATTGGGTTTTGATGTCCGTCAAAAAAAATTAAACTTGATGCTACGTCGCACAGCTTCTGACCCTACCCTCCCCCTCGTCACACTTCGTCACGAATTTGGTATACCCCCCCCTACCCCCCAAAATGCTACGTCATTTATGCATGGCCCCTAAACAACGCAGCGACGTATTTTTCTGCCCGATAATACGATTTTACATGCTATGAACTGTAAAATTGAATATTATGACTCTTTAGATGTAAAACTCCGACTGAATGACCTAGAAAAAGCCGAACATCTCACATTTTTATATGTAATAAAATGTAAATTTATGAGAATTGGGACGCTCCTTTTATGTGCATCTGGCAAGACGTAAAGTGACATGATTTTTTGCTGTGTATAATTGACTCCCTTCTAATGCATTGTAATGAATATCCTTATTGGAATTTCGTTCTCACACGATATGAAAGTATTATTAAAATTAAGTTTAGTAAGTCTCGAACAGGTACCTTGCCTCGTTCCTCATGGCAAGTGCGCTGCTTTTTCTGTCTAGGCTATATTGCATAGGTTCGAATCAAATGAAATCTGCCGAATATAATCTCCAAGAGGAGCTACATTTTTTATCTTAAATACGTTTATTTAGGCCCAAATGCTTTAGCTTAACGAGGCCGATAATTCATTTTTTTTAATTACATGTCACATGTTAGTGGGGGAAGGGAAAGCCGTATTTAGGGGCGGCTTGCTCCCCTCTTATGTAAGTAAAGGAAAAGGTAGGAAGTGGGATACATATTGTGTAATTGACATCGTCGTTTGCTGATTGATCATTGTGGCGGATATGCACACTTTGTTGTAGTGTTGTAGTTTCCAGCCTGTAATCGCAGGGGCGAGGGGAGGGTCGATATTTCGGATAATTATTGGCACTCTGATGCTGTCATGATGTTCTCTATATCATCTGCATGTGAGGTATGTCATGATGTTCTGGCTAGACGGTTATCAAGAAGGGTATGCACCGAAGACTCGTGAAGCAATGCCATATTGTAGATACAGGGATAGGTTGGTGAGATTCTACTGTGAATGAGAGAGGGGAAAATATATTAAACTTGGACATCAATAGTTTTCAAAAAGATATAGATAAGAAAAATATAGGGGTGGTCACGGCTTGCCAGGACGTCCCGAACTGGCACATAGGGTGATCTACCTCGTAGAGGAGCTACATAACGAATAAACCCACAGCATTATGATAGCATTATATCGGCTTTATATTTGCTATGCAGTGGCACTAAATGCAAATGTAAAGTATACATGCTTTAAAGATCTTTGACGTATGTACGCCTTATTTCAGCTTTATATACGCATACAAAGCGAGCGATAATACTATATTTCGTCGCTGTTGTGCTATCTTATGACAAGCGCCATTTAGCACATTTCGAGAAAAACGATTTTTAAAGTTTGACATTGAATATCTTGAAACTTATAAATGGTATAAACACTCCAAAGAAGATAATTGATGCTTCTATCTATTTTGCATTAATCTCTCAAATATTACGAAGATCGGTTGACTATGTTGCGAGTTTTTACTATGAATGTAAACAAAAGTCGCACTCACACGTGTCATAGGCGTGTATTGATGACAAAATTTGTATGACGTGTCATAATCGTGCATGGAAAATTTTCCATAGAAAAAAATCATCACTTTTTAACTTTTATTCATATCTTTGGGTTCATATGGTCTATAAACATTCGGTGAAATGCATTTTAAAGGAAATGAGTCAGGGAATCTAGAAAAATGGTTATTCTTGATTACAGTGTTGCCAAATATCTTTTATTTCCCGTTTCCAGTTAAAACTGTGTTTTTCTCACAACTCGTATAATTTTATTTCGAAAATGTTTATGCCATTGCGTTCCTCAGACATTTTCACATAAAACCGTCTAAAATTTCAATATAACTTGAGCCAATCCCTAGATATAGTGATTTGAAGCAAAAAACTTACAATTTCTCATCATGTTTCTAGCTATATCTAAGTAACCAAGTAGAATTTCTAAATTCTGAAAACGCCACTTTGTAGAGATTTTTCAAACAAGTAATGTGGCATATCTAACTCAGTTTACCGCAAAATGGCGTTTGTCATAAGATAGCACAACAGCGACGATTTGGGCTGTGCATGTATGCATTTATGATGCAATAAAAGGTTACCTGCTCGAGATTCTGCGATATACAACAATATTTGTTTTTATTTATATTTTTACATATTGTAAACCTATCAAAGATTCACAGCTCCATTTAGCTACCGAGCCTTGTCAAAAAAACGATTTAAATCAAAATCCCGGTCTTGGATTGTAATCAGTGGCTATGAGCCTTGTCAAAAAAACGATTTAAATCAAAATCCCGGTCTTGGTATCTAGTGGGGAAATAGATCAAATGTGTTAGGGTTCCGTGTGTGCGATCTCACTTTAGAGGTAGTGGCACTGTCATCAATACGATAATCGTGTATTCTTCCTGGGATGTCATCATCAGAGCTTAAAAAAATTGACATCGCTGCGTGAACTTGAAAGAAAACGAAATTCAATTCATGCCCGCTGTAATGAATGAAATTTTTGGTTCGTTTCCATCGTCATTCATTCTCCCGATGCAGCGCTTTCAGTTACGGACATGCTCGGTTTCAGAAGCAAAGTGAATTTTATTTCTATGCTAGCTCTGAGAGGGATTATTGATCAAAAGTGCACCAGCTATAGATTACGCAGTTCACTTGTAGAAGATCGAAAATGTAGAAGATGCTAACTTCTGCCTTCAAACTGTCGACATAATAACAATTGAATGCTTTGGTTGGTGAATGACTTTATATTTCCTCTGCACTCAAGCATTTGAATCTGTATTAAATTTCAGTCAGTTGGAAAGTAAATGAATGAGTGAGGCGTTGAATCTGAATGTCGGTTTCGGTAAATACAAGCAGAAATAGGTAACTGATTTTGAAATTTCGTAGCACTGGTCATCATAGCCCAGGGATAGCTTAAGGGTTTGTGCATTGGGCTGGAGTCTCAAGGTTCGAATCCTGCTTTTGGGATGATTTTTTCACATTATTACTTTCGTCATTAGTCTATACTGCCTTATGCATTCTATAGTGATTGAACTCTAGTCTATAGACCCTTATTGCGCAGATAACAGACGTTTAGACTCGTTTCGAAATGATTGTAAACATCGGCAACTGTCATTTCAAAAAACTGAACGCCAGAAACATGTTTGTAGGTGACACAGTTATCAAAGCAATGCAGTTGATGTGCAGCTGCCAAACACGTGAACCTTATTTTGCAATTCATTCGTCAGTCCAACATGAAAGGAGCGCACAGTAACGAAAACTTACCATCCCTTTCACTATAGTCATCTAATGTTTACGTTTTTCGAATTGATATTCATGAATGGAAAGATACATAGATGTTTAGAAGTTAACCAGTCTGCGACATGTTTGATTTTCAGCAGAGCGTGAATGTACGGGTGGCTTGACAGGTCGCGAAAATGTATACATGTTCCAGCTATGATGGTAACCGATTGTAATCAGTGGCATTTAGACTAATTCACATTTTCGGAGTTTAATTATCAGTTTCTTATGCAAAAATTGGATATATTCAAGTAACATATGCAAATTATGCAAGGAAAACATGTGAATTATGCGCGTTCTTCTTTCGCTCGAATCATCCATATAAAACTATCTCTCGCTGTACGATATATAGTCTTGCTCATTCCAACTAACGCCAATGTGAATGGTGTTACCTGATTTTTTGGCAGTTCCCCTACATTCCACTGAAGGCATATTGAGCGTAAAAAAAAACTATTAAAATCCAAAGCCCAATCAATTTCGCGACAATCATTTTGCTGCCATATGTTCCATTCACGTTAACTTTACTGTTTTAATCAAGTCGATGTAGGAACCTTTAAAACTATAATTACACTGATGCAGCGTTTCTGTCGAAAAACGCAACAGCTTCATATGCTGTTAGCCAAAGTATCTCCTTTGGGGTTTAGTTCATTCATCAGACATGAGACATGCTACAAACCATGGGAGTACGAATTGAAGTAGGTACACAACTCAGATTGGCGGTAGCTCAATAGTAAATTCATTTTTCAGAAAAGTGCAATAGTTGATGATTAGCACTGGCACACAAACTACCAAATCGAAAAAAGAAAACATCGACTATACTGAACAAACGAATCTTAATAAAAAAGTAATCAGATCAATTCAAAGCAGACCATCAAAGAACCTCTTCGGAGTGGAAAGGAAATCAAACATTATCTATTAAAATTACTCTCCAATCAATTTATTGCCTTGGCACACCTTCGGTAGACTCATCTTTTCCTTCAATTTCGGATTTTTAGGCACACTTTCGGTGGCAATTATGTTCGATTTTTATATCTCGAATCCCTAACACACATCTTACTCCCTCAACCCTCACACCCCTTCGACACAACGTTCGAGGTAAGAACAAACAAAAGAAGAAAACCCCCTCATCATTGCGTGAAGCACGAACATCCCGTCATCGAATGATCAAGTTTCACCCCGGTTTGGAGTTTGCGGCGAAAACTCCGACGAGAAAATTGGTCAAACCAAGAGATATTCAATATATACTTACATATAGCTGTGCCGCGGGTTTGCTGCCTGTGCGGATACTTGCCCCATGCCCTCACCGCACGTTCCCTTTATCATTTAAGCCCGGGAAGTGATAAGTGATACGAGAAAAAAAAGCATACGTACACAAAAAGTAGAAGTTAACAAGCCGTAACACAATCTAGTCAGTGTCCAATCGCTACTAGAAAGGAGTGAAAGAGAGATAGAAGAAAAACTCAGTTCCGGTGCAGTTTGGTTGGAATAAGATTGCGAGAAGATTTGCCCTGCAGAAAGTGTAACCAAGGGAATTAATCAAGCGTGTGTTTTTGTTCTGATCTACGGTGTGTATTTGGCGCCCGCCCGCGTCAGACATCCGTGTGAGCGCAAAGTTCTTAGTATACATGAAAGATGGATTAGGGTGGTGTTACTTATATTTTAAATAGTACAACAAATTGATACGCATTGAAACATTAAATGTAGGGGTACAAGGGGAGACTTGAGCAGGTTTTCACATAAATCTCCAAAAAACTTTTCAATCCTTCCAAAGTCATTGAGATATTATGTGCAAAGGTATTGTGCATGTTCATGATTTTTTGCAGAATTTTTAATTTACTTTTTCAAAAGTTGTCAAAGTTTTTCTGTCCACGGCGGGGAGACTTGACCAAGAGAATTTTGAAAAATCAGATAAAAAAAAAATGACGTAAAACATACTGTAGTCCTTTTTCTTCATATTGTCGAGATCCTTAGGTAGCAGGAAAAAATATAAAATGGTTGCATTTCATAAATTTCGACTGTTTTTAATTCCTTTTCTATTTAAGGATTAACTGTACTGCCTACATTGCATGTTCACACGTCACGAAATCAGCCGTATTACTGCCAACTTTGTTTACTAGTACTAAAATATATAGACTGATGTTTGAGGTGGGATTTTTTGTGACGTGATTAACAGTAGGTACCACAGCACAGTAAATATCAAAACATTTTTATCTTTCTTCAGCTTATTGCCACTTGGTGAAGTTTCTACATAAAATCTTTGTCAAGTCTCCCCAACATTAATTATTGCGTTCAATGCCGTGCAAATTTTAGTAATAACTATTTCAATGCTCCGATTTGTGTAAAATTGTTTCACTAGTTCATAAAGAATAAAATAATGTATGAGTACTTTAAAAGTAATTATTAGTCGAGTAGATATGTCCCTACAAAGATGTATAAAAATACATCAATTAACGTAAACTTGTTAATATTTTTGAAAATAGCCTAATAGAACACGTCATAGCCAACAATAGAATTTTGCGCTTGGTCAAGAGTCCGCATGTTCCCCTATGGGAGCACATTTGCTGGTTCATTTTTTTCATTTTTCTACTATTGAGCAGAATTAAAAAATATCTACGGCGCCGGTGGCTGAGTGGTAAGCGCGACCGCTACTCATTCCAGTTGGTCTGCGTTCAATCCCAGCCGAGGTAGTTGAGATTTTTCTGAGGTGAAAAAATATATTGTCACGTCTTCCTTCGGAAGGGAAGTACCGCCGTTGGTCTCCGGTCCATGAGTTGATGGATCGATGTCTAGTCCAGATAGTGGAGTCACCTCTCTGGCGTCGCTAAAGAAGAAGTAGAATCCAACTTTTATATCATCCTCCCGTGATACTTGTGGAGTGCGCAGTAGTATATTCGGCCTCTAGCAAAAGCAAGTATCGCTCTAACATTCATTCCCTTTTCTTCTGCGATCTACGTTTGGGCCTGGCCGGCGCCGGTATTGATCAATAGGATTACCAGGAGTTGCACATTGAAAGATGTTTCGCTACTCCCACGCATATGAACTGGGTTCCTGTGCAACTTCAGCTAGTCCAGATTTATAACGAAGCAGCAACCAGGGGTGGTCGCACAAGCTCAAGCTCAAGGTATTGAGCAGGCTGATAACATATAGTCTTAGAAGCAGAATCAAATGTCAACTGTAAAATGAAGAAACCGGAATGCATATTTTCACTGGTTCGAAATTTCTAATTAATACATCAGTGTAAAAAGATAATATATATTATAAGTAATAATTTTAATCCTTAATAGTTAGTTACTCATCTATTCTTTCTGTCACTGCTACAAATAGGCCATTGAGTCTACTTTCATCCAATTCCTATTATCAGCCTAGCCATTAGAAGTCATTAGTTTCTTCTTAAGGGGCAAAATTAGATCTGACCAAATTTTTTCCTTGTTGGGAAATATAGCACAGTGCACATTGCATTGGCTTGCTAAACCAAATCATGTTTAGATGTCAATGATCTCATATGCGAATCAGAACTTATTTTCTTGTAGGATCCCGATTAGCAATTGTGGTTTTATGATAGTTTTATATTCACTCATAAAACGTGGATTGTACTTGTAGCATGCTATAAAACTTCAATTGTTACTTGGGGATGTCACGCTTATCAGTTGTTTGTTTTGGAACGCAAGATGTATTTTTTTTATTTCGATTATAGAGGTTTTAACCGTAAGGTCATTCGTCTCTTCGGGTTAGAAAAATCTTTTATGAAAAATTTCTAACCCTATGTGCGGGGTCGGGACTCGAACCCAGGTGCGCTGCGTACAAGGCAATCAATTTACCAACTACGCTACGCCTTCCACTAGATGTAATTTGTTTAGCGTCAATTTGGTACTAATTCAGTGCCAGCTTCTGATCAAATGAAGTTGGAATCGCAATCTATGACTTATTAAATAATAGGTATGATGCACTTTGCGGGCATAAATGGCTATATCAATATTTTTCCTGAATTCTGATATATGTATTGGAAAGTAGTAATAAGTCATTACTAAATTTTAGGAAAAAATGGTCGGATTGCTGAGATATAGCAAAACCTCATTTTTATTATTTATCAATATCTCAACCGCAACTTTACCAGCGGAGAAATTCCTAGCGTTTTTCTGTATATTGCAAAGTTTTTCATTGTTGGAATTTACCATCATATTTTGAGGTTTATAGAAATGTGCATGATCAAATTAGAAATGAAAACAGAAATGTTGCTATATTCTGTATGACATTCTCGATTAATTAGGGGAACCCGGGGCTATTCGGGACCTACCTAAGTAAATCGCATTTTTAGGTTCCCCGGTGAGAGAAGTTCGAAAGCAAGCCAACCAGCCAGGTGCCGAGATCAGTTCGGCGATTCCAGTAGAGTAGGGCGTCCGGTTTGCTGGAGCACGAGCACGACTGGTTGTGTCTCGTCGCGGTCTACGCAGTCTAGTTCCCGGCGGTGAATCTGACTGTACGCTGACGGAGAGTACCCCGGCGAAAGAAGTTCTCCCGATACCGATTCTTATTTGTTTTCACTACCACAACTTCTTGAGCCCTTTAGCTCCGTGACCGGTGCCATTTAGCGCCGCAACTCCTTTAAGCCCTTTAGTTCTTTTCTTGGGCCATTTAGAACTATTTCCTTGATGAGCCATTCAGCTCCTCGACATGTTCGCGAACTACTCGGTCTAGTCTCCGACAATGGACCTGACCTACTCCAACAGAGAGTTCACCGGCGAGACAAGTTCTCCCGAAACCGAGCCAATCCTCTAGATGGCGAGGTCAGTTTGGCGATTGCGGTGAAGCAGAGCGTCCGATTCACTGGTGCCCCGATGACCCGCGAGTGGTGGTGACTCGTCACGGTCTGCTCTGTCTAGTTCCCAGCGGCGAATCTAGTTTACGTTGACGGAGAGTTCCCTGACGGAAAAAGTTCTCCCAATATCGATTCTTCTTTGGTTTTCGCTATTTTTCTATCGGAACAACCGGTGGGGTGCCGTGGTCGGTCTGGCGATTCCGGATGGAGCATGACGTCCGGTTCGCTGGCGTTTCGACGATTCATACCCGGTGCTCTGTTGCAGTCTACTCGACTAGTATTCGGCGGTGGATCTAGCTTATTCCTGCGGAGAGTCCCCTAGCGGTGATTGCGAAACCGTTGCTCGATGTTCATCACGCCGTTTCCGCTATGAGACGGTCATGATCTACATCATAACTCTGTTTACTGCGTTCCACCTCTTTACGTCGCTTGTTATTCTGTAGGCTACATTATCCGGGTTGATATCCGGTCCTCCCGCTTTAAGTAGCTCCCTGCACGTCACTTCAAACCTCAAACATTAAAAGACCACATGCTCCGGTGTCTCCTCGACGTTCTCACACTCCGGGCACAGTGGTGACGTTGTGTACCGAACCGATGAAAATACTTCCTGAAGCAGCCGTGGCTTGATAGGAGCTGTTTCAGGTGGAAGGTAATCTCTCCGTGCTTTTTATTGACCCACGTCGACAGGTTTGGATGAGCCAGTAGGTCCTCTTTCCTTTCTGGGATCATCCATAAATGACGTAGCATTATATGGGGGAGGGGGGAGTTTTGTATTTTGTGATGATGTGTGACAACAGGGTGGTAGGGGGTCATGTCATGCTACGTAGCATTACCCGTTTCATCTAACTAACATCGCTTTTTATTTTTTTTTAATTTTTACGGGGTCGAGGGGGGGGGGAGGTTTACCGTCAAGCTACGTAATTGCCAGGGGGTATTTAGGAGTTTGTGACGAAATGCTACGATGGGGGAGGGGGTGTTAAAATCACTAAAAAACGCTACGTCATTTATGGATGATCCCTCTCCGTATTGTCCCATTCCAGCTGCCACATCACCATCGAATCGACTCTCATCATCTTCCTCTCGTTTTTTAAATTTCGTGGATTGTGGCATTTCATATCCTCCGCCAGGGCGATTCAGATGGGGATCATCTTGGTGATAACGCATACTGCCTCCGGTACGTAATCGCAACTCATACGACCACCAGCCGGAACATGCTGTTCAGCTTTTCGCGGTTCCACTTGGTTTTCAGCGCCGCACCCCAGGCAGGAGCCCCATATCTCAGTATCGATGACGAAACACTAGTTAATAGACCGACATTTTGTAGGTGTAATCAACGTGGTTTTTAAAGCTCAACCAGTCGTCGATTATCACTCCCAATTCAATTGCTTCAGTACACACTTCGATGCAATCACATGCTTTTCGATGGTGATCTGTATCTGCTGAACCGCTTTGCAGTTGCTGACCAACAACACATCCGTCTTGTGGTGAGCTATTTGCAGCTTGACCGCGTCCATCTAGCTCTCGATCGCATCTATTGTCTCCGTCACCGACACCTCCATTTCTTCAAGTGTCTCACTCATCACCGTTAGTGACACATCGTCCACGAAACACACGATTTTCGCTTTTCCGGACAGCCGCAGTCTTAAGACCCTATCGCACATCTCGTTGAGTTGGACAGAGAATGGAGCCCTGAGGAACGCCCACTGCGACTCTGCCCTTTGTTCGTCTGGTACAGTAGTACTCTACTCTGGAAGTAGCTCTTCAGGAGCTGGCTCATTCTTCTGTGCAGCGCTGCGGCATTGGTCTGTACGAGGCTGGATGGCTCGGGTACTCCCCTGACATTGGCAGCAACATCAGCTTCTGTACCTTGCTCATTTCGGGAAAATTTCCATCATGTAAAGACTTTAGCAGTAGCATCCTGAACATGTCAGGATATGCCAGGATCGCAGCTTTCGCAGCCACGGTTGGTATTCCATCCGGAGCGGGGGTTTTCTATGATTTTAGTCACATCGACGATTCTTTGAGCTCGTCGTTAGTCACTTGCCACTCGGCTGTGTAACCTCCTTCTTCTTCGCCATACGGTATCGGTTGGCAGGTATTTGAATCGTGCTTCGGGAAGAGACCCTCAACGATTATCTTTAGCTTACCTGGGCATATTTCAGCTGGTGTCGACGGGCCCTCATCTTGGTCATGACCAGTGTTACGAAATTTCAAAATCAGTTACCTATTTCTGCTTGCATTTACCGAAACCGACATTCAGATTCAACGCCTCCCTCATTCATTCACTTTCCAACTGACTGAAATTTCATGCAGAATCGAATGCTTGAGTGCAGAGGAAATATAAATTCATTCACCAACCAAAGCATTCATTTGTTATTATGTCGACAGTTTGAAGGCAGAAGTTAGCATCTTCTAAATTTTCGATCATAAGTGAACTGCGTAATCTATATCTGGCGCACTTTTGATCAATAATCCCTCTCAGAGCTAGCATAGAAATAAAATTCACTTTGCTTCTGAAACCGAACATGTCCGTAACTAGGACGGGACATGCGAAGTCGGTCTTTTTTTTCCCTTCCGATATTAATGTTATTTTGCAGGGAAAAATCCGATAGAAAAATAATTTCAAGCAAATATCGATGATAGTGCTGTGCCGATGCGGCATAGATTTCTGCCGATGAGGTACAGATATATGCCGAAAATAATGGAGCTCAAACATGACATGAATTATGTTATCGTTTGTCTGAGCTGTGTAAAACAACATTAACCATAACTGTTGAGCAGGTCCGTACCTGAAAGCGCTGCGTCGGGAGAACGAACAACGAGGGAAACGAACCAAAAATTTCATTCATCGCAGTGGGCATAAATTGAATTTCGTTTTCTTTCAAGTTCTTGCAACGATGTCATTTTTTTAAGCTCTGGTAATGACGACTCAGTACGTGTCCCCCAGCGATTGTGGTCTATTTCTCAGCACAGTTACTTATGGCTATTGGCTTGCTAAGCTTGATCTCCCGTTTTAAAGAGTGCTTCTCGAAACGTCGCTTGCGCTCCTCTCTCACTCTCCGATCTTTCGCTCTGAGCCCGCCTTCTGGCTCTAAGATAAGCAGCGTGTAGCGTACTGAACCACTCATTTAACCAGTAAGCTGAATGCCGTCTACTGCATGACTCCAGTTTTCGTGGCATTATAACATCACAAGCCGTCACAATCGTTCCTGTTAGATCAGCCGCATCCACGTACTTGATTCCGCTGTTCGCCAAAGTGACTCAACAAAGAGGTTTTTGTTAAAGACTTTCATCTTCCACTTTAGCTTGCCGGTCGTCCTTCTCCATACTGTAGCACGGTTCCATTGGTCGTTGCGGTAGCGAATCGGCTGGTGGTCGCTATGGGGATACTTCTCGCACACTCTCCAGTCCATGTTCGCCGTCAGTCAAGGACTACAGAATGTGGCAAAATTTCTCTCGGTTTCGTGAACCATTAAGCTCCCAGTTTTGTCACGATACCAGGAGCCATTTATTCGTTGTAGTTCTCGGCGGTTGAGCTAGCCTCCACAACGAACCGACAGGGGGATGCGTAGTTATGCTGCCTAAGCTCGACCCCTACCAACAGAAGACAAAACACTAGGATTTTAAGCCTATTTCTAATAACCATGTCACATCTAGTTTCCCAATCTGTATATATTCACATACTTGGTCTCACTTGAGTATTATGGCTCTAAATTTTCATAACTTTCCCTACCCAGTAATCGCTAGCTAATAGAATGTCGTTAAAAAGTAAAAAAATATAAAATATTGTTGCTTCATTTTGAAATGTTTGTTAGTCTTCGCCGTTTCTTATTTTTAGAAAAAAAAAAATCATATCATCAGCATATATAAGAACTTTTACACTTTTGAGAATGAAGGAAATGTTGTTAACAATTTAATCTAACAGCTTATTTACGATTTGTAAGATACGATTGTACCCATCTAAGAAGTCCTCGTTCAAACCATATTTTTTCTAATTTAAAAAGTAGCATGAGTATGTCGATGCGATCAAATACTTTGGTAAAATTTGTATAAAGAGTTTCTACGTGATTTCCGTTATCCATTGTTGTTAATGTGTAGTTAATGAACTCAAGTAGATTTGTACTTGTAGAACGCCCTTTGTAAAAAACCATATTGCATATGGGTGATTCTATTCTTGATTCGGTGAAATAAATTTTCATTGACAATCGCCTCGAACATTTTGGGAATGCAAGAGATGATAGCTATTCAGTCTACGAAGGGTAATGAGATGGATTAATCTGTTATTCGAATGAAATTCAACTCTGCAATGGACTATTGAGCAACACAAGTTTATTTACGAAAATCTCTTTAACCTTTTTTCGAAGAATTAGTATTGAATTATTCTTGCTGAAAAGTAATAGGATTTTTTACGATGCTAATAAATTAATTTTCATTTATGGCACTCTTGATGAAATGCCTCTTTCACGACAAAAAAGTTTTATAGAAGACCCCCCTAAAACCAATACATTTAATTTTAAAAATGTTATGGTAATCAAAATTCCATCAAAAAAATTTTGATTTGTTTCAAGCAACGATAATTAAATGCTGTTAAATGGATTCACACAAACAAATAACTACATCCCGCTATATGTACAGTACCTACAAATTTTCAAAGTTACTGATTCAATTACAAAAGCCAAGTAGGAGGTAGGCGTAGCGTAGTTGGTAAATCGATTGCCTTGTACGCAGCGCATCTGGGTTCGAGTCCCGACCACGCACATAGGGTTAGAAATTTTTCATAAGAGATTTTTCTAACCCGAAAGACCTTAAGGCTAAAACCTCTATAATCGAAAAAAAAACAATAGCTTAGTTTGCTTTTTATTTATAATTGAGCTAGATTTCACGTCTTCTCCGTCGGGATACTTCACATATCCCGTCAGTCGTAACAGGTTGTTCATTATTGAACGGTCTTATACAAACGTTAAAGTTATACAGTTTTAAGAATGTTGTATGGCAGTATTCTCAACATACATTCAGATTCAACGAGAATATTGCAAAATTATATTTCCGGTGTATAGACGTTTTGAAACGATTTCTTAAGAAAATGCTCAAAAGTCTCTTAAAACTGCTCATAACATTAAGGTTGGACAGAGAAAGGGTAAAATTCGCAAACGAAAAAAGCAGTTTTTTTCCACACCGTATGTCAGATCTTCATAAAAATCAATCAGCAGTACTGTAACAACATTCTACATACGCTGATTGATTTTTATGAAGATCTGACATACGGTGTGGAAAAAAACTGCTTTTTTCGTTTGCGAATTTTGCGCATTCTCTGTCCAACCTTAATTACTCTTATGAAAAAATTGAGTTTTATGGATGTGTCTTCAAGTATTCTTCAAGCACTCTTTAAACTCGTCGATCATATAAAGCTAAATGTCATCATTCGTTTTCGAGCTCTCCATCGAGACAGAGGTTGTTTTTTCTAGTCCGTAGTGCTGTGTGAGGCGATAAAGAATAGTTTTAATCCGCATTCAAGGTTATTTTGCCAGTTCGGTTCGGTCCTCAGTCTTTTGTTCGCGTGTGAGGATTAAACAATAGCCAGCTGTATAAGCTGGATCGGTTCGTCGTTGGACACCAGTTTAAAGCTAAGTGGTTTTTGTCTTTTGTAACACATTTATTGCTTTCTTCCATCTGCGCGGGCGCTGACCCCGTGCGTTGACGTTTTCTATGGTTCTCTCTCCGGATGGTCAAATGGAAGTTGAATCGGGTTCAACTTCTAAGGCTCCCCCCCGGCCCAAATGCTATCCAGAACTTTCAACTGGTCCATTTGTGGTCTTCTTTCGGCCCAAGACTAAATCACTGAATCTTCTTCAGATTTCTAGAGACCTGACGGAACGGTTCTCGGCTGTGACCGAAATTTCAAAGGTCCGCTCGGACAAGATAAGGGTGTTGCTAGCCAACTCAAAGCAGGCAAACGATATTGCTTGCTGTGAGCACTTTACGCGGGATTATAACGTGTATATTCCGGCTGTAAGAGTACAATCCGAAGGCGTCGTAACCGATGAGAGTTTGACGTGCGAGGATCTGCTGAAGTACGGGGTTGGCCGATTCAGAGACCGCTTACTTCAGCCAGTTAAAATACTTGAGTGCAAACGTTTGCACTCAGTAGTAGTTGCGGGGGATGGTTCAAAAACGTACCCCCAATCAAACTCTTATCGGGTGACCTTCGCTGGTACCGCTTTGCCAAATTTCGTCCTCTTGCACAAGGTTCGTCTGCCTGTGCGTCTGTTTGTGCCGCGGGTCATGAATTGCACAAAGTGTAAACAACTGGGTCACACAGCCACCCATTGTAGCAATAAGGCCCGCGGGGAGAATCATCTAGATGATTCGTGCAGTAGGCAAGCCGAAAAGTGTCCTTACTGTGCGGAGAGTCTGCATGATATCTCGGCATGTCCCGCGTACAAACTACGCGGGGATAAACTGAAACGTTCCCTTGCGGGACGATCCAAACATTCTTTCGCAGAAATGTTAAAGAATGCTACGCCACCATCCTCAGCAAACATCTATACTCACTTGCCTCCTGACGAGGGCGAGGCTGGTAACCCACAAGAGGGAACATCTACTAGGGTGCCTAGAATTTATAGGAAGAGGAGGAACATTTCCTCTCGTAAAGTTCCTTGTAAAGGCCAGAAGGTGTCCCTTGAGGGGGCTCCGAAAGTCACATCTATTGGAAGTGTTGCAACCAAACCGAAGCAATTAGCTCCTGGTCTCGGAGGATTAAGCTCAGAGAAGGAGTTCCCAGCACTTCCAGGAACATCAAAAATCCCAAGTGTTCCTTTGTTTCAGTTCGAGAGTAATCACAGCACTGGAATTATAAAACTCTCGGACATAGTGGACTGGATAATAAAAACTTTCAATATTACTGATCCTATTAAAAGTCTTATGTTAGCTTTTCTCCCTACAGTGAGAACATTTTTGAAGCAGTTGACTGCTAAATGGCCCCTCCTCTCAGCGATTGTATCCTTCGATGGCTAACTCATCGAACGAGGTCACGGATTTGATCACTGTTCTACAGTGAAATTGCAGAAGTATCATCCCGAAAATCGATTCCTTCAAAATTTTAATAAATAATTTGAGCTGCGATGCATTTGCATTATGTGAAACTTGGTTAACTTCCGACATAGATCTCAACTTCCACGACTTTAATATTATTCGCCTGGATCGAGACACCCCCTATGGAGGAGTGCTTTTGGGGATCAAAAAGTGCTATTCCTTCTACAGAATTAAGCTTCCCTCGATAACAGGTATTGAAGTTGTCGCTTGTCAAGTAACAACCAAAGGCAAAAGCCTTTGCATAGCTTCCATATATATTCCCCCCAACACCGCGGTTGGGCACCGACGGCTACAAGTCATCTTAGAATCCCTGCCAGCACCGCGACTAGTTTTAGGAGACTTTAACTCTCACGGTACAGCATGGGGTTGCCTCTATGATGATAACCGGTCTTCCTTAATTCAGGATCTTTGCGATAACTTCAATTTGACAATTTTAAACACGGGTGAAATGACACGGATTCCTGCTCCTCCAGCGCGCCCGAGCGCCTTAGACTTGTCCCTTTGCTCAACATCGCTGCGGTTAAATTGCACGTGGAAGGTAATTCCTGATCCCCACGGCAGCGACCATCTGCCGATTGTAGTCTCAATCAATAACGGTTCAAGGCCATTGAAATCAATCAATATTTCGTATGACCTCACACGAAATATCGATTGGAAGAGCTATGCTGCCGCGATATCCGACAACATCGAATCTACCCAAGAACTTCCTCCGGAGGAAGAGTACAGCTTTTTGGCTGGCTTGATTCTTGACAGCGCGAATCAAGCTCAGACTAAGCCAGTACCCGGCGCGAACATACAAAAACGCTCTCCTAATCCGTGGTGGGACAAAGAGTGCTCAGACGTGTACGCGGAGAAGGCCGCCGCGTATAAGACCTTCCGGGACGACGGGTTACCTGCTAGCTATCGACAATATGCGACGTTAGAAACGCGAATGAAGAGTTTGATGAAAGCCAAGAAACGTAGTTACTGGCGCCGGTTCGTTGACGGATTAACGAGAGAAACATCGATGAGCACTCTTTGGGGCACGGCCCGGCGTTTGCGAAACCGAAACAGTACTAATGAGAGCGTGGAATATTCAAACCGTTGGATATTCGATTTCGCCAAGAAGGTTTGTCCGGATTCCGCCCCGGCACAGAAGATTTACCGCGCCGCGTCTCCTCACGATAGCGCGAACGAAACACCTTTTTCGATGGTGGAGTTCTCACTCGCTCTCTTGTCGTGTAACAATAAAGCTCCGGGGCCAGACAGAATCAAATTCAACTTGTTGAAGAATCTGCCTGACTCTGCCAAGAGACGCTTGTTGAACTTATTTAATAAGTTTCTCGAGGCTAACATTGTCCCACTCGATTGGAGACAAGTGAAGGTCATCGCCATCCAAAAACCAGGAAAACCAGCCTCCGACCACAATTCGTACCGTCCGATCGCAATGCTATCCTGTATCCGGAAGTTGTTCGAGAAAATGATCTTGTTTCGCCTCTACAATTGGGTCGAAGCAAATGGCTTACTGTCAGATACAAAATTTGGCTTTCGCAAAGGCAAAGGGACGAACGATTGTCTTGCGTTGCTCTCAACTGAAATTCAAATGGCCTATGCTAGCAAAGAGCAGATGGCATCAGTGTTCCTAGATATTAAGGGGGCTTTTGATTCAGTTTCGATCAACATTCTTTCAGAGAAGCTGCACCAGCATGGTCTTTCAGCGACTTTAAACAACTTTTTACTAAACTTGTTGTCGGAAAAGCACATGCATTTTTCGCATGGTGACTTATCGACATCACGATTTAGCTACATGGGCCTTCCCCAGGGCTCATGTCTAAGCCCCCTTTTATACAATTTCTATGTCAACGACATTGATTAATGTCTTGACAATTCCTGCACGTTAAGGCAACTTGCAGACGATGGCGTGGTGTCTGTTACGGGACCCAAAGCTGTCGATCTACAAGGACCATTACAGAATACCCTGGACAATTTGTCTGCTTGGGCTATTAAGTTGGGTATCGAATTCTCCACGGAGAAAACTGAGCTAGTTGTATTTTCAAGGAAGCGTGAACCAGCACAACTACAGCTTCTATTAATGGGTCAAACTATCGCTCAGGTCTTCACAGTAAAATATCTAGGGGTCTGGTTCGACTCGAAAGGTACTTGGGGATGCCATATTCGGTATTTGAAACAGAAATGCCAACAAAGGATCAACTTTCTTCGTACAATAACCGGAACATGGTGGGGTGCCCACCCAGGAGACCTAATTAGGTTGTATCAAACAACGATACTGTCGGTAATGGAATACGGATGCTTCTGCTTTCGCTCCGCCACGAACATACATTTCATCAAACTCGAAAGAATTCAGTATCGTTGTTTGCGTATAGCCTTAGGGTGCATGCAGTCGACCCATACGATGAGTCTCGAAGTGCTGTCGGGCGTTCTCCCGTTGAAAAATCGATTTTGGGAACTCTCATATCGATTGCTCATTCGATGCGATATCTTGAACCCGGTCGTGATTGAAAATTTCGAAAGGCTTGTTGAGCTCAATTCTCAGACCCGTTTCATGTCCCTGTACTTTGACTACATGGCGCAGAATATTAACCCTTCTTCTTACAATCCCAACCGTGTGCATTTCATAAATACTTCTGAATCTACTGTTTTCTTCGACACATCCATGAAAAACGAGATTAGTGGAATTCCGGACCACATACGCCCACAAGTGGTTCCAAACATTTTTTATAATAAATTCCGAGAAGTCGACTGTTCTAAGATGTTTTATACTGACGGATCAAACCTCGAAGGATCCACTGGCTTCGGTATTTTCAATCAAAAGTTCACCGCCTCCTACAAACTCAGTGACCCTGCTTCAGTTTACGTCGCAGAACTAGCTGCCATTCAGTATACCTTTGGAGTCATTGAAACATTACCCGCAGGCCATTACTTCATCGTTTCGGATAGTCTCAGTTCCATTGACGCTATTCGCTCGATGAAACATGGAAAGCACTCCTCGTATTTTTTGGGGAAAATACGGGAGCTACTGAGTGCTTTATCTGACAACTCTTTCCAGATTACCTTGGTATGGGTCCCTTCTCATTGCTCCATTCCGGGCAATGAGAAGGCAGACTCCTTAGCTAAGGTGGGTGCCTTA